>NC_142361.1:24533675-25133675 GCF_059441175.1 Urocampus carinirostris
TGGTGACGTCCCTAAGCAGGTAAATGCATTTGCGGAGCTTATTAAAAGTAATATTAGGATAGGTGATATTTACAGGACAAAGTGGCAAATCAAAGTACTGTATAATCTGTCAAATAATCATTTTAATTATTAAAAGCAGGGTCCGTCGTTTGAGGTGCCCTTGCAAAGTTGAAAATTTTCTATATACAGGATAGTTCCTCTAATAATCAGCCCCATTCCTCGAACCTAATGTGTTTTGCCCCGAACAGCTCTGCTAAAAATAAGATAAAAGCTTATAGATGCAGTACAAAACAAAGCACAACGACTCTTGGAACTCAGTTGGGCTTTGTTAACACATACTTGACAGAGAAAATATTTCATAGAATAATATGCTCTATAAAGATAAATAAAGGTAAGTTAGATTCGATCTGCAACCTCAGTGGAAATGTTTAAATCTAAGCTTAAAACACACTTCTCTTCTATAGCATATGAATACCCTATATTTTATGTTGACAATATCTGTGTATTATTTGTAGGTTTTAGATCAGGGGATGGTGTAATAATAGTATGTGGTTTGCAATAATCTGTGGTCTGTGCAGCCCTTTGAGACTCTTTGTGATTAAGGGCTATACAAATAAACATGACTTGAGTTTTTAAGGACACCTCAAATGACAAAATCAAAGCTTTTTTGAAATCATCCCCGATAACCAGGTGAACCAAAGTTTCTTGCGGGGGTTAAGATCCCAAAAGAACCCGTGATAGGCAAAAAATCTGAAGTAGAAACCTTTATTATTCAACCATTGCCTATTTATCCTAATATCCTTTTCTTGTTTATCATAATTTTTCTCTTTCAAGTCTTTAATGTTTAAGATGAAGCTCCACGTCCAATCTCATTGTAAACAAATGTTTACTACGTTGTTCTCAATGGCATTAAAGGAAATTCTAATAATTCTCATTCTCCACACAGTATATTGAATATCAGCACCCAACCTATGAGTGGCCTCTCAATCATCCGCATGCCCCTACTCCACCGGTAAGAAGCCTTCTGTAAATTTACTCCCCCGACGATTCTGTGACTGACATAATGCATGCTGCTTAAAAATCGTCTTGAACAACTAGAATAAGAATTTGAAATTAGATTTCTTAATGGATCCATGAACGCTCAAGAAGCATTTATCTTACCAACGTCATTGCAGTAATTGTCTTATCATCTACTGCTGTCTAGCGGACATAAATTGACACTGCCACGTAACTAATTCTCCCCAATTCTGTTTCAGCAGTTTCACGAAGAAACAATGATGATGATGCCAGAAGGGGCCAAGTTACCCCATGTTGAAATGCCGTAAGTAAAACCTCAGCACCCTCTAAAGTATAAGAAAAGTCGGGAAAACTATTATCCTTACTTTTCTAGGGTTTTAAAGATGTTAACCCATCTATAAGTATTTTTAAAATGTTATTATTTTATTTATTTTACTATCATACCTCAACATTTTTATCTCCACAAGTACATCTTCTACAAAAGTGAAAATACTAAACTCACACGGAAAAAATAGTGAGTGAAAATTAAAGAAAAAAAATAGAACGAGCAGAATTATATTCCAATGACAAAAATAATATTTCAAATGTTTTTCTTGGACAATAAAAAAGTGCAATATCCTGGTTATAAGTGCAATACTCTGGTTTAAAGTGCTATGTGTAGGTTGTGTATAATTTTTCATTTTATTTTAGATGTGAATACTTTTTTTTTATTGTATACTTTTCCAACTGCAGTGCAATCCTAATTTCGTTGTGGTAACACAATGATAAAAAAAAGTGATTCTGATTCTTACAGAGCTGTTTGATATCAGATTTTATATTTCATGGTTCCTAATGTAGCTCGTATTAAATGTCGTGCGGTACGGCCCGGAGTACTGAATCTCCTTTATGGCGACTTCCGGTTTGACGACAGAGTGAAAACACTCTTCAGTTGTAAAACGGAATATCTGCACCAATATTCGTATATAGGAAATTAAACGATTTAAGTTTTAAACAGAACAAGTGGAAATTGCCACTGTTTGGGCAGTTTTAAAAAAACAATATTTTTTCATTATCAATATCTTGCTTTTGTTATTTATCTTTGATCCCCGCTGCGTTTTTGCGATTCTTCAAATATCAAACTCGACATAATTCCATGTGTTTCACAATAGAAACAAATTTCATTCCTCGATTAAATGTGTTGAATGAAGGACGCATATAGAACATTCATATTCCATTTGTGGTTTATTGCAAAACTTACACCTTCTATGTAGTATTTATCAACACGATAGAATAAGCAGTTGTAACTTTTGACCACTAGAGGGCGTCCTTGAATACACGAATCATTCAGTTGGCTGAAAGTTTTAACATTTAACAACGCGGGGCTTCATTTTATTGTAATTATTTAAGGTTATAGTTCAACCATTCAAATTCACAACTATGTAGCGATTATACGATTATCCTAATATCAATTTATTGAAATGATCGTGACTTTTTTTTTTTTTTTTTATCAATTATGGTTATTGACGCGGTTCAAAAGTTTAGGTTCAATTCCAGTCGTCGACTTACATTATTGCACCGGCTAAACAACATTCAGTTTGGTCACTGCGTCAACAAACCAGTAGTGGATGTCACTACTCTGCGCAAATTCACGTCAGAGGCTCCCAACGTGACTCGCGAGAATGGTGCGTTTGATGCAACCCTTCTTTAAAACCATTTCTTTCTTACTGCGACACGAAACGTTCACTTTATTTAACCACATTCTCGCATTCAAATATGCAAGAGTTTTGTTTGTATGTTTACTGTTCGTGCGCATGTAGCCTTCGTATCGACTGTCGCATGTTGACGTACGCATGTAGCCGTCGTATCGACTGTCGCATGTTGATGACGCAATCCAACGCTGGTGATGAATTATAAGTCAACAAAAATGTTTACTTACTGGGTTGCTGTAGATTCTCGAAAAGTCCTTAAAGGCAATCAAATTCATTATTCTAAAATGTAGGCCTTAATTGGCATTGAAATATATTAAATCCAATTTTCACAAGTCTTAAAAAAATGTTAGTAGAAAAAGTTGAGTAATATTTATCAATTTTCCAAATAATGCTTATTTATCACATTTAAAATTGGTCACGAACATCGTTTTACACTGGAGCAAAAGTCATGTTTTCATGCATCATGACTAAAATGCTTCATGAATGTAGCAGAAGAGTTCTTTGGAATTTGTAGTTATCTGCCAGTTTTGACTGAAAATCCATGAAGGATTATAAGCGTCCTTTAATTTAAAAAAAAAATAGTTTAGTTTTTTGTTGACTTGATCTTAAATTTGATTTCAAAGGACATCTAAAAAGTCTTAAAACGATTTGAATTTAACTTGCCTTAAGCTGTAGGAACCCTGAATTAAAAAATAAAATTAAAAAAGGCGATAACCAAATCCCCCCCTATCCAACCTCCAAAACGCTTAGTGCTTGAGGCGACACAAAGAACAGGGTGCGTCGTTTGAGATGTCCTTTAAAAGTTGTAATAAAATGTTTTCTCCATTAATTATGTGTTAACAATGCCTATCTGAGTTCAAAAAGCCCTTACGCTGTATTTTTCATGGAACCCATTCTTATACTTTAATCAGGCATTTTCTAAACATGAAAAAAACAAGTGTTTATGTAGTTTATAAATGTACGCAAATAATGTTACTCTGCCGCCATCTACTTGCTTAACAACATGATTGCAGCCTAAAGTCTTCAAATGTCCAACCTTTAAAGGTGAAGGACATTTGTTTTTGTGTTGTATGACAAATCCAAATATAATATGATCTTTAGATAAGGTGGTACTAAAAGAGTATCTTACATATTTGCAGGTGTATGGAATGTGTTTGTATTTTTGTTTATAGTCAAGTTAATTGATAAACTGTGGGATTTAAACCTCTATTACTTGGGTTCAGTTCGCCCACATGTGAAATAAAAAGACAGAAGTCTGAGTTCGGATAAGAGTGAGACTTTATTTTGCTTCTTGCAAGAAGGCCACCGGGCAAATGTGTGTTGTTAGTCATTGTTTGTTCTGCCTTTTTATGCAATTCCGGTCATGAGAGTGCAAGGATAATGACTAGAAAATCAATCATTGAAGACAGCTGGGTCATGAGTTTAAACACAATGAACGATGGTGACCTTCACACAGTGTGTGAAACAGGATATGACTTTTGAAAGGAAATTAGCTTCTTTAATTTCATAGACAATAGAGCTCTTGTTGGTGATAGGAATGAGTTTAGGGGTGTTGTAAAAGGCTAGTGGGATGTTTAGACGCGTTCTAAGGGTTGGGCAGGGCACCCGTATGATGCGACAGGGGTAAACCAGTGAAAGCTGTCCGGTCTTGCTGTTGAGCAGAAGAGTGTTGTGTCACCCTGACCCGAGTGACATGGCCGCTTTCTCGTGTCACGTTTCATCTGGAGGGACGAAAGCATGACTGACTTGGGTGCCGAGGTGCTTAATGTGTTTGGGCATTTGGGTTGGCCATGGTCCAAATTTTTTCGTGTTTTTTGCTACTTTTTCCCTTTTTTAAAATTTTCTTTGGTTTTGTATGTTTTTGTCTTGCTGTCGGTCACCCCTCTCGACGGATATGACCAGGGTAGATCCATAATTTCATCAGGATATATCAGTATGAGAACAACCCACCTCATTTAAACTCAAGCACAGATGGTTGGTGGCTGTTTTGCTATCTTGAGGAGACTTAACTAGACAATCATTGAAGACAGCACAGCATAGTTTAATTTACCCTACACAAACACTTGGATTTTTTTTGTTTTATAGAATATTCTGTTGTTTCTTGCACTGTTTTTCTACTGTCCAACATGTCGACATTTGAATAAAGAGAAAGAATTAAAAAAAAATCAGATTAATAGAAAAAAAGTGTCAGCCCTATAATTTCATTCTTTTCTTTGCGTTTTCATTCAGAAACTACACGGATCATTTCTCCCCTGCAAGGAAAGTCCAAGCACCCAAGTATGTCACAAAAACACAGTACCGTTGCATTCTTGATCAAAAAATAAACAGGTCTTGTTTTTCTTAGAAAAAAGAAACGCGAAAACCAAGAGGACACCGATGATAAAGTGTACATCAAGAAGCCTCCAAACGCCTTCATGATTTTCCGGAAAGAGCAAAGGGAAAATGTTATGGCGCAACTGAACATCCGCGATAGCGCCGTGGCTAATAAAGTGTTGGGTCACATGGTGAGTATCGGGAATGTTGTTTTACTCTCAACTGCGCGTCCCCCAAAAACTCAAGCGCGTGCATGTGCAGTGGAAATCCTTGTCGGCCAAAGAGCAAGAGAAGTACTACCAGCTCGCCGATGCCGAGAAACGCCTGCACACCCAACTGCACCCCAACTGGTCGTGCACGGACAATTACGTCAGTCCCCGCTCATCCGTGGATCTTTCCCGAGTGGAACCCACGCGCTAAATTGTGTGTTTTTGCAGGGAAGGAAAAGAAGGAAGCAACGGAGCAAAACGACTCCGTGAAGGAAATCCTCCATCTCTACGAAACTGCCGTATGGTCTTGGCGTTTGACTTCGAGTCAATCTGCAGCTTTATTATGTTAAAACGGGGACTTATTAAACATCGGCGCTAACGAAAGGAAGAAAAAAAGGGCATTTAAAAAAAAAAGTCATTTGTGCGTTGAGAGCTTTTACGGCTGCTCGTACTCTCGGACTTAATCGCTGTGTGAAACGAGGATTTTCCAAGGAACGTGAACAGGATTTTGAATAAGTTTGTCCACATGAATAAACGGATACATCTGTGAAAAATACAGTGACTTCTTTATTACTCCTTTTACAAACTTTATTTTGTACTTGAGAAAAAACAATGGCAATGTAAGATGTCCGAAAAGGAGGAAAGAAGCATATGCTTATTTAAATCGTATCCCTTCGACTTTAATAATTGTCTTTGGTGTATTTACATAATACAATAAGTAACTAATAACTAAAACTAAACTAAAAATGTGAGAGTTGGGCTGGATCTAGATGGTGTTAGCATGTAATCGTTAGCATAAAGTTGTTAGGAAGAAGGAAATCCCTTCAGGGACAGTATTAAAAATCACATCCTTAGTAATATGCCAGCTGTGTATGTAGCTGTTTGCACCCCACTTGGGAATCGCAGGAAACTTCCCTGGTTACCATGGTGAACCATTGGAAATAAATGGGCCCCACGCATTCCGAATGGGAAAATCCCAAACCCATTTGTTGTCAATTGGACAAAATTTTCACTTTTCGGAGTGACGCTAAATGGTAACGGCTTCATGCTAGAAAATTATGCTAACGCTACATGCTTACAAATTATGCTAAAGGCTACATGCCAATGAGTTATGCTAACTGTTAAATGCTATCAAGTAAAGCTAACAGCTGCATGATAACGAGTCACACCAACGGCTACATGCTATCAAGTTATGCTAACAGCTAAATATGCTAACGGGTAAATGCTAAGGGATTCATGCCAACAAATTATCGGTTAACGGTTACATGCCTACAGCTACGTGCTTACAAATTATGCTAACAAGTTATGCTAACGGGTACATGGTAACGGTTGCATGCTAACAAGTTATACTAACAGCTACATGCCAACGAGTTCTGCTAACGGGTAAATCTTAGGGGGTTCATGCTAACAAATCATGCTAACGGTTACATGCTTACAAATTTTGTTAAAGGCTACATGCTATCAAGTTATGCTGACAGCTACATGCTAACGAGTTATGTTAACGGGTAAATGCTAAGGGCTTGATGCCACCCAATTGTGCTAACGCTTGACAATTTATGCCAAAAGTTACATTCCTACAGCTACATGCTTACAAATTATGCCAAATGCTACATGCTAACGAGTTATGCTAACGGCTACATGCTATTAAGTTATGCTGACAGCTACATGCTAACGGGTAAATGCTAGGGGGTTCATGCTAACAAGTCACGCCTATGGTCACAAGGGTTCAGTTACTCGGTTTATTGCCTGCATTAAGTAAACAAAACAATACAAAAGTCAGGGCATCTGTGCACGACTGCAATCATCTAAAACATTAAAAATACAAAAACGGGACATCACTCAACAGGCCGCACCTCGTGGCGTGGTTGCATCGAAACATGTTGCACCATCGTTTCAAGCTGCGTTACTTTACTTTTAACTAGTGCTTTTTTATATATACCATTTAGCACAACTTTTATACATTTATGTACAAAAATAGTTCGTGAAAGCAGCTCCTACATCTAGCAAAATAGGCATTTTTTATCCAACTGATATTGGGCACAACTTGCCTTTAACGCGATGTTATTGAGCTGAAGGTACGGCAAGCGCAGAAACCCATAAAGTGCCAGACGAAAAAGACAGTCGCCCATGGCTTAACAATAAATGCGGTAGCAGAATTTTAACAGTAATGCAACAAAAACACAGATTTTGTGAGAATTCAAAAAACACTCAAAACAATCAAATTTCAACTCTGTTACACCTCTGGCTGCATGCTTACAAATTATACTAAAGGCTACATGTTAACGAGTTATGCTAACGGGTAAATGCTAATGGATTCATGCCAACAAATTATGCAATGGTTACATGCCTACGGCTACATGCTTACAAATTATGCTAAAGTCGTCAAGTTAACGAGTTATGCTAACAGTAAAATGCTGATGGAATATTACAGCACTAGTGGTCATGAGTCGAGCCTTGCGAAGCCAGCCCCAACTAATACTGATAATTGAAAATAATAGACCATATTTAGATAACAAGTGTATAAATGATCTGTGAAAAACCCTTAGTGACCTTGATTTTCCCTGTGAATATCATGTTTTTGTATCGCTTTTTAAACCGAGTCTTGCTTGGACATTGCTTGAGCTCCACATCCAACCCGTTCCACAGCTTTACTCACATATAGAAAATGAAACCTTTTAATGTTGTGCGGACACGAAAACAATGTTTTAGATTATTTGCGTCCCTCAAATTCTAATCCCTGCATCTGTTAAAAATATCACATTTTTGGATGCTGGAAACAGATTTATGGCTGTGTGCATAATTTTTGCTGTTGTAAAGTGAACTAGATCAGTGATCAGTGTTGGAATTTGCAAGTGCATTTGAGTGATCTTTGTAACCGGTATAATGGATTATCTTTCAAGCGTATAGATAATATTTGGAGTGTACATTTATAAGTGTTGCCCCAACAGTAATTTAAATATGGGAAAACCACAGTGTTTCAGGGATGCGAGCGGAGTTGGCCAATATCCCCCTCCTCTTCCCAAGTTATCCTAATAAAATATGAAAATGTGTTTTTTTTTTTAGGGCTTGGTTCCTCAAATAAAGTTAATTGGTCGAGCTCGAGCTGGTTCAGGCTATAATACCTACGAGCTCAGGTTGGGTCGGGCTGGATTTTTTTCGGCCCGATTTTACCACTAAAAATAAACAACAGATTTGTCTTTTATTTCGAAGAGCAGGGCATTGGAGAAGCATTTTTTAATATATGTACATTTTTAATCACCATATTAAAACGTATATATGTTGTAAGATCTTAAAAGAGCTGTACGGAATTTGGAACTTTGTAACTCTGCCGTCATCTTCGAACACATTTCACCATTGCAGCCTTAGCTTAGTACCTCAGGAGGTAAAAGGCTCGTCTTGGAATCAAGGTCGCACGTTCGATTCCCACCTCCTCCGTGTTTTATGTTGAATCCCTTATTGCCTCTGATGAACAGGTAGTTGTTTGCATGGCTGACACTGCTATCAGTTAGTGTGTCAAAGGGAAAGTGTGAAGCACACTTTAAAGCACTTTGGGAGTTTTCATTGATTTGAGAAGCACTATATAAATGCAGACCATTTCGTAGTGTACATGCATTTCTTAAACACACTTGAATAAACAATCATCTTTTTGAGGAGGGCATTTGTTTTTGTGTTGTATGATAAATCCAAATATAATATATTTAGATAAGGTGTTACTAAAAGTATCTTACATATTTGCAGGTGTATTGAATATATTTGTATGTATTTTTGTTTATAGTCAAGTTAATTGACAAACTCTGCGATCTAAAACTTACTGTATTTTCCGCACTATAAGGCGCACCGGTTTTAGGGCGCACTCCCCAAAAATAATTTTTGGTCCCATATTTTCTATACATAAGGCGCTACAATGGGAACGTCGACAAAACAGTCAGATAGTTCAGTCAAACTTATTACCCCCTTAACATTCCGAAAGCTTGCAAAGAAGCAAATACGTGTCTCAGACATGTACGGAAACATTGTCTGTACGATGTCACCACTCACTCAAATGCATCGTTCCACGTATCATTCGGAAGGTTAAAGTCTTGGGATTCAAGAAATGCCAAACATTTCTTAGTTTCCATTTTATTTTTTGCTGGCAACTGTGTGGATAGCAAAGTAAGAATTTTATTGTGCAGGGAAACGAGGTTCTTTACTGTGCATATGTCAATAAACACTTTGAATTGAATTTAGTTTAAAAATAGACTCATCACAGAAACATCAAGATCGTTCTGAAACAAGATACAGGGAAAATATAAAGCCGCATAGCTTACCTAAGTTCTCTTGCAGCCATCACGTTTAATAATGTGAGTGTAGTAAATCCAGGAGAGTAAAATATTTACAAATACAGAATAGTAAAAAATGTTTTCTCTATGCCGTAGTGCAACCCAACGTGTGATTCACATTCATCTTTTTCGGCCAATTGCAGGCTTTGTTTCGCCCCTTTAGCCTATGCGAGCCTGTAAATGATAAAAAGGATCCGCCCCCTTTACCTCCAAATAACTTTAGCCAATAGTGACTGATTCAAATGATGATTGACACATTGGTTAGGAAATGAAACGCCGGTATATAAATCCCAGCATACACCGCGGACTACTTCGCCTTCGGGGGAAAATTTAGTCGGCGGCTGCTTGACTAAGTTGCAAGACTTTGCGACTTAATATTGATCCATATATAAGGCGCACCGTATGAGAAGGCGCATGGTCAGCTTTTGAAAAAAATAAAGGCTTTTAGGTGCACCTTATAATGCGGAAAATACGGTACTTGGTTTCAGTTCACACACATTTGAAATAAAAAGACAGAAGTCTTGAGTTTGGAACAGAGTTAGACTTTATTTTGCTTCTTGCAAGGACACCGGCCGAATGTGTGTGTTAGTCAACGTTTATTCCGCATTTTTATGCAGTGCCACTCGTGATAGTGCAAGGACGATATGACTAGAAAATCAATCATTGAAGACAGCTGGGTCATTTTAACGTTGGAAATAAACAATCATCTTTTTGAGGGTTTCAGCTGGCGTTAGGACCCTATCAGAAACAGGTCTTTTCTTATGTTCACCATTTTAATGCTTTACTGACAAAGAAATGAATATGTAGTACGAAAATAAATGAAAAAACACCAAAAAATAGACCAGACCAACAAATAAACGAAAAATGACCCAAAAAACAAACCTAAAAAAAAATTGACTGAAAAATGACAAAACCCTCCACTGAGCGATTAAGAAAAACAAGACAACCGACCCCCAAAAATGACCAAAACAAAAAAGTAATATTTTTTAATTTCGGGGCCACTGCTTGTTTGTGAACACTGCTTTAGCGTAATTCACCGGATTACACCCAGGGCTTCTTTATATATTATGTTTTATATATATATATATATATATTTATCAATTGATTCAAATAGGAGGGCAGCACGGCAGCACAGTGGTTAGTGTGTGTCCGGCACAGTTCTGAGGTCATGAGATCGAACCTCCTGTGTGGACTTTGCATGTTCTCCCCGTGCTTGCGTGGGTTTCCTCCGGGCTCTCCGGTTTCTTCCCACATTCCAAAAACATGAATGTCAGGTTAATTGGCCGGTCCAAATTGTCCCTAGGTGTGAATGAGATAGCTGGGATGGGCTAAGGCACCCTCGCTAACCTGAGGATAAGCGGTGCACCTGATGGATGGATGGATTCAAATAAGCAAAAATACATTAATTATCATATGAAGGAGTGTGTGCCGTTAAATTGTTTTTCGAACTATGTAACAATAAGCTTTTAGCAAACGTTTTGCTCTCTCTATTTCAAGTTCAATGTCAAGTTACCAAACGTGTAACTACGCTGACCCAGAAATTCCCACGAAATAAAAGCATTTATGTAAGGTCTCCGATTAGAGACCAGGTGGAAACATTAGTTGGCCTGGAGAGATTATCGCCGCCAGACTGTACTTGCCCAAGGCACAGCACAGGAAGTAACCCTAGTGGTTAAGGGAAAAAACGTCCCAATCATTGATTTCAATAAAGCATTGACTATCATATAAAAATGCATTTAGTATTTAAGTTACGTAACATCACCTGAAGGGACCTTTGTTATCTGACATAATTTTCCACCATTTTGCTGCTACAGGTACCCAAAAAAATCCCAAAAGGCTGATCAAAAATGTCGCATTTTGGTCACTTTTCGTATTAGTGGTTTGTTTTCTAGCAATCGTTTCAGGTTGCACTACTCAATACAGCAACACATGGTGGTGGTCCGATAGATAGCTAGATAGATAGATAGATAGCTTATATAGCTGGATAGCTTAGCTATCCAGCTATATAAGTAGATAGATACATTATTCATCAACATTTAAATACTACACGGTGTCCCTAAAGTTAAGTTTAATCTAATTGGTCGGGCAAATCAGTGTTGTGCAATTACTAAAGAGATAGTAAGGAAGAAAAAAAAACCCTCAAGACTCTTTAAAAAATGATCAGTTTATTCATATTTTAGGTACATAGCAAACACTGAAAGAGCAGCAGAGGACTTTGTGTGTGTAGAGCAGCAGAGAGCACCGGAGGGCCACCATTTCATTTCATTTGGCCTCAACCGGATCCCCCTAAACTTGACATTTTACTCCTCAGCAACAAAATCAAAGAACAAAACGAAAATCCTTACCGTTGCTCACACATGGCGAGTGATAAATTAATATTTGGATGGTGGTAAAAACTGCAGTTCCTTCCATTCTGCAAACTGAAATGAGAATCTTTTGTCTACTAGACTAACAACTGTTGAGTAAACAGTATAAAAGTGCCATAAGGTTTTCTTGCCCACTCCAAAAAACGTAACGCTTACAATTCATGTTCAGGGTTGGCGTGGCCAGTGAGAATAACTTTACAACGTTTGTACACAAATGAACGATTATCTACAAATTTCAAGACAAAAGGATCGTGGATTTACGTTCCTCAGTTTAACTGCATGTGCCTTGAGTCCCAACAAAATGGTCAACTCGTCCAGAGTTGTGTGGTTGAAAGTGTGCGCGCAGGAAAAGTCCGTTTCTGTGTTCATTCTTCATCGGTGCACACCTGACGCAAATAGGAGGGGAAAGGATGTTGTGAACAGAAATTCTGTTTCATAGTAACTGCAAAATGTTCAAAATTATCCCCCTATTTGGGGAACCGTATACGGCGCACCTGGTTTACGATATTTTCATGTTACAATGTAGAATACGATGTCTTTTTTTCTATTCACGGCATTCAGTTGAGAGAAATAGCTTCAAATGAAATTTTTAGGGGTTGGAACTTATATGCAAATGACCGAATCACTTAGTAGGTGAGGCTGAAAATCCATTACCAGAATTAGACCGAAATACAGTCTCATTTACCAGTGTCTGAAACTCATGACAAAAAGTTACCGGACACCCGGGCAGACAACTCTGAAAAGTTGCCTGCCCAGCCATAGGGTTGCCTGCACCATTTTTCACAACTTGAAATACAATGAGATGATTAATCGCAAAAAAAATAAAATAATAATTGTTGCAAACTATTAAGGATTGATAATCAGAATATATAACAGAACAACACTTTAAAATTAAGTTTATTATATATCTACTTATAACACTCATTGCATGTACATATAAGATATCGCTGTTTTCCATCTGCCGTCAGTATGTACCTGTATTTACTCATCTTCATTCATGCAATGTTTGCGTTGCGTCGTCCGCTACAAGCCACTTGAACACCTCTTTCCACGATGCTTTGAATGTACGTTTACGTTTTATAGCGTCACAAATTTTGTTAGCTTCTTTTGAATATATCTTCTAGGGCTGAGGTTTTTGCTTGATTCCTAACCACTTGTCCATTTTTCTTGTGTTCTCCGTGCGCCTACTTTGGAAAATGATATGCAAATGCTCGACCTTATAAGGCTCGGGAAAGTCCGGATGCACGAAGTTATTCGATGCAGGCTTCTGATTGGCTGCCGAGTATGCAAATCGCCAAACGAACCGAAATTCGCAAACTGAACGAAGGTTTCGAAATCGGTATAAGGCAAACGTTTGATTTGAAAAAAAAGAAAAAGATAAAAAAGAAAAAGAAAATATGTTTTTGTTTCTTTCTTGAAAAAGTTGGCGGCCACCCAGGCAGAGACGTTTTGTAAGTTGCACGCCCGACGTATAAGATGCACGCTCCGGGCGTCCGTTCAGAAACTGCATTTATGTCCAAAGGCGCAATCGTCAAAACATATCGTAATTTAGCTTTTTAAAACACTGATTTTGCACTTCATTGATATTGACTGATCAATCCGAAGGAAATTATAGACACCAACAATAGTGCTACCTAGTTTGATCCTAACAAACTAAGAATTATTTACAAGGAAAGAACATCAATAAAACCAAAACCCACTGTATCAAGACAAAGTCTTCTAATTAACAAAAGAAAAGGTTCTGTGTGGAAAGAGGCGATCGACAGATCTCCACCCTTTGGCCCTGCGTTCCAAGTGATTGACCCATGGTTGGGTTGGGGTTTTCTGTAGCCAATCACAAATTCTCTCTACGCCACCACACAACATCAAAGACATGATGTCCCAAGAGAGTATTTTCGTGTTGCAATGTTTTTTTTTTTTCAAGAAAGCATAATATTAATTTGAAATGTACGCAATTTACACAATTTTCTTCTGTGGGAGCCCTTTACACTCTCCATCAACCAGGCTCTCACAAAGGTCAATGAGAAACACTGCTTCATTCTATTAAAAATAACAAAAGAGTATATATTAAGTATTTATCTGACGTAGCAGGGGTTCAGAACGCATTAGGTAGTCACCATAGGATTCTAACCCTACGGCAATATGACCCTGTGACCCTAACCTTAAAACGAATGAATGTCGTATCCCAGAGGTCCACCTACCTTGACAAAAGCGTGGTCTAGTAGTGCGCTGGCTGTCCACCTCTGCCTTGGTTCGCTCTCCAAGCAGTGGCCCAGAAAGTCTTTGCCCTCTCTGCTGAACTTCTCAGGGATTGGGGGCTTGTGGCCCATCCCCACTTTGTACATTATTTGAAAGTTGTGCTCGTACTCGTGCCACGGTCTCTGCACACGAAGGATGGGGGAGTTTAGAAATACAACTACACCCTCTTGTGGCATTGATTGGTAGTACATCCCAAATATTTGACTTCAAAGTTTTCATTTCGACTTCTTCTCACCTTTCCAGTGACCATCTCAATGAGGACACATCCCAAACTCCAGATGTCGGCCGCCCTGCCGTGACCTTCTCCTTTGGCTCTGGTGATGACTTCGGGTGCCATGTACGCTAATTGATCGGAAGAAATTGAGAAACAGGTTAGACAGGAGAGCACACAACTTACCGCAAGGCTATTTGGCAATAACAATATTTTGTAGGAGTGGGACTTGAAAGGATGACAGTGAGACAGTAAAAATAAATAACAGTTGGAAGTATTTCTTTGTAAAAAGAGAATGCAAAAAGCACTTAATGAAGTCTTCAGGGACTGGTTAAAAGCGTTATAGATACATTTTGGGAGTCTGGGAACCAATTAATTGTTTTTCAGTTCTTTTATGTAACGAAAATTCGCTCGAGATACGAGTTTATTGTTTTGGGCTGTTTAAGCCACTCTGGCTTAAATTCCTGTGCGGCTTGCACACAGACAAAATTGAGTTTTGTTAAATATGAGCATGCGGCTTCTACTAAGGCGCACTTTATAGTGCCGATATTTCCTTTATTTCTTAAATCTTACCTGCTGTCCCCAAGGTACTGTTGACTTCTCCCGGCATGGTGTGCATGTTGTTTCGTAACTTGACCGAACAGCCAAAGTCGCCCAGTTTGATGAGGCCAGAAGAGGTCAGAAAGATGTTGGCGCCTTATAAAAGTGTCATAGTTAAGAAAACAAAACAGAACACGGCACTGAATTGTTTTTGCGGAATCTCACCTTTGATGTCTCGGTGGACGATGCCATGCTCATGGAGGACATTGATGGCAGTAGTGATTTGTTTACTGTACAATCTGATGACATGCTCCTGCAGTCCCAGTCGGGACACCTCCTCTAGCGTCCCCTCGTCGCAGTACTCCATGAAGATGTACATTTCCTCCTGTAAAGGTAAGATTTAGCGCAGGTCGAAGAGGCAAATAAATCCATGCCTCACCCTGTGGAGCTCCACACCAAAGTAGCGCACTAAGTTGGGGTGAGTAATGCCTTCGAAGATTTTTAACTCGTCCGCCGTCTCCTTGATGGTTTTGTGATCGTTGGGCTGGAATCGGATCTGGAGAAATAAGACAAAAAAAGAGGGTTTAGCCTAACGCCTTAAACAGTTCTTAAAATGAACTGTAAAACTGCTGCAAACCTCTTTCATAGCCATTAGTTCTCCAGTGTCCACGTTGATGCAGGTGTAGACTTTTCCGTACTGGCCTTCACCTGTTCAAAAAACGTACTTTTAGTGACTGCAGGTGTTAAATCATGAGAAATGTGTACTTTAGAGTGACAAAAGTAGGAGTAAGAACACTAGGGATGCAAGATAAACGCCAGATATGATGAACCAGAAGTTACTCCACGCCATGCTATAAAAATTAAACAGCCTGCACTATTAGTTAGAAAGATTCAAAGCATTTATTTTCCTCAATAGAATATAGTTGAGTTTCTATAGAAGTAAAAATTGGTTGTGTCTCCTATTTACCTCTCCATAATGTGCATGATGTACTGGAGATTTCGCCCTGAAAAGATACTAGGCATTTATGTTCATCAGGAGAATATATTTAGATTTTCTATAAAAGTAGTTGCACAACTTGGTGGTGTCTCCTCTGCACCTCTTCACAGTGTTGGATAGATTCTAAGAGTTTATATTCCTCTATATATGGTGGTTTTTTTTTTTATAGACGTAGTAGCACAACTTGGTCGTGTATCTTTACCTCCTCATAATATGTGCAAGGTACTGGAAAGCTTGCTTTTAATCAGTCACATGGCACAGAATGGGTACATGCTGTTATGATTGTAAGGGCGTCTGAAATTTAGTGAGTTCAACGAGCTTTGAATGTTTTGGATTCAATCAAAATTGACAGCTGCCAAACCAAGTCCACATACAGCTGTGTTAATCGTGACACGTGTTACTCTTCTATACTAAAATTACACCAACCGTAGCGTGAACCTTTGAATTTTTGGTATCCTTTTAGCAAATCAGAGACAAAAGTTTGTGCTCCTGTGACACCTCTACAGCCATTACAGGCCACAAATTACATTTGCCCTAAGTTTTCCCTGTATACATCAGCATCTGTATGTACAGTAATCCCTCGGTTATCCCGGTTAATGGGGACCAAAACCACCCGCGAAAAGTGAGAATCTGCGAAGTAGCGACGCCCCTTCAAAAATGCTTAAAAAAAATAAAAATTATATATATATATATATATATATATAATTTCATTATTATTATTATTTAGACCCGCGAAACTCTGAACCTGCGAACGTGGAACCGCGAAGTAGTTCTGCATTTATGTCCAAAGGCGCAATCCTCAGATATACAGTCCCACTGTATATATATATATTTATCATAGCTACTAATGGGTAGAGCTAGGCAAATGCCACCTAATAAAAATGAGTGACAGACATTTCCTAGGCAAGGCATGTGTAACCTTAATTATTGGCACACTTGTATAATGTTTACAAGTGATGTATTTGAAGATAATGATATTCCCCTCACCGATTTTGTTGCCCCTCTGCCACTTGAAAGTGACCTTCCTGAGTCCGACGTGCATGACGTTATCGTAGGATTTTGGCGTGTGGCACACTTGGCCGATGATGTTGCGTTGCTTCATCATGGCGTAGCGGTTCTCCTCAAATTTGCGGATGGAGCGCTGCACAGCTTCCATTGGGCTCTGCCGGGTTGCAGAGTCTAATGCAAAAAGAGCAAAAGAAAAAAAAACAAGTTTTCTACACAAGTCACTTAAAGACATATAGTGGTTTCTTATAAGAAAAACTGCGTCTTTACAAACCTAAACGAAGGAGAATTATACAAGTTTGTAAATGTGCACTGTTAGAAAAATGTGTGCACTTTTGAGGAAGGGAACATAAAGTGTGTCACAAAAGTAGACACCCTTCACATTTCTGCAGAGATTATATTAGAATGTTCGCTGTGACATCGTTTTGACACAATGAAAGGTAGTCTGTGTAAAGCTTATATAAACGTGTCAATTTATTGTTCCCCTCAAAAACTCAAAATATAGCTCTTAGTATCTATACCCCGGGTAACAAAAGTGAGT
Organism: Urocampus carinirostris; assembly: GCF_059441175.1. NCBI lineage: Eukaryota > Metazoa > Chordata > Actinopteri > Syngnathiformes > Syngnathidae > Urocampus > Urocampus carinirostris. The sequence continues at coordinate 24,551,141 of NC_142361.1, forward strand.
ACACCCTTGAGTAAAAGTTCCTGATTTTTAATATTTAGTGTGGCCACCATGATTTTGCAGAACCACTTTAATCCTCCTGGCCATGGATTTTACCAGACCTTCACAAATTGCCAATGGAATGCTCTTCCCCTCCTCCATGACGGAGTTGGGGGATATTCAAGATCTTGTGTTTCTCCACCTTCCACTTGAGAATGCCCCAAAGATGTTCTATTGGATTTAGATCTGGAGACATGCTTGGCCAGTCCATCCCAATTACCCTTAACCCCTAAAAAAAAGTTGTGGTCATCTTAGAAGTGTATTTGGGGTCATTGTCACGCTGGGACATTGCCCTGCGACCCAGTTTCTGGAAGGAGGGAATCATTCTCTGCTCCAGTATTTCAAAGTACATGCTTGAGCTTGCGCTTCCCTTAATAAAATGCAACCCCCCAATACCAGTTGCACTCATGCAGTCCCAAACCATGACATTTACTACACCATGCTTGACTTAAGGCATGACAGAAACATGTTTGTACTCCTCACCTTGTTGCTGCCAAAAATTCTTCACACCATCCGGACCAAATAAATTCACCTTATTTTATATGAAAAGAAATTATCTGCATTTATATAGCGCTTTTCAAGTCAATGACTTCCCAAAGCGCTTTACATTGTGCTTCACATTTCCCAATAGCGGCCGTGATCTGTGCAGCCATGTAAGGCGCTAACCTGCTTATTGGGGGTTCAGTGTCTTACCCAAGGACACGTCGGCATGGAACACGGACAAGCCGGGATTCGAACTGGGATCCCTTAATCCTAAAACGATCGCTCTACCTCCTGAGCTACTGCCGCCCCTTACATGACGGCAGATGCGGCCCGAATTCCATACCACAGGAATATTGTTGACAGGTGGAGTAGCAGGATGACTTTCCAGTAATCCATGGCCTTTGTTGACATACTTATTTTTATTGTGTCAAAGTGATGATCTATTAGATAGATAGATAGATAGATACTTTATTCATCCCCTAAGGGAAATTCACATTTCCAGCAGCATCCCTGAGCTGAGAACAGTACAATAAAAAAGCCAAAAGAATACAATTTAAACATGATAGGGAAGTCTCTGCAGAAATGTAAGCGGTGTACTGACTTTTGTGACATAGTGTAGCTGCTTATAGCTTTCCTCATTATTTTATAAATTCTCCTGTACCACAACTTAGACCTTCTTTTGGACTATCCACCAACAGACAGGTGGTGGATCGTAAAAGCAAAGGACTGTAGAAATGAACTCGTACACTGATATTTGAATACTGTTATGTAAACTCAAGTATTAAAGAAAAATAAATGCTAACATTTTTTTCAATTATAATAAATTTCATGGATTTTATTTTTGGTCTTTATTGGGGTGTTTCCTTTCCCTCTATTTTTCTATATATTATTTTTCCCAGGAATAAGAAAAAATGTCTTGCTTTTCTCATTTGATTATATTTGTAATTTCTTTTTTATAGAAAAAAAAAACAATCATTAAAATTAGCAAAATAAAATTAGCATAATGGTGAGAATCAGACCATTGCGAATATTTTGGCCTTAAAAGTGTTGTTGCTTTTTTATTGTTACTATTTCAATTCACCTTTCCCCCCCCTCTATGAAATTTAAAAAAAATGTTTTCTCTATTCTATTTAGAAAAAAACGTAAAAATATAATAATGTAAAAGAATGGAAAAATATTTATTATTGGAAGGATAACTGATCTCTGTGGCTTTCATTGTGCTGTTTTTTTAATTCTTTTCCTTCTCTTTTTGAACTTGTTTTCCTAATGAGAGAACGAAATTGAAATGTAACTTATTATAGTATAAAAACTGTTGTCAAACAAGAAAAACAATATCTAAAGTGAGCAAAATGATGCAAATCAGCAGATAGGTGTGCACATTTAAATACTTACTTGAGCAAACATAGTACTTAAATTGTAAAAAAAAAACATACCACTTTAAAACCAAATTATCTGAATATGAAAAGAAATGTATCTGAAAACGATCTTCTATTTTCCAATCCAAAACCCTTTAATAATTTATTACATCGTATAACTGGATTTGTATGGAAGAGATAATCATATGTATTTTGTAAATACTTGGGTGAAAACCCCGGTCATTAAAAAAGTCCATGTTTTTCACCTTTGGATTGGCTGATGAAAGTGCGCAGCTCCCAGCTCCTGCGCATGGTGCTATTAGAATCTCCTTTCGGATAAGAAGGTTCTGTTGGGAGAAGGGATTATATAAGAAAGAGAGCGCCGCGATGCAAACGGTATCTTGCCAGAGTGCCAACCTTCTCTGTCCTCTGTGGGGCTTGAGTGTCGGCTCAGGGACTTGAAATTCAACTCGGCCGCCACGGATGAAAGGCGGTCGTTTTCGTGGAAACTGGATCCCCTGCGAGAGCAACGCTACGCGTTATTCAACAAGGTACCGTCCAGAAAAACTGCCAGGGCAACAGTTCATGTTATTCAACAAGGTATAGTGGACAAAAGCGAGATACGGTGAACACAGGTTGGTGCGACGCTGTTTATCCTTCACAAGTTTTAATTTACAGTAAACAAACACGCTTTGTATTGCTTGTTGGTCTACAATTTCTGTAAAGTTTATGCTCATCTCATTTATGGTAATACGTTACACTATCAAAGCTAGCTTACTTTGATTTGACAAAAAAGAACATTATTGTTTTTAATCAAAAAGTTTGATTCTGTTTTTTGTTTTGTGGTTATCATCAACTAAGCTTGTTTATACCAATAGCGAGCCAATTTCAAATCATACACTACGGAAGCCCAAAGTCTCTGACTTTGCAAAATTCGGAAGCCTACTTCTACTTTATGAGTGTGCAGAGATGAATTTCAGCCACCAATAAGACATGAAAGCTGGTGTTAATCCCTGCAGGCAACAACAACAAAAAGTGAGCTAAAAACACCTGGAGCAGCTGAAAAGAGCAGAAAAAATGGAGATGGTCAATGCTGGTGTAAGTGGCTAACTTAAGCTGATAGAATGAGAAGCTACTACAAAGGGCAGTTAAAAGATTAAAAGTCTAGTGTTGGAACCCTTTATCATAGAACTCAACGACATTTACAAAGAGCAGCTAACAATAAATATAGCACTTAGCCCACACCTGCAGCCAAGTAACTAATGTGAGTGGCTAGAGAAGGAAACGGTGCGGAAAAAAAAAGAGCGCCAGAAGCTTTAATCACGGAACTCAGTAATGCTCACTTGAATAAGCAACTGTGAAAGGCCTGTGAGACTGGAAGACAAACAGAAGCTGCTAACAATAAGGGCAAGCCATCACCTGCAGAATAATGGATCATATGAATGGCTAGAGAAAGAAACAGGAGAAAAAAGTGGAAGATGCCTGAATAATCTCCAAATCCATCACACACAGGGCTGAACTGTTGAAGCTAAGTGGCCAATAAGCGCTAAAAGCACCACTGGGACAAGCTACCATCAAAAAATGGTTATTCGGGCTTCCGTTGTAGTAAGATGGCAGCCAATCCTGTCAACTTTGACAAAGGTCGTTTGAAGTTGTTTCATAGAGTTACACTTTTCTAAGCCTGCGATGCTCAAGAAATAATCATGTTTATGATAAAGAATGAAGTATATCAAATCAACTAGGGGTCGCTATATGAGGGTCAGCAGAAGCAGAAGGCTAATTGCAGCAGCACATCAAAAGCATTAAAGCGCAAAGAGCAGCATGTTGAAGCTCCATTCTTTCCATTCCCACAAAAATCTACGCAGGCTAGGGACACATAAACCTGAAAATGTGGCATCGGGATGTGCAAAGAAAAATTCCTCACAGAACTTACCGGATGATTTTTACATTTTATTCCTAATTATTATTAAGTATTTAATAAAATAGAAAGGTACTTTCCAAAATTGTCTCTGTAAAAATGGATTTCAGAATGTGAGTTGGTTATATTAGATATAAAATTTACAATACGTTTTTAGTGTGTAGAACACAGGTTTCATTTAAACTACATTTTCAATGCCTGATCTGTAGTTTTGCTCTTTTTTTAAGTATTGTTTTCTTTATTTATCTGAAAAACATACATTTTATAACAAAGTAAAATTGTAATGAAATATAAACTCAAAATAACCATTTATAACGGTATTTGTACTTTTAGCTATAACATTGTTATGCTGTGGATAATTTTGATTTTATAATTTTACATTAAAAATATTTAAAAGGTAACTAAGTTTATCTTTTTATTTAATTGAAGATGAATATCAAAATTAGAAAAATAATAATAATTCAACACATTTTCTACCACCTGCTGGCAGATGATTTTGGTCTTTCAAAGTATTATTTTACTTAAATTCTTTGTAAAAATGCAAACAGAACATATACACTACGAGAGTGAATCATTATTTCTAACCTTCCTAATGTCTGGACTATACTTTATATGCATTTTGTGACTCATTTGATAAATAAAAAGAGAAAAGAAAACTACTTATAATGGGATTTTACTATGGTACGTTTTATATTTATATTTAACTGATAATATTATAAAAAAATTGTAAAATGTTACCTGCCATCAGTTAGAAAAAATACTAATCTTTTTATTTTAAAGGCATTATTGCAATACCTATTATGCAGCTTAGACTCATGAAACAAATTATTATCACAGAGTGAGATTTTTTATTTGAAAATATGTGCATTACATGCATTGTGAATGTACCTGATTTGGTTTGCTTTAATTTGAAAGTATGATAACGGAAAAATCGGCGAGTAGATTTAAGCTGTGCAAGTTTATCATAGGTGACCGGGGGGGAAGGGCTACCTGACGTCATTGGGTGCGCCGCTGAGCGCTTTGGCGTGTCCGTGTTCCCCCGGGCCCTGTGGCCCCTGAGGGCCTTGGGGGATGGGCCGAGGGCCGTTGGGGAAAAGCTGATTCCGGAGGTCGCTGGGAAGACTTCGAGAGCTGCGTGGTTTCAAAAAAATCAAAATAAAACAGGATACTCTGAAGAACTCCGGAGCTGGTGATCTTGGGTTTGGAAGCGACCGGATATGAATGTGGATGTGCGGTTCACTCAAACACACTCTCACACATTTAAACTTCCTGCATTAGTAGTTATTAGAAGCAAAGCGAAGCCAGAAGCAGCAAAGCATTGAAGGAAGGAATAAAAAAAAAGTTTTCTAGACTAAGTGGTTTATTACCAACCTTAAGCCTTCAGCGTTTGGGATGAAAAGATTTGGATTTGGAGGGTCGCTGTGACAGCGCGGGACTTTCGGTCGGGGGCTACTTCTGGGCGCTGGAAACATAATCAAATACAGAGTTAACTAGTGAACGTGGAGAAAGAAAGCGCAGTAATCCCTCGGGGTATCGCGGTTTTGCTACTTCGGGGGTTTTCATCTTACATGATGTTCCGCATTATGAATGGCTAGGCAGTCACTCCGCCCCTATTCTGCCTGTGTCTGCCAGTTTGTGAGAAATGTTGGGGGTCGATGTTGTACACGTACGTAAAAACATAACTGATGAGCTTTCGTTCCACGGGCTACTCAGGAGTTTTTAGGGGGCTATCTGGTGCCCGATAGCCCCACATCGGTGACTCGTGCAATAGAACTTCATTCAGGGTTCGTACAACTTTTTCATTGCTTTTTGTTTTACCTATTGTAATTTATATATTTTTTGCATGTTTTTCAGAGGATCTGTGTCTGAATTGGTTAAGAAAGAACTTAAATAGTTGTTTTTTTTGCATTTTATCATTTATTTATAGCACTGAAGTGTTAATATCTTTAATTTCTATTTCATTGTGTGCATTTTCAGGGATTTTGTGTTGTTGTTCGACTTTATATCTGTTCAGTGTGTAAAAAGCTAAAACAGTTTTGTATTTTACATTTTTTTGTCGATCTGTGAATATTTTAATATATATTTATTATGTTTTTCAGGGATCCTGATGAAGTCACTAAATACTAAATAATTTGGTACATAATGTTTATTATTATGGCAAATATGTAATTAAAAAAAAATATATATGAGGAGCCGAAAGAGTAAGCATTTCTGCTCTTAGTGAGCCGAGGCAAAAGAGCCGGTTTTCTAAATTGAGTTGTCCTCTTGGGTGCGACCAGTAGGGGGCAGGTATTCTTTACATGACCACGCTATAATGACAAGCCACCAGAGCAGGTGTGTCAGTGGCATTTTCACGCACCTTTTAAAAAAAAAAATCTTCATTTATTGCGTTGTCTATAGAATCAGACTGACAAGAAACAGCAATCGCAACAATTTCTAGCTTTTCAAGCACTTCACCCAAAATTCAAGCATCTTCCTGACCTTAAAAGCACAACATTAATATTCAAGCGTTTCCAAGGATTTCAAGCACCTGTATGAACCCTGTTTATCATCATTTGGACTTACCCATATAAAGACCAGTGACCGGGCTATGAGGTTTGCCGATAACGTGCCCGATGCATTCGTTCATCAGCGCTTGTAAACTCTGCAGAGAAAATTAGAAGACATTAGAAGCAGTGAAATAAAATGGTTGTGTTGTTTGTATATGTATTTTTTTTTTACCAAGAAGTCCTCTTCTGGTAATGCTGATATAAAGGCAGGTTCAATAGCCTGAAGAAAGTCAAAGCCTTGAGTGGCCCACCTGTAGAAGAATTAAGATATGGTATGCAAATGTACACAGCGAAGAGTACACTTATTTTGTTTTATGCTTTTTAAAGTAAAATACAGTGATACCCTTTCCAAATTTTTACAAATTTTTTTGCTGTATTAAAGCATTATTTTTCTTATTTCACTTCAAGTGATAATTTAAAAATCTGAAAGAATACTTATGTATAACAAAAAATACTTAAAATGTTCTTGTACCACAGTAAGTTGTATCTTGATTTTGCTCTTCAAAAGTATGTTTTGTTCTTATTTCTTAAAAGATAAAAAAATATATAAAAATAAAAAAATATGAATAGAAATAAAAGATATGAAAAACACTTGTGCTTGTACTACAGGAACTTTTTATTTTACTAAAAATATTTTTTTAAATACATTTTTATATTTACATTTAAAATACAGCAATTATCTGCCATCTTCTGGCAGATTGGTTTACTTAAATGATCTATTTTATTTATTGTACTGAAAATATTTATCTTAAAATGTGGTAAGAGTAGATAAACATTTTTATATATGTTTAAAACATAGAAAATACTTAACAATTGCTTGTATTACAGTGAGATTTATGTTTTTATTTAACTGAAAAGAAATATTAAAGTAAATCATAAAATGAAAAAAAAAATACAATAAAAATTTAGGATATTTGGATTCATTTAAGTATTGTTATTCTTATTTTCTTTAAAAAAGGTGCACATTTCATGTGAATATGTTTTGCATTTTTAAATCAAATAAATGACTTGACAATATATAAATTAATTGTAAATTAAACGTGTTAAAAACTAGATCTTATTTTTACTATTAAATTGTTGAAAAAACTCCCTGAAATTGTCAAAATTATGTGAAAGATTTGGAAAGAAATATAGTAATATAATTGTAATAATTAACTTATTGTTGCAATTAATCCAACAGGGTGTCCCAAAATAGGTGTACACTTTGAATTTAACCAGTAGAGTTCTTATTAGTAAGAATGGCTGTTAATGGGTTAACGCGTGAGCACAAAAAAAAAAAAAAAAGGTTTTAAAACATCTCGAAAAGTTAAAACAAAGTTGAAGTGCGAAGACGTGTTGGGACATTTGTGTGAAGAACTCTTTGTAGAATGTTTTTGGAAAAAACATTTTTTCTTATTATCTGCTTTTCTACCTCCATAAATCAAATCTGAGATATGGTACAAAACTAGTTTTTAGGCTATTTAATGTCAATGCATGTGCACTTTTTTTGGGGACACCCTGTATACGTCAATGTCAAATACAAACTGAGCATTGCTGTACAGTATTTAGACTTTTCACTCACTTGTTTTGGTCTTCATTAGATTAGATTTTGTTGCCTAAAATTCCAAGCATACCGCACTGCAGCAAGGACAAATAATTAGTTTATGAGACTGGCTGGCTGCAGAGTTGCAAGTGTTTAAAGTTCACAAGAGATAGTAATACTTGACACACCAGTACGGTGGCTTATTCACATGTTTGGAACACATTGATACCAAATAATAGTTGACCTCTTCTACTGTGCTATAAAAACAGAACAGAATGTGAGAAATGATTTCACATTCATGGGAAGCTTACCTGGGCTTGGTGCCGCGGCCGCTTTCGCATTTTGTCAGGACGTACGTCATCCACTTGCGGGCAAAAGCTATGTAGCGCTCGCCTATCCTTTGCCTGTACTCCCCTGACATGAGGCGTACTACTTCCTTGTGGTACTGTGTAACAAAACAGCCAGAAATCAAAAGTAAGTTCAAAAAGCAATCAGAACAGGGTTCCTACAGCTTGACGCAAATTTAATTCAAGACTTTTTAAAGACTTCTTAAATGTCTTTTCAAATCAAATTTAAGACCAAGTCGACAAAAAACAACAACAAAACAGCCACTTCTCATTAAATTTACACCTTCCCATTGTGGAGAGGAGTGGTCGTAAACTTATGGCTCGCGAATTATATAAGGCTTTTTCCATGAGTACATACGGCTCGGAGATAAAACAGAACTTGTAAAATTGTTTAATATATTGATACGTATTAATTTGTGACATCTTTACTACAAAAACCTTGTTTTGAAATCATTATTTAGGACAAAAATGAGCTTCAACACTCTTAAGTAACTGCAGGAGGGTGACGGATTAGGGAGGTCTGGGGTTCCCTGCTGAAGCAGCTGCCCTTGCAATCCGACCCCGGATAAGCGTAAGAAAATGGATTGATAGATGGATATTTATGTTGATTAAGGACACAGGATCTTGCATCATTATCATTTCATAGATTTTATTAAATCATCAAACAGTGAAATAAAATGTGCTGAAGAATTAGTTTTTCTCAGGAGAGCGGGTTGGCTGGTTTTATTGAATTTTGTATAGAGTATAGGTTTCTGTCCGAAGTTGCTATGTGTATTGTGGGTAGAGCTTAGACATGCGTCTGTTCTGAAAAGCCCAACTGAAACCACATCACCGTTTCGATTCATTTTTGTGGTCACGCAATGTTGCTTTCTAAAGTGAATCGGGGAATCATTATAAAAGACAATTGATAAATGTTGCTAAAGCTATTTTGTTCAAACAAATATTCTATCTATCTACCCTGGTCATATCCCTCGAGAGGGGTGACCGACAGCAAAACAAACAAATACAAAAACAAAGAAAAGAAAAAAAAAAGGAAACAGTAGAACACACACAAAATGTTTAAACAAATATGAATCTTATTAATGTGTTCACATTTTTAGGGTCAAGTCAAGGCTTTCGAAAACTGGATTCAAGACATTTTAATGCGAATTAAGGCCTTATTTTTAGAATCATGAACTCAATGCATTCTAAGACTTGTCAAGGGTCCGCGGGAACACTGAGTAAACTCTAGGGAAGCTCGAATTTTCAGCAATGAAAATTCTTTGGGCAGAAAAGGACATTTTTAGTTTAAGGCGAGAAAAAAAAGGCTTCAGAAAGAAATAGTGTTGTGATGACGTCATGTCAAAAGTAAGGCGAGGCGGGAAAATCTGGCTTTCACTCAGGGGTTGAGTTGGTGCATTACATTGCGGTTTATTTTTCAGCTAGTATTTTGAGAACATTTAGGGCTGTGCATTACACACCCGTGCTTGTTATACACAAAAAAACTATGTTATGAATTAAATACAATGATACCTCTGCACACAAGCTACTCGAGCTATCCTGGATAAGTCCTTTGAGCAAAGATTTTGCCTGACATACAAGATTAATTCCAAGTTATGAGAAATTACAGAAATGACCACTCAAGACTGGGGGATTTATTCCTCATTTTTCTTATTACAGACGCCCCCTCCCCACTTACGACCATTTGACTTACGTAAAACGGGAGATACCAACGATTCTTTTTTTGGGATGTCGAAAACTCTCCGGACATTGATAGATTCAATTAGATTTTGTATTGTGTGTACCCTTTTCCGAGTACAGTACAGCACTGTAGTGCTTCTTTCCGCAGCTACCGGCGAGTGGCGCTGAGAGAAGTCACCCAGCATCCACCCGGTAGTAAAAAAGCAAAAGCAAAATCTGCTTCCTCTTTCTAGTTCATGTGTAAACATCTCTCCTTCATAATTCCACTGCTGCCATTCATGTAGCGTGTCATTTTGTGTGAGTCATGGATTGCTCCTCGTTCATGAAAAAATACTCAGAATCACTTACGGTCTCTTTGGAGAGCGACAACCGTCAGCTCCCGTCTATTGTAAACACACCGAACTCTATCCCTACACTATCTCCTGTGCGCTCAGAACTTCGACATTTTTATTGTTTGATATCTCCTTTATCCATTTAATATGGTTGGTGTAAAGTGAAAAGAAAAGGTGAGCCATTTCTTTTGAAATGAAAGTGGAATAAGAAAGCTTGATGCGGTTGAGAAAATGATGGGAACGTTTTTTTCCGGCCACATTTTAACCATGGAGGACCTCTTGAAGCACATCTCTCAAAAGTAAGATAAACCTCACTTTATTTATCTTTATAGAGCATATTATTTTGTTAAATGTTTTTTTTTTTTTTAGTTTAAAACAATACAGGTTACTTATACAAGCCTTAAACATACTTATATAAACCTGAATAATACAAATATAGCACTAAAGCAACTTACGAACAAATTCATCTTTCGATTGCCCGGAACCTAACTCGTATTTAAGTTGGGTGGTGTCTGTATAAACAGTGTTCACTATGTTGTTATCAATGACAATAATGAAAATTCGTATTCTATCTACAGTTCAAAACAGGAACTCTGCCAAGTTTTTACTACCATTGACTTTGCCTTAATGTTTACATGCTAATACTACAGAGCTAAATTTCTAGTCAAGTTCAAAACAGAAGCTCTGGCAAACTTATACCAACAAGACACTTTTTCCAAAGTTTGTGAGTCTCTTTGCTCCCCCAATTTTAGTATCCGCTGGCCAGACTTGGGCTAACATAACCATGCTAAAACTATTAAGCTAAATATCTAGTCAAGTTCAAAACGGAGGGTTGGGCAAGCTTTCAACAACAAGACATTTTCTCCAAAGTTTGTGTGGCTGGCGCTAAGCTATGTATGGCGAGAGTTTAATATATAATTTTTGTTTGGGCGACTTGTTTGTGTCCTCATCAATTCTCTACTACTCCTGTTTTCTTATCACCTTCGTGCAAGTTAAGCTAAAAAAGGGACGATTATGTAGTGTAGCAGCTACAAGCGATTTATTTTTCATTATTACCGGCCACTTATAGTTACAATCAACCTGCTTGTTTTATTTTGCATTTAAGCTAAACATTTTTGCTTATTTTGTTGTCTGATAAGATTTTTTAAATGCCTTTTCTTGTTGTTTTATGAGAATTTAATAAATTAAACACCTAAAAGTTTATTGATATTCCAGTCATTTATTTGTAATTTTATATTGCACCTTTCTTTTGAAAGTTAGAGAAGTATTTCTGTTACTTTTTTTCTAGGTTTTTGGACACAATTTTTATATTTTGATGAATCACTATTCACAACTGAACAACTATATTTGTACCTCAAAGGCAAAGTTGTATCCCTGGATCATGGCCTCCCTGTAGTATTGCTGCAAGGTGGAGGACTCCGACTCGTCCACCTCTGCCTCAAACTCGGACATGAACATGAATTCCACTCGATCGATTGCTGAGCTGATCTTGATGCAGAGCTTCAGGGCTTCGTCCTAGGCGTACATGCGCAAAATAAATAAATTAGTAGAATGTTGTAATATTAAAATAATTTCATTATACGTTCACAATACGTTCATTTTTCCAATCTTTTTTTATATATTTAATGTTTTGAGAATTTTGATTTTAACCATGTTGTTTGATTGAGGTCATTGTTCAATACCACTAAAGACAAATTCTGAATTAAACAAAAATAAATAGGCATCATCAGATGTCCACGCATTAATTTCCTCAAGTAACTATTTTTAATCCGTACATACCGAACAATGCAATTTCAAAGCACAGACCATTCACATGATCACAGGGGGCCAATAGTCAATTCTGTCAAAACCCCCCCCAAAAAAATCACTTTTTTCAAAAAGATAAATCCCTATTTGTGACATTTGTAATTTTTGGCATTTTTTAGAACATAAACACTGTTATTCATGTAAAAAATGGCAAAATGTATTTTTAGAATAGCAGCGAAGATTAACTTTTTTAATATTTACCTGAATTAAAATAAACTATCAAAGCGTGTTCGATTGATTCAACTTTCATGTTAGTTTGTTAAATAATTCTAATTTAATTGTATAGCTCTTTTAAATTACGTACACCAAACTGAATTTTTAAACATATTATATTGTGTAGTCTGTAGTTACTTACACTAAGTACAGATACCACTAGTACTACTAGTAACTTAATTCCAAATAAAAAACAAACGTATACCGTTTTAAAAATGTATTTACCTGAAAAAAGTATAAAAATACATACTTTAACATTACAAATGTTGTCAAATATGTAATTCTAATTTAAATGTACATAAAAATGAATTATTACACATCCTATAGTGCAGGGGTCTCCAACATAGTGCTCGCGGGCACCCAAAAATATATCATATGTCATTGTGATTTTCTAGGAAATTTGATTTCTAACTGGCATGATGTTTAGTGGTTGACAGCATATTTTAACTTCTAATAATTACAACCTTGTAATAACATAGTAACAACTGAGTAATATGTTCTTTTAGAAAACCGTATCAAACTGGTAGCCCTTTTATTGTAGCTCCCTGCGTCAAAAGGGGTGGTGACCCCTTGCAATAGTGTATGAACAAATGTCTGTAGTCTGTAGTACAGGAATCACAAGCAAAAAATTAAAACTTTGATTTAATTTTTTTTCTCATCAATTGATAATTTCCATCACCTACTTATTGTAACAACTATAAAAGGTTTGAGAAAACCATTTTTTTCCCTCAGCCTGGTAAATTTTTACAAAGTTTATTTTGATACAAAGCCCATCTCAAAGGTCAGAGTTACGTAAGCACCTTGAGCTCCTCCAGAGCGCTGGCGACGAGCGGCTGGCTGGACGTTTGCTCCCGGCTGAGCGTCAGAACGTCCTCCAAGGATTGCTGCACGGCTTTCCGCTGGGACAACAGGTGAGCCGACTGCATCACGATCATGAGCATGTTGTCCATCTGAAGGTCAAAGTGTTTTACGGTGAGTTCAGACTTGTCGGCCTGACTCTCCAACGCATCACCTACTTTCATAGCGCTCAGGGTGTCGACGATCTCCACGGTGGGGACCAGTTTGAGTAGCTCCCCGTCCCACTGGCCCCATTCTGAATCAACCGACATCTCTGCATTGCGGTGCTTGCTCATGAGGAGAAAAGCCTCGTCTTCCGTCATTTCGTCGGGTTCTTTAGAGCAGTCCTTTCCTGCAGCGGCGTTGAGAAGCTGCAGGATGAGCGGTCGCTGAGTCAGCAGGCTGCAAGGAACAAACACCTGCAACTCCTCCAGGCCAGGGATCTGGACCTTACGTCCGGAAGAAGGAGAGGAACATGCTATGACTTTCTTGTTCGATTAAAAGTGAAAGAGGTGAACCTAAACCCACTTTGGCATAGTTTCTCTTCTTCAGGGCTTGTAGGAGGGACGACACACCCTTAGTGATGTTGAAATCTGCAGCGACTTCCAAGTCCTGTGGCAAAGATCTTGACTTAGAGAAAAATCCCACATTTACTGATTCACTACAGAGTTGTACAGCTTACCTTGCGCAACATTTTGGCAAAACCAAGCGCTTTGGATGCACGTTCTCTGGCCTCGTGGAAAAGCTCTTTGAGTGACCGACTGGTCTCGATCACGGATCGCCTTGGAAGACGTCAAAGAGCAGTTGTCATAATAGCCCATTTTAAAACATGATTGTATTATATTATAGCAGACTTTGCAAGCTAATGAGAAACAGATTTGGTTTCACGGAGCAAAAAGATCAAATTCGGGTCAGGCAAACTACGGCACATGGGCCACATATAGATGAGCAGGCTATTTAATTTGACCCGCCAAATTAAAATGGTAACAATATTGTGATAATATACAATGGCAAATAAAGTACCACAAATTAAAATGTGGTTGGTTTGATGCCACTTTTGTCCCCAGTATCTCTTCCGGTGTACTGCTTTCAAGGCAAGTGTACAAATAGCTAGCTTTTTTTTGTACTTGTACAATTTATTTCAACCATCCATTTCATTTGGCAAAATATTTATTACATTTCATGCCAAAAACTACTTCTGAGGTAGCTCTGTTATAGTTTGAGTTTTTTTCATTTACATGATGGTATTTAATGCTTATAAAAATTAAAAATACATTCTTCACTTTTCTCTAATTCTGAGTGTTTCAAAACCAATTTGATAAAATAGTCCATTTTATAAACATATCAGGTACATGCATATTCATTCATCAATCCATATTAGAAAGCTTGGATAGGAGTACATTATCATTTGTCCTTATGTAAGCCTGAGGTGGATATTAAAAATAAATAATAAAACAAAAAGAAAAACAACAATTTAAAAAACTGTAGGGTGTCCCCTGCCCACTGCCCGGAGATGGCTGGGATGGGCTCCAGCCCCCCCGCGACCCTAATGAGGATAAGCGGTACGGCTAATGAGATAAATGAGATATTTTATTTTCCTCCTGCAGCTTGACTCTGAAAGTTGCCCACCCCTTGTTCAAATCATGACTCCTTCATCCCATTTGCAAACAAAATGCCTCCTATATTAGACAAGGATAACTCGACGTCTGGTTTTAAACACAGTTAGTTACCATTTTTAAACGTGTATTTCTTGTTTTTATCATGTTCAATGGAGTTACTGCTTGTCTTATTTTTACCATCTCTATGTTAAGTTTTACATTTGACCATCATCGCTGAGTAAGCATTTTTAGCTCTTGCCCTTCAATGTATTAACATAAAGGAAGCATGCAGCTCATGTTCTGTCTCTGTTTATCTGTCACTTTGTGGTCCGATTCTCCATAGAGACCAAAATGCCAACAGTTAAGTGCCAAAGTGAAAACTAGGACTTTGATCATTTGGATGGCGCAAAGCAAAGCTCTCAGAGGTCACGGACTTTGTTTCATTCAAAAAGACTGTTATAAACTTTTATAATTACGAACCATCTTTTCCTGAATCTCATTTCAATTACACCAAACATCGTGACCAGTAATTCTCTAACCTGATCTCATCTAAAGCGTTGCTGTCATCTGCACTTTCCGAGAACTCGTTGCCACTTTTTCGCAGGCCGGCATCAAGGAACTCTCCGGTAGATTTCAGCAACATGCCGGCGATGTCACTAAAAGAAAAACATAACTTGTCAAAGCTAAGTGCACGACAAAGTCTTTGAATGGGGCGATACTAACCAAAAGAGCTTCCCCGACTGGGCCTCCCCCCCACGGATGTAGGGAGTTATATCTTTGGTGAAGTGCCACTCTTTTTCCAATAGGTTCTTTAAGCTGTGGGAGGCCTGTGGCAGCTGCTGCAACATCTGAATCCAACTGTGCATGTAGTCGAAGTAAACCTGAAAGACATTTCGTCATGGGAATGGTGACAATCGCGCATGCAGAAGCGGAGCTGTGAGGGGGATTTGATGCCTCTCACCACAAGCATCTTGTGCAGCTCCTCCTCAAACTCGTCAATGTTAGTGTTGGTCTGCAAGCCCTGAGCATCGGTGATCACGCCGCGCAGCATGAACTGATAGTATTGCTTCATGAGGAGACCCCCTTTGAGGATTTCCTTGCACTCACGCACCAACTGAAAGGTGTAAACGTAACCATGTTAGCACCTTCAAATAGGAATGACACCCCCTTTATAAAATATGCCCTAAGGATTTTTCATACCAAGATTTTCTAGACCATTACCAATACAAACACTGATAAATACATAGAGGGGTTCGGGTGAGTATTATGGAGAATGAAAGGGATGGAGAAATGAAAAGAAGGAAGGAGTTAGGAAGGGGGATAAAGAAAGGGATGCGTAAGGAAGGGAGGACAGATTAAAGACAGATTAATAAAAGACGGAGAAGGGCCGAACATTTTAAGATAAAAAGGAGTTGAGAAGGGGAGAGACAAAAATAACATAGGAAAAAGATGGATGAAAGGAAAGAAGGATAGAATGGTTGATTTGATCGATGGGTGGTTGAGTGGTAAAGACGGAAGGGAGGAGGGAGAAGAGAAATAAGGAAGAAAGGAACAGAACAGACAGCAATATTATACGTAAACAAAAACATGGAAGGACGAAAAGAAGGAACTACGAAAGGAAATAATGGAGGAAGGAAGGAGAATCGTTGCATTGATGGATGAGTTGGTGGAAATATTAGTAGGAAATGAAGGAAAAAAGAATAGGAGAAAGGACAGAAAGGTTGTATTGATTGATGGATGGGTGAGTGGGAAAGAAGAAATACAAGAATGAAGGAAGAAAGCGATTTTACAAACAAAAATTGAAGGAAGGAAGAAAGGAAAGGAGAAAAACAGACAGAAACACAAAGACTAAAAGAAAAAAGAGAAGGAAGGAGGGAAGAAGGAAAGGAAGAAAAAAATGAAAGAAGGAGGGAATGATGGAAGGGACAGGGATCATAGAGACTAAAGTTGGAAGGAAGGAAGGAATGAAAGAAGAGAGAAAGACAGGCTGTCAGAAACAGAAAGATTGAAAAAAAAATTGAAAAAAGGGAGGAGGGAATGAGGGAAGGAAGTAAGAGAGAAAGACTGGCAAAAACAAAAAGAACAAAAGAAAAAGATAGAAGGAGGGAAAAAGAGAATGAGGAAAGGAAAAATAGAAGAAATTAGAAAGGGGTAATAGAAAAGACAACCAGAAAAAAAAATATGGAAGGACGAAAGGTAGGAAAAAGAAAAAAACAAAAGGAAGGAATTCATACCTGATTTATACTAAGTAGCGAAGGTTCCCCAGCAGGTCTCTGCTCCAATCGCAGCTTGAGGCACTCGTGGATGACATTGAGAAGGACCCTGCAGAGCACCAGGAAAGCGGGCCGGAATGAGGGGAGGTCCATGTCCAGCAGGTCCTCCCAAGACACCTGGTCGGATCCCAGTTCAGGCTCTCCTGAACTGTTAAGGGACACGTGGCGGGACAGCTCCGGAAGGTAGTCGTTGTACAGCATGGGGTCCGGGAAATCTGCAAACTGCAAAAGATCGGTTCAGAGTATCAGTATACTGTTAGAGGTCATTAAAGGTATCAGTACATTGGAGATTAAGTAACCCCAATTTACGGCGACCCCGCCTTACAACGTTTCACTTTACTAAGTGAAACAAGGTCCCTCTTAAAAACAGCAAAAAAATAAATATAAATAAATGAATACAATTTAAAAAAAAAAAAAAAAAAAAACATTTTGCGTATGAAAAAACCCCCCATAAAATTCAAACTTTGCTGTGTTCCTGCATTGCCAAATTACGCTTTAGGATGACGGCGTATAAAATGCTGGTCTGCTATTGGTAGGCGTCATGGCATCATGAAAATGCCGATATGCTACGGGCTGTACAATATCCCACAATGCCTTCCTCTTTTCAGAATTCTGTGTGCTTTGTAAGGATTTAGCAAGCTGGCAAAAAAATACTGTATATCTTGTAATGTTGTTATTTGCTACGTGTCCTCAAAGCAAAAACAACCATGAAAACGAAGCTTATGATTATCAAGAAAGACGAAAAAGGCACATGCATCATTATTTTTCACTAAGACCAATCAATATTATTAAAAACTAGGAGAAAGATATAACAAACCTTGCAAAAAGATGTTTTAAAATCAGTTTCATTTTAATCCACTTTCACAGGCCTCCCTCCGGTTTTCTCCCACAATCCAAAAACATGCAATTAAATCAGTCAATTTTAACATTATTATTCTGTGGATCTTTTCACTGATAGATGATGGATTACTGCATGCTCCAAACAAAGTTTTGTTGTTTTTTGACAATGACAATAAAGATTCTGTAAAATTCTGTAATCAGCTGCGCAAAAAATGGACGGGTGAACGTATATTTATTCCTTGTGTCATATCAACATGTGCACATATATAACAAATTAATTAATTAGCATAGGACTCTATACCCTGCTATACAGCAAATTGCACTTTGCGATTCCCACCTAAGAATGGACCAATGTCATATCCAGGAGATATACTGTACCAGCCCAAAAATATCACCCAATTTTTGTTGGAGCATAAGAAAATAATGTACAACACATGTGAAAAATTAAATCTAAATTGGCCTAAAAATTACGTACTACTTCAAAATAAATCAGCAAAGCTCAGAGGCTTTTTATCTTTTGATTGTGCCTCCAGGAATTTGAAGGAATAAATCTGGTACATGAAATTGGTGGCCACATAGGAAGAGGGACAGTACATTTTCATTATGATTGGCCTGTTCATTTACACACACAATTTCCCATCACAACAGATTAAAAAAAAAAAAAAAAAAACTGTTTCTGCTAAAAGAACAGCTCCTGAAAAGATTCACTTGTTTTCTATTGCACAACAGAGAATTCAATTTTGACCACAGCAGCAATTGACTGTGGATGGTGCCAGTCGTAATATTTCCGAGATGTCACAGCTTTGGAAGGAGGAATCTTGCAACTTTTCTGGGTCGCCGAAAATGACAGCCGAGAAATTACAACCGATGCGTTGCGATTGACAAACGTTGTTTGTCAACTGAAATTATCTACCGTGAATGCTTACTCTTACACTGAGCTATGCTTAAGCAATTTGATGTTGTCTTTGAGAAGTATTTTTGACAGATTCCACGGCAATATATTTCAAATAAAAGCATGTACAATTGCGTACATTTTTTAAAAAATTATCCATTAGCGATTGTTCTTTGTCTCTTTGCCTCCCTCTCTTTTAAAGTGAAGAGCTAGATTCTTAATGATGTACTGCTGTTGTGGTTTATGGCCCAATTTTCAACCTGTCAAATTGATGGACTGCCTGAAATATCTTCCTTTTAACTTTTCGAAGAAAATTCGTCAACGATGAGTAAGTTTTCAGTTAATATGAGCTTTGCAGACAACGAAATATAAAAGAAAATATACAGAATATACAGTGTTGTTTAACTTGGATTTCGTTAAAAAAAAGACAGGCTTCATTTTTTTTACCATGTGTGACTTATTCTGCTCCCCAGTCCTCACAAATAAAATACGAAATTTTGGGTTTGGGTCAGGCTCAGACTGGGTCAAGCTCTAATACCTGCTGGCCTGGGTCGGGTTGGGTGGTATTTCTAAAGCCCGATCTTACCTTTATAGTTGTTGACACTCTGTTGTAAATAATAATGTTAACAAAAGACTTCCAATTTGGAAACATTGAGCGTCTCACCTCCATCGCCGGCGTGTGTCTCAACAAGGCCGCTCTGGCCCTTTGTAGCGAGCGGTCCATTAATTTGTGCAGTCTGAGAATCAATTTGCGCAGTCCCATCTGCTTCAGTGCTTTATCCACAAACGGCCTGTAAATAGCAGTGGGGCAGAAAGCGCCCACCCCTCCGGTCCCTGATGCAGGAAAAAACTCGTCCTCTTGCAGCGACCGTTCCGACTTTCCTGTTGGCGTTGGGGAAAGCTCCTCCTCATCGCTTTCCGCCGTAAAGGTGGCGGCAGAATCCTCCTCGTCCTCCTCGCCTTCCTCCTCGTCGCCGCGAGAACATCGGGGGGAAGGGATCTCGAAAACAGGCCAGCCCATGCGAGACAGGTCTCTCAGGCCCAGGACGGTAGCCATTATACGAAGCTTCTGGTTGAGGTCCTGAGTGATGTTGAGCCACAGACAGAGCGCCTGCACTCTGCTCTGAAAATCTCGCGCCGCATACTTTTCGTAGTCCCTCTGCAGGGCCTGCAAGGACGGGTAGAGCGCTTCGACATATTCCAACAACTCCATGACGTGTTTGACCTGCTCGAAAGCCAGACGCTGCCTTTGGAGGTGGTCCAGGCAGTCCGTGCCGGACTCCGGAGGCGTGTTGGGACTCCAAGGATCTGCGCCACAGTAGTTGCTGTCAAAGCTACAATCTCCAGTCCTCAACGCATCGTAATTGACTTTGAATCGCAGGACCTCGTTGATGAGGTCAGGGATAGCCTGCCGGGCCGTAAAAAGAAAGACGTCCTGGTCGCTGATGGAGCGACGGGCGTGCCAGGCTTGCAGTTCCAACCAGATGACCTCGTTATTGTGGCCCATGAAGGCCATGTTCTCCTGGCCGCGTTGCTCCTTCTCCTTGCGCTTGGACGACATGGAGGTAAGCTTTAGCAAGAGACGCAACGTCTCGAAGAATTTGAGACGATCAGCCGGACAGTCGCTGCGAGACGTTTGCCGGTGGGTTCGGCCCATGTGCGGCATGGAAACGGGCATTTTGCAGCTGCCGCAGCCCAAGCTCAGGTAGTGCTTGCGGGGGTCCATGGCCAGGCTGCCAAAGGGACCTGTTTTGGAAAGTGGATCTAGCATGAAGGAGCCCTCGAAGGTCTTTTTGTGATCGCGCTCGGTGGAGCGCAGGGTGGCTCGTTGCTTCTTGCCCTGCTTGTAGTTGTGCTCCTCGGGGGTTTCAGCAGGACGGGTGTTTTCTCGCAAGACTGTCGGGCTGGGGTCCGCTGGAAGACCAGATGGAAAAATACTTTGTCAGTTAAAGTGATGTTCTTTTAAGCCAAGTGTCTCCGACCTTTTTTAAGATGAAAGCAACTTTTTGTTACTTATTAGTGCAAACTGGAAGCCAGTTTGATATGCACTTCTAAAATAACTTATCGTGTGATTACTATGATGTCACTGTGTTATTACTATGTTATTTATTAGAAGTAAGGTTAGACAGACACTGTCAACCACTAAAAAACATTTTACTAGAAAATCACAATGACCTAGCACTTATGAGCTTTTTTTTAAAAAATTTACGGCCCAGGTGTCATTAGATGTCTGGTGACCATTTCTCTGTTGCCCGCTAAATATGGTAAACATGTTATTTGCTCGCACACTCAATAATTTTTCTGGTTTATGAAGGAACATGGAATTATAAGCATTCCTTCAAAAATAATGTCGTAAAATATGTTTCATATAAAAGGGGCACCAAACTATAAGGTGCACAGAATTAAAATTAGTGTAATAGGTATAGTTGCGTATACAATAAAACACGTCAGGGGAAAAATAGGAACATAATATGTTATGAAATCTGGCTTCACGATTAAAATGAATTGGTTCATTTATAAATGGTTATTGTATGGAGAGGCGCTTAATTATAATTATGCATTTTACACTTGTATTTACCATAATAAGGCACACTTTTGCAGTTGTTTTTTTTGTGTTCTTTTTAGGTTTGCTTTATAGTCTGAAAATTTGGACTTTGGCACACTTCATTTATATATATATATATATATATATATATATATATATATATATATAAAATCGACCAAGAACACGAAAATGCTTTAGGACACAAAAGCACAATAGATTTTTATGTAAATCTAGAAAAAGGTGTTCCAAATATGGCTAAATATTTGCTCCTTCATGGTTATTAGTTTTTTTTTTTTTAAATATCGTCAATACTATTAAAAATAATCTTAATTTCTTGGGCCTTTTTTTGCATTCATACACTTTCTTATTTATGAACATTTGTCATGCAAAAAAATGTCAACAACTGGAGATCAGTCTTTTTGACATTAGAGCGACCTTCTAAAAGTTTACTTGATAATCACTTATTTTAGGAGGTATTTTTTTTTGTGCTACCAGCTTCTGAAAAATGGTTGGCAGGCAGAAAATGTAATTGTTTTAAATAAAATTGAAAACATGCATTTCAGGTGAATTGGCCGGTCCAAATTGTCCATAGGTGTGAATGAGCGAATGAGTTGTCTGTCCCTGTGTGCCCTGCGATTGGCTGGCAACCAGTTCAGGGTGTCCCCTGCCCACTGCCCGATGATTGCTGGGATGGGCTCCAGCACCCCCGCGACCCTACTGAGGATAAGCGGTGTAGCTAATGAGATGAGATGAGATTTTTGTGAAATTAAAAACTGAAATTTTATGAGGCAAAATAAGATCAAAACCAAGATTTGGGTTTGCTTGGTAAATTGAAAAAAATATAGAGTCAATTCAAGTGGTCCTTGTATCTTTCAATTTTCTGTATTTGACTCAATGGACAAATGATCTAATCTTCTGCTTGAACTTTGACACTTTTTGCAAAAAAAAAAAGTTGTAGATTTTTGCAGATGGTTTTAATGGCACACATTGTACACGAGTTAATGCTTATTTTTCTCACGTTTGCTTGGAGAGCGTCCGCCGCTCCTGGACTGGTTGCTTTTCTGATGTTTGCCAGACATTCGTTTCATCTGCCGCGGGGTGCAAGGAGGCGACGTGGAGTACAGAGCTTCCTCTTCCTCCCAGGACTCCTCCAGCCGAGAGTTCTGCCTGGATTCATCTCCCTCTGGGTTGCCCTGCCTGGGGAACATTTACCATTCAATTTACAAGCAGAGAAAAAAAAAAGACTCAAACGAGCTATTCATACCGGCCACTTTATAATAAGCAGAGTTGCCCTAAGGCCAAAGCCAACGACAAAGAAGCTCTTTGGCCTTTTTTTAATTTAAAGAGGCCTCCACCATGTCAAACCGCAGAAACTTGTCAAGGTCAGAAAAGTGTTGGAATGTTTGCAGTCGCAGAAACGAGTGCAGCCGTGTAACTGCGCAAGAACAAGAGCCTGCAAATGCACTACAAAGTTGTGCAAAACTTCACAGGTCGAACTGTCACCTTTAATGACCTCTAACATGTAATTACTCATCCGTGTTTTGTTTTCATTCGGGGTTTGAGTGACAGTTTTGACCTAATAATTTTCTGAGTCAACAATAATTGGAAACGACTGTATGAAGAAAGAGCAATAGCAACAAAACCACAGCAAAGGTTGATATGTTTGCAAAGGCTGAGAGCACGGCCGCAGATAGGAAAACCTTACAGAGCATCATCAACACAGCCCAGAAAATCATTGGCTTCAATTTACCTTGTCTGTAGGACATTGCCAGCAACATTATTAATGACTCCCCTCAACCTAAATTGATAATTTAATTCATATTTTAATTAAACGTTATTAAACTATCATTCTGATGCACTCTAAACATAGGCCAGTCTACAAACACTACCACACTACTCTGTAATTTTAACAATTTAAGACACACAAATTAAATAAACTTAAATGACAATACGTGAAACACATTGCACAATAGTTAACCCTGTATTAAAAGAAAATAATGTAAAATATTGATCTTATCACCCAGGCCCGGAGACAGCTTTTCCCCCCAGGGCCATTACAACCCTGAACAACACATTTAACTGTAAAAACATATCTTGTGACATTTTGGGGTTTATTTATCTTTATGTTGCCATATAAATTATATATTATGTACATACACACATACAGAAAACACAGTGACCAAATTTAGTCAACAAAAATGACTTTGGCATGGAAGATTCCAAAAGTGGCCACACTGATCTGGTATAATTTTGGTCCATTCTTTCAGTCTCCTCCACAGTTTGGTGATTGCAGTGGGTTACTTAACCATAACTTGGTCACCAAGGATTTTCCAGAGGTTCTCTATTGGATTAAGATCAGGACTCTGGGCAGGCCATGCCATTAATTCAATGTTTTAACCTTCAAGGAAATTATTTTCCTGTTTTGCTGTGGCATGGAGCATTGTCCAGCATGAAGGCTGCAGGCTGATGAACGCAAGTAAGAAACCATGTGCTATTGAAGAAGGTTCTGATACACATTTGCATCGACTTTGCCATGTAGCTGTACAAGAGCCCCAACTCCTACTGCAGAAAACATGCCCAAAACCATGGCACTTCCTCCACCTTTCACCGATTTGTTTTGCACACTTTGGGTTTAGTCTTTCTTCAATGTGTCGCCAAACATAATTCTTTCTATCAGACCCAAATAAATTTAATAAGCTTTATAACTGAAGTGAACTCACCTGTCCACACAACAAGCTCCACAGCAAATCTTAATCTATTTTTTTTTTTTTTTTTGCTAGTGAGAGTCAGTGTGGGCCTTCGGTCCAAATGCTCTTAAACGGCGAGATAGATCCTTGTCATGTTCAGCCCATTGACATCTTCTGCAGTGACCTGTCCCCTTTTGCATTGTCTTCCGTGGAGGACCAGCCTTCTTAAGCGACTTGAATAAGTTTGTACTTTTGTAAAGAATCAATATTCTTGAAAGCACAGATTTGGAACGATCAATTTGTCTTGCTATGGCTGATAGGGTCATCCCCTTCATTTTTATCTGGAGACTTTCAGTAACTTTAGAACGACTCACCTTCTTGCAAAGTCAGTGAAACTGGCCGTTAGAATGCCATTTCTAAAGGGGTTGACAGATAATAAGGGAAATTAGCACCATGTACTAGATTAGCACCATTAAGTGGGTGGCACCAGAAAGTGTTCTTTAAATTTTGATCATTGCATTTTTTGGCAAATAGTTATTTTTTGGGGAAATGCCATATCCACTTTGAGAAAAAGTGTTGTAGTATTATGGTACAGACAACATTAATATCCTTAAATTCTTGAGCAGTGAAGATGGCAATTTTTTAGAATTATTCAATTGTTTGTTAATTGTCCACTAGTTTTATTTTCCAGTATATACAGTAAATCTTATATATCCTTGTGAATTATATCAAGTTATTTTAATTCCTGCTGCTAAATGTTAATGCACTTATCTTTTATTGCACTTTTGTTACAATGCAGTATTTTCCTTATTATTATTATTATAACTTAGGCACCATGTTGCTTAACTTATCCTGATAGTCTTTTATATCATATTACGTTGTATCCATGAGTGTAATGTCTAATGTTGTTGCATACAATGTTTCACAAAGTTGATATCAATGACAATTATAACAATTCTATTACGAATTCACTTTAGACTTTGAATAACCATATCAATTCTGTAGCTCTATCTTGCAGTGATTGCAGACAGACATCTTTGACTTGAATGGGAGGGGGGCAGAGGGGTAATTCAAAGCTGCTACCTGATCCCTTTCTGCTGTTTTTTTAATAGGATTAGCAGAAATGGTTGGACAAAAAGAAAAGGGAGGGGAGGTGTTAGTGTGTGTGTTTTTGCAACCTGGACATCCTGCATGCTCCTCGCCATGTGCCCCTTCATTCATCATCGCATCGAACGCTATTCAAGCAACACGTGCCTGTTTGTGTGGACACTGCGGTGAGGGCGGGTATTTGGAGCTGGGTCACTTTCTCTGAGTGAGTGTTTAAGAGGAAAGAGCGAGGTGGGGGCCTGAGGGTTATCTAAAAATCACTTGCCTGCAAGAGTGCAGACATCTCCAGCCCATCTGCATGACAATGCCAACCTCCCCCCACAACAATATGGCCGCCAGACACCTGCTGCACCAAAGGAGGCGATGGCGCCCTTGTGAGTGCAAAGTAACAGTGTAAGGGGGAAGGAAGTGACAGCTAGCTTTTCTGTATACCAGTCACAATGATATCCGAAATGTAATAGGGCTGCAATGGTTAGTCAACATCGACAAAAAATCGATTAGAGATAGTCGACAATGGAATTCATTGGCGACTTTTGTCACCAAACACGTTTTTCCAAAAGAATGAGGCATCTTACCTGATTATAATCTTTGCTGAGAGTCCCTGATGCACAATAGTGTCTGTTTTTGAGTGGTAACATAGTGAAATGAGGGCGTCAACACCAAGTATGTGTATCAAAACTACTAAAGTTTGAGAGCATTTTAGCCTGAATAGAGCTGGGGGAAGACTACTTGCAAAGCAGACCTTGCATATCCTGGTAGTACTTTTGTGATGCATTAACATTTAATGAGGAAAGCATGTTCAACAGTTGAACCAAACGGAGTCCGACTCGCCACGGTAAATTTCAAGTAGCCAATATGGTTTAGATGGCACACATTGTACATTTTATACGCGCGTATTTTGTTTTAAAAGACCTTGAGCGTTATGCCAAACTGTGCCTGACAAAAGTATTTGAAATTAAATGCATGCAATACGAAGAACAAACGTCAGTTGTTAAAACATTAAAAACGACAAACGTCAGCCGTTAAGACACTGTTAAATACTTTTGTTAGACTTTGCAGTTGACCACTGAATGTACTTCACAAAACACACAAATTTGTTTTATTTACTGTTCTATTGCTCGGATGAGCCAGTTCTTGGTTTACAGGGGTTAAAAAGGTTTACTTTTTTCAATTTATTATTTATTTGCCTGTCTATTGACCTGGAGAGGGATAGGCGCCAAGTGGCTGTACTTGGCCAAGACACACCACAGGAAATGGTGCCCCTGCAAACCTAGTGGTTAAGGGATCCATCCACACACACACCTGAACTTAATGCTAAATATAAAAAAATAATAATAATTATATGATTATTAGTTGTAGCCCTAGTTCTAACTTTGGGGATCCAGTGGTAGTTTTATAGATGTGAATACTCGTCATCTTTAAAATCCACAAACACTCAACTTAAAAGTCCAACAGGTGGGTTGATGATCATCAATTTTGTTCATAATTTTCGCAAACAACACGTTTGATAAAATATATACCATAAATTCCAGACTATAAGCCGCTACCTTTTTCCCAAATGTTTAGCCCTGCGGCTTATTCAGTGAAGCGGCTAATTTATGGAATTTTTCTAACGGCCACCAGCGGCGCAGGAACTTAAAAGGTAAGATTAAGACCAGTTCAATATATGCGCCAAGATAGACTGAAATCTCTAAATTTTATCATATATTTTCTGTAAAGTTACGGCACGTTCCGATACTGAGGAAGATGCCCTTGATGGTGATAGTTGCAGGATGGAAGTTCAAGACGATTTGCCGTGAATTTCACATATACGGGGTGCCTTTTTTTTCACAGTTATGTTTGATGCATTGCGAGCGTGATCCTACTAGCGTGTTGGTACCTTTCAAAGGCACGGTTTGGGATGAAAGTTATATTATTATTTTCAAAGCTTTGAAAACTCTCTCGGTGTACTGTCTTTCTTCGTAAATATGTGTAACCATGTATAATATGTATTTTCAACTGTATATTTTTGTAATGTATTTATTGTAGAGATGTATTCTGTTATGTGTTCTACGGACGAATCAAAAATAAGGAGCGGAGAAAACGCGGCCTGCTGGGAAATGTGGTAAAGCTGAGTTACCGGTAGATCTGTCTGTTGTCGCAGCGGACAATAGTGGATTCATATATTTCCCACCCTTAACTTTAATGTACATTTTGTTTCCTTGGATTACTTTCAACGGGACTCCGAGTTTAGAAGTCAGCATCATACCTTACTAACGGGTATCACTTGCTATTTGTGATGTCAGCTAGTGTTCCGAATTTGTATACTGTCTATGAAGTTACAATTTAGCCGGTTAAAGATCATATTGAAATATAATATTGTGAATGTGCCTGATTGCTGTTGAGATTATCAAGAGGGCTTGTTCAAACCTCGCACAGTTTGTTTTCTGTTATTAGTGTCAATAAATTTGTTCAAACCAAAAAAGAAGTTACAATTTAGGAAATTACAGCGTGGCCCAGGTGAAACTAGTGACTGTATCGCAAATTTTACTGCAGGCGCCCGTGGCTTGTACACGGGTGCGGCTTGTATAAGGACAAAAGTGCCGAATCGCTCAAAAAGTGGTGGGTGCGGCCTATAGTCAGGTGCGCTCTATAGTCCAGAATTTACAGTATATAATATTGTAAAAGGCAGATGCCACAAAAAATCCTAAAGACATTTCTTCTTAAAAGCCTTAATGGTATAAACCGCTAGAGGTATAAACAACTACTGCACTCCCGTCCTCAGGGCATGAAAGAAGTGAATTTTATTTCTCAGCCGGATCTACCTTGCTCGCGAGCCATACGTTCCCGACTACTGTTTTACAGGCGTAACAGAGTGAATAGCTAAGGTATGACAGCATCCTCCCTGCGATATATTTTTGCATAGGAGGAGGTTACCCAGAAGGTCATAGGCCCGTGTGGCCCTCTGTCTGCAAGCTGTGCTGGACTGGCTGCCGGGAGTAAAAGATGGCTGCAGATGGCGTCTGGCTGCTCTCAATGGCTCATCTGATGGTGCACTCTTAAAGGCCTAGCGGAATGCTGCCGCCCCTAGGCAGGAACACTGCGTGCATAATAAACAGCAGAGTGACTGAAGCACAGATACCAAGGCCTGCCAAATTCAGCTGAAAAGAGAAAGAGGGGGGTTGCAATATGACCTTTGACCCCCAACCTTCCAGGCTATTGTATCAGGAAGGGTCACTGTATTGTATGTTGTCGCCACGTGGCCCGTGAGGCCCACCACTGAATAGCACGCAGCTGTTAAGCGAGCACGCTTGCTCACAAAGGCCTAAACTAAAGAGGCTTTTTTTTCTTTTTGGGAAGGGAGGGAAAAAAAAGAGTGAGGGGAGATTTGGAAGAGCACACTTTCTCCTAATTAGAGTGGGCAAAGATGACCCTGTGCACAAGCTCCGATTATTGGCTTCTGCTTTAAGGCTGCAAAGTTATCAAAGCAGGATTAAGAGTTGAGTGAATGGTTTTAAAAATCCTAATAAATACCGTATTCGCCGGACTGATATTATAAATGCATACTGGTAAATTACCATATTTGTGCAATTATTGATCTGTCGAAGAATATTGCTCACCACGATTGCATAACAATGGTGGCAACGTGGCTCAAACCCGGATAGCGACAGTGAGAATCCCAACCATCAAGCGACTAGGGACATAGACTACGTATTAAAAGAAAGTACCGTAAATTCCGGACTATAGAGCGCACCTGGTTATAAGCCGCACCCGCCACTTTTTGGGTGTTTCGCCACTTTTGTACTTACACAAGCCGCACCCATGTATAAGAACTCGTGACAGAATCACAAGTTTAACCCAGAACGTCCTGAAAGTTCCACGATTACAACTGGGGTTTTTAAGGGTTATTGTTCTATCTTCGTTATTCATTATCCATTATCCGTTATCGGTCAGTTCATAATACGCTACAAAGCCTAGGAGCCGGGACACTTACTCTCAGCCAAAAGGCCAAGCTAAGGGCCTAGCCTTAAAGCCTTGCTGCGATCATTGCGAATGCACTAGGGGGGTTTTAAGGGGTTTTAAAGGTTATTTAGCTTGTTCATAAATCATTATCCATTATCCGTTATCGGTCAGTTCATAATACGCTACAAAGCCTAGGAGCCGGGACACTTACTCTCAGCCAAAAAGCCAAGCTAAGGTCCTAGCCTTAAAGCCTTGCTGCGATCATTGCGAATGCACCGTTCCCGGAGGTACTGCAATACCGGGCCGTTGCGTGGAGTGGACAGAGCAAGCTCCTATGCCATCTCCGAGTTGCAAAAATCAAAGATCGATAAGGTCCTAGCTTAGATGGTGCACAAACCTGGAACTTCAGTCAGCATGATGAATGGAAAATGATACCCGTATTTAAGGTATGATGCAGACTTGTAAAGTCCGGGTCCCGTTGAAAGTAATCCAAGGAAACAAAATGTATATTTCCAAAGTTAAGGGTGGGAAAAATATATATCCACTATTGTCCGCTGCGACAACAGACAGATCTACCGGTGACTCAGCTTTACTCCAATTCCCATCAGCCCGCGTTTGATCCGCCCCTTCTTTTTTATTCGTCCGTAGAACACATAACAGAATAAATCTCTAAAAAATACATTACAAAAATATACAGTTGCAAATACATATTACACATGGTTACACATATTTACGAAGAAAAACAGTACACCGAGAGAGTTTTCAAAGGTTTAATAATAATAATATAACTCTCATCCAAAACCGTGCCTTTGAAAGGTACCAACACGCTAGTTAGTATCACGCTCGCAATGTATCAAACGTACCTGTAAAAAAAAAAAAAAACATCCTTTAATTGTGAAATTAAGAGCCTGCTCTGTCCACTCCACGCATCGGCCCGGTATTGCAGTACCTCCGGGAACGGTGCATTCGCAATGATCGCAGCGAGGCTTTAGGGCTAGGACCTTAGCTTGGCCTTTTGGCTGAGAGTAAGTGTCTCGGCTCCTAGGCTTTGTAGCGTATTATGAACTGACCGATAACGGATAATGGATAATGAATAATGAAGATAGAACAATAACCCTTAAAAACCCCTCACAGCAGATCGTTCTCAACTTCCCCCTCATAACTATCGCCATCAAGGGCGTCTTCCTCATTATCGGAACGTACCTTAACTTTACAACATATGCTTAAATGTAGAGGTTGCAGTCTTTCTTGGCGCACATATTCTACTGGTCTTAATCTTACATTTTATACTCCAGCACCGCTGGTGGCCGTTAGAAAAATTCCATAAATTGGCCGCTTCACTGAATAAGCCGCAGGGCTGAACATTTGGGAAAAAAGTAGCGGCTTATAGTCCGGAATTTACGGTAGGTCTCATCTCATTATCACATTATCTTTAGGCAAGGTACCGGGTAAGAGAATAGCGAAAACAGAGTCATTAAAAATCGATATACATTTTTGTTTCATTTTTTTTCAATTCAAACTAAGCATTGTAATTGACAAACGTAGAATAAGTGCTGCCATTATTAAAATAATTAATAATTTAATAATGTTTTCACTACAACTTTTTGTTGCTCCATTCTCTAACATGGTACAGTGATAAAAATAGTGATGATGATGAGATAAAACATAATGCCTTTTCGTATGTCGTCTGTATCCCTAGTGGGTGATACAACGCTCGACCTGCCACCATCAAAGTCTCATTGCATCCAATATTTTGCTACTGTGATCAGCAGTATAGTTTGACTAATCAATCAAAGCACAAATACGGAACTGTTCTTATCTATATTTTGCACAACCCTAGTCTTACTGAAGTTTTAATTACTGCGCCTTAAGTAATTCTATTTTTTGGGGGGAGGAGGCAGGTGCCTTATAATCCAGTGCACCTAAGTGTTGAAAACACGGTACATAGAGTATAGAGTAGGTTGCTGAAATTACATGTCGGTTGGTTCCCTTAACCACTAGGGTCGTATTGGCACCATTTCCTGTGGTGTGTCTTGGGCAATTAAATCCTGGTGGCGCCAATCCCTCTCCAGGCCAACATATGACGCAACTTTAAATAAAAATGAGCCGTGATTGGTCAGTTTGTGACGGTTACGGAGAAGTCGGCTATAATTTTCTGTCAAAAATGTAGATTTTGCTGCTTAACTCAGAGAACACAAATAATGGTCTAAAAACAATGATAAGTGTAACCGAGTGCTGGAGTATTGATAGTATAATTCTAAAACAATAAATATAAATTAGGATTCATTTTATGCAACGAGGACAGGCAAATCAAATGTATGAACTTCATCACTTTGCGGTTACATTTCGGACACCATCACCTTTCAACCCTTGGATGCATGACCTACTAGTACATACACTCTTCCATGAGTGGGGTCGAAGATTATTGGGGGTGAAAAAATACTAATGGCATCATGTCATAAACATGTTTTTTAACAAATGTCTGTAGTATGAAAATATAACAACCTTTTTGTATTTATAAAAACTTTGAAGAATATCAACAGATTCGGTCATTTTTGACCCCACATTTGCATCCAAAGGTTGAAATATTTTTTAAAACAGTTAAACAATCATATAATTTTATTCCTGCAATTTTATTTTGGGCTGATCGTCTTAATGAGAATCTGGAAATCTTATCAAGTCATATGTTTACAATATAAACGAGTCAGTATCGATTCCAAGCAAATTGCAGTGATGGAAAAGCTAAATTGGGATATATAAGTTTTAACTTATCCACCATGTATGAAAGGTGCAAGAGCTATCATCAATGGTATCATTATCCGTATCAGTATCTCAGAAGGTTTCCCAGTCATAACAGCTCTCTATACAGTCTGCCACACAATAGAAATGAATTTAATTCAACACCATTACACCAATTCGTCTAATGCATCTTTCTCTGCAATAATCCTTTGGATAATGCATTGTGCACGTACCGCATCGGCGATCACAAAGTTTCCTCGTCAGGGAAAAACAACAAACACAAATAACTTGAACCCACTCTCCTTTCTGTGAAGCAAACAGCCAGGAGTGGACCTCCCCGATTTCTTTTGTATGCATGCAAATGCAACAAGCGTGAACATGTCAATGAAAGGAGCATTACTGTAGAGCAAAAAAAGAATAAATAAGGTCACAGGACCACATGCTGCTAAAAGTAGCCACTGTTATGCAGCCGTGAATGCGAAGCAAGCGATTTTATCCTCCAAGTTGAAAGAATATCTGACGGTCAATTAAAATAGACCGATGCAGAGTTTGCCAATAATCCAAACTTAGATATCATTACGAGACAAATGACATTATTTAGGGCTGCACAGTTTTAGTCTTCCTACCAGTACTGACCGATACGAATGTTGGGGTGCAACCAAAAACCTCACACAAAACGCTTGGGCCGCAAAACAAAAGTGAAGGACAAAAAAAAAAAAAGAAAAAACATTTTGCGCAGACTAAAGAACTGAATGGCCGGTCACTAGATTTATAATTTTCTCATAAAACACAAAAGTGCATTTAAGTCTTTAAAATAACACGTCAGTCAACAATGGGATACAAAAGAAGTACAACTGTTGAGAGATCTAAAACCTCAAATGTAGTATGTGAGCCCTGAAACTATAGCTTGTAAACGTTAGTCATAGTTTAGCTAGCGACCAACAAAAACGTGGGAGCAAATGGACGCACAAACGTCAGATAAAATGTTTTGTCAGTTAAAATGTGACACAGCTCCCATTTTGAACTGTAGATAGTTAGCTCTGTAGTGTTAGCATATACACATTAGCCAAAGTCCAGCTAGCGGCTTGCAAAAACATGGGAGCAGATGGCCGTAGGAACCTTTGAGAAAATGTCCTCGGTAAAAACTCGAAAGAACTCATGTTTTGACAACGTCTTCCATTTTGTGTATAAATGAAAAATAAGCCGTCGCTTAAAGAAAATGTTTCCTTTGAAATGTGATTTCATCGCTAGCATTAACGATTTCCCTGCTCTTGAAAGATGCTATGCTTTTGAGAGACCAAATGAAACATAATCAGCGGCGTCATGAACAAACTCAGCATCAGAGATAAAGCCTCACTTAGGTCTTAATGGAAATACAAAATATTTTTTTTCGGAAGCCAGTTTTTATTTAACAGATGATTTTTTTTTTGGCCAACAGTGCAGATTTCCCTGCTCTTTAAAGTGCTATACTTTCAAGAGACGAAATGAAACATTTGCAGCCGTGTTATGCACGAACTCAGCCACCAAGTGAAAGCAAACAATCCACAAAAATCTTTCCTTTGTACTCCTTTTTTAAAATAACATATCACTTTTGACCAACTGTGCAGAATTCCCTGCTCTTAAATATTCTATACTTTTAAGAGATAAAATTAAAAATAAGCAGTTGCATCGTGCACTAACTCAGCCACTAATTAAAAACAAACTTTGTACCACTTGCCTCACTTTAGACGCAACGACACAAGCTGGGGGTTTTCGGAAGCCAAATTTCATTTAACATACAATTTTTTGCATACTCTGCAGATTTTCCTGTTACACGTGCTATAATTTTGGGAAACAAAATGGAAAAGCGGCCCCGTCATGCATGAACTCAGCCCCGTAATAAAAGTGAGCATCACAGGAAAAGCCTCCCTTAAGACATGATGCAGTCACAAAATCCGTTTTTTTCGGGTTTATGTTTTTTTTCCCTCCAAAACCGAAATTGTACTTTGGCAAATTTTTCGGTGCATCCTCACTGATCGTTATGTTTCCCAAATTGCTATTTTTTTTATTATAAAAACCATTAAACACACACACAATTCAAATAGAGTAGGCTGATCAGATATTACAAATGGATATGTGTGATGTCATATTTTATTGTTCTGGGTCCGATATCCGCACCGCCGGCAAACACGCCAGTAGCGGCCCGGCACCTCACTTAACCACATCCTGAAATGTCAGGAATGCTCGCTACTAGCGGCCATGTCTTCTCAGGGAACAAGGCGCTTCGCACAAAAGGAGCTCTGTCGACGCCTCCATAGGGTCGCGTTCATTTCGCCCGACAATATAAAGCGCAGACACAGAAGCCTCTGTTTGGAAAGATCGAGGTCCGGAACGTCTTCCTTCTTTTCTATTTAATTGCACGATAAATATAATCGGAAGACGATTGTGGCAACTAAATACTTGGGTCAAAATAAACCAGATGATTCGGTAAAAATTGATCAGCGTTATATTTGGATTTGGAATTTTGTGTGATTTTCTATATTTCAAAATATATAGAAAAAATATAGTTTGTTTTATAAATATATTTATAAAAAATAAGCATTTTTTTTGCAGAACACACTATTTTTTTGCATACAAAAAAGTCGCTATAAAATTTGAATGTTTAAAAAAAATACTAAAAAAAGTTCTACCTTTATTTAAAATAAATATTAAAAACAGATTTATTTCAAGACATTTTGTGCACACCAATTTTTTTTGCAAACAAAAATGAGTTTCACATTTTTTGTATTCTACACAAATCAACACATTATGAAAAAAAAACTTATATATATAATATATTCATGAATATATTTCTTTATATGTCGAAGTGTCGTTGGGCAAGACACTGAATCCCTAATGCCCCCAATAAGCAGGTCGGCGCCTTGCATGGCCGCTATTGGTGTGTGAATGTGTGTGGGAATGGGTAAGTGTGAAGCACATTGTAAAGCGCTTTGGGAGGTCTTCATTGACTTGAAAAGCGCTATATAAATGGAGACCATATACCATTTATCTTAAAAAAAAATCAAGGGCCAGAAATATGACCATCTTTACCTTTTAAAAAAGTATTTTAGACAACTTATCAAGTCATAGAAAGGTTACATTTTATTTGTTTTATCAATATACAATGGTGATAAAATAACTTAATTGCCACTTTGATTTCGTTTTTTGCAGAGCACAGCTTTTTTTATTAAACAAAAAAAAAGAACTAATTTAAAAAATGTGTTTGACAAATTATCACTTGATATGTTATATTTTAATGAATCATTTGATCAATGTGATTTTTTAAATAAAATAGGACCACGTTGATTTGTTTTTACAGAGAGCGAATCATTTTTTAGTAGACAAAAAGACTTTGTTAAAAAAATATATTTTACAAAATGTATCATATAGAAAAGTTTATTTAATATTTTAATTTAATAACTATTATAAATATATAATTTTTTGATATTTGAAAGATTGTGTGTCCCCTAGTTAATCCATTTTTAGGACAGAAATATGAATATACAGGACTTTCACAAAAAAAATGTATTACTGTGAAAAAGCTCTTTATTTTCTGTTAGGCATAAAAACAGATCAAATATCCCACCTCATAATGTCAAATATTATGAAAAAGTATACTAGTGTGGCTGCAAGCCATAATAATAAGCAATGTAAAATAATAAAAGGCTTGCACTTTTTCAGTTGACTTGTAAAGAATCCAGAATGTGTGACATTTTATTTTCAGTTGCATTACAAATAAAAATTAGACTATCACAATATTCAAATTTTCTCAGAAAGACCTGCATAGTTTGCAGATGCAAATAGCCCCAAGACCTTACTTTGGACTCAGGTGCCGTAGGATTACAATGTCAAAGAATGCATGCACTTTGCCTCAACTCCAAAACATCAAAGAGATCATGACACCAAAGAGCCGTTCATCAAAACATTCAAAACACCGTGACGCGTGAGGGCATCATGTTGATTCGTGCTCATTATAGCTTGCGTTACCCTCCACCTACGCACTAAACAAACATGGGAGGGTGACTTTTGGGGGGAGGGGGAAGAATGTCTCGTCAACTTCTAGTAAAGGACATGCACCATGGTCACATCAACTTGTGCATTGTCCTTGTGCAATGTGCACAAGGCTCGTGTTGCACAATGCAACATTTCACGTCGCACTGCTTGCAACTCAACATGCATTAAGGAGCTGTATGGAATATGCAACTTTTTTTACTCAGTGGCGCCATCACCTGGCTTGTGTCATCACTGCAGCCTCTGTAAGCTTGTTGATGATGTGTGTGCAAGTACGTGCATTTCCGAGACTCACTTGAATTATTCCTTCCTTGACTTGGTTTGGCATTGTTAACTCATACT
Organism: Urocampus carinirostris; assembly: GCF_059441175.1. Taxonomy (NCBI): domain Eukaryota; kingdom Metazoa; phylum Chordata; class Actinopteri; order Syngnathiformes; family Syngnathidae; genus Urocampus; species Urocampus carinirostris. The sequence goes on from NC_142361.1 coordinate 24,587,213, forward strand.
TCAAGGAGCTATACGGAATTTGGAACTTTGTTACTCTCTGCCACCACCTCCTGGCTTGTTTCATCACTGCAGCCTTAGCTCTTTGATGTTGACATGCATTTTTTAGACGTGCTTGAATAAACTTCTCATCTTTTTGTGGTTTGGGTAAGCTATCAGAGTGTACTTGTCTGTCTATCATCTATCTATCTATCTACCTTGGTCATATCCCTCAAGAGGGGTGACCGACAGCAAGACACACACATACAATAACAAAAAAAACAAAAACAAAAAACAAAAAAAAAAAAACCCACAAAATTTTTTGGACCATGGCCAACCCAATTGCCCAAACACCCGAACAAGTTAGGCACCTCGGCACGCAAGTTGGTCATGCTTTCGTCCCTCCAGATGAAACGGGACACCAGAAAGCAGCCATGTCACTCGGGTCAGGGTGACACAACACACTCTTTTGTTCAACATTAGGGCCCATCAGCTTTCACTGGTTTACCCCTGCCGCATCATACGGGTGCCCATCCCCATCCTTAAGAACGCGTCCACAATCCCACTATCCTTTCAGAACACCTCTCCACTCCTTTCTATCACCAACAAGAGCGTACTTGTAGAAGGCCTTTATTACTTATTTTCACCCTACATAAAAAAAAAGAAATATTAAAAAAAAAAAACACTGGGATGAGCATGAAGTCACTTTCCAGCACACCCCTCACCCTCCAGCCCTCCTAACTTATATGATCTGCAGAGAAAGTGTTGCTAAAAGTAAAATAAAAGCAGATAGGCATTGTATAAAATAAAGCAAATACACTATTTTAACTCAGCTGGGCATTGTTAACACACACTTATTAAAGAAAATATTTAACGTTGATGTAAAGAATTTAAAAACTTTCCTACTTCCTGCCGCCATCTCCTGCTATGTTTCATCATTGCAGCCTCTGTCAAGCGCCTCATGTTGCACGAGCATTTCATAGACAATAAACTCTTAAGTTCATTTTTCTTGCGTCAGCGCTTAGACTGTCCTTGATAAAGGCTTGTTCTTACCTTTCCCATTTTCATGCTACATTAACAAAAAACAAAAACGCGGGAACAAGCATTAAATCACTACACCCTCCCTAATGTGTTCCATCCCAAACAGCTTTGCTAAAATATGCAGATAAAGCGGATAAGCACAGTAGGAAAAATAGCATAAGGGCTCTTTGAACTCAGTTGGGCATTGTTAACACAAACTTAAAAGAGAAAATGTTCTTTTAACTTTTAAAACACCTCAAACGACACATCTCACCATTAAATGTACCCCCCCCCCCAAAAAAAAAAGAAAAATCAAGGACACCTCAGACAACGCACCCCACCCTTAAAGACAAACGATAATAAAACTCTGCATTATGATTTGAAAGCGGGGCTGCATTGCTCCTTTCTTCTGGCAAAAGCAAGCAGGGGCGAGACATAACAGATTCCCGACGCCCTGTCGCCTGCACTCAGGGGCACAAACTACGCAATAGAACACAAACATTTGACACTAGTGATGCACATAACCTTCGGGACGTTTTTTTGATGCACATTTGAGCTGGGATTGAGAAAATACATCATGCATGTGATGTTTGAAAGTGCGAGGAGAGCGTGCACACTTTGCAGGACAACAACACCTAAATCCCAGTTGATGGATTAACAACAACAAAAAACAGTGCAAGTGAAAATAAATCCCAGCAAAAACTATGGATCATTTTGCAAGATTTCCATGATAACACGTGACTAAGAAGACATCCTATTGCTAAAACAAAAACACTTTGTCAGAGTAAACTTGCGAACAATAAAACAAAATGACAACGCTAACATGTTAGCTTAACACCGCAACATGCTGCATCTTTTTGCGGAATTACCTCCTCAATCCGAGTGCATCGCAGTTCCTTTCCAAACTAATAAAATCTCTCGATTGCACACGAAAACTTTGCAGCTCCCCTGTTGCAAAAGCGGCGAAGCGACTGCACGCGTCTCACAATTTGACAGGAAGTGAGTGAGCGAGCGAGCTGAGTGCAGCGTCACGCTGGGCTCTCTATTTGGCAAGCAGCGGTGTGGTGGTGGTCTGTTCGGGCGATAGATTGTCTGCATACCTGCTGCTGGGCTTGGAGCGATCCGGGGGCTCCATCTGAGAGCGATCGGGGTCTTATCCTTTGTCGTGCATGGGTTAAATCATGTCCGCAGGATGTCAAACGGACTTTGCACCGTTTAGATTTTGCAGAAAAGATGTTTAAGAATCGTTTTGGAGTACTTTGGATCCGCCGGCATGGTGGACTTTCGCTTGTGCATACGCCGTCGCCATCTTTGTGCCGTTCATTGACGAGAGGAGTGCCTCAGTATTCACAAGGGTTTCGCTCGGCTACGGAAACTCGGGTGGCTCATGCGCAGACGCTTGCAGGCTTTCTCTCTCCCTCTAACATTAGCAATTATAATACAGTATCTTAATATGGTCGTTATTACATAATAGTAGTAATAATGCACACCACAAATAATGATAAAAAGAGAACATTGCAGTGATGAGTAAACATAAACATTTGACCAAAAAACCTTTCGCATAAAGTACAGTTCATTAATCCCACCTTTTTTAAAGGTATGTCTATTGTTAGAGGTGTCCCTAAAAAATAAAAAGTTTAATATTTTATCTATTAGGTATGTGCAATGCCCAACTGAGCTCAACGAGTCCTTATGCTTCCCACTGCACCTATCTGCTTGTAGCTTACTTTTAGCAAAGCTGTTCAGGGAAGAACACATTAGGTCGGAAAAATGGGGGGCTGGGGAGAGTGCTGGAGAGATATGCCTGGCCCTACGTTTTTTTGTTTTTATTTGTTAGTGTGACATGAAAATGATGAAATTATAAATAAGGCCTGCTTTGAGTCCAAATGCCAACCCAAACCCCAAGAAAGATGAAAAAGAAGAGTTTCTTTGAGCATGGCTAAAAATGCATGTACTTTCACATGTATCATGAATAAGCTGACTGAGGGTGCAAAAAGCCAGGAGATGGCATCAGGTCAAAGTTCCAAATTCCAAACAGCTCCTTTAAGGGGACAAGAGCGGTAGTCTAACGTATACTGTAAAGCGGTAGTGTTGGTAAATATGTAGTCGTAATAATGCACACCCTTAAATACATTATACAGTGATAACTCATTATTTATTATTTGGGATCAGTGTTCGAACACCAAATTGTTTCTACACATTCAAAAATACCAAAAACATTAAAAAAAACATGTACCTTAAGGGGACAGTCAGTGTTATTTGGCCACTCTACTGTTTCGTGCAACCAGAATTCCCTAACAGATTTATTTTTCAACTAAGCACAGAACGTAAAGAAATCCCCCCTAGAATTATGCAAATAATTACTTCACGCGCAGGAGTAGACCCATCTAGTTTGTTTGCTGTAGAACTGTAACATCATTGAAGGAACACAAGGAGTAAATCCCATTACACGACATCTAAGGCAAGCTCTGTAACAGACAGCGACTGTGGCTTTTCGTTTGGGCTTTCCTGTTTTGTTTGTTCCTGGTTGGTGCTTGTCGGCTGCCCAACGTTTGTTGTCCGGCCGGCTAGTTTGGCAATACCACCAGTTTTTGATGTGTCTTTTGGTTTATTCCCGACCAGTTTTGCCTTTTATTGCCGTTGTGTCTATTTTGGTCATTTTTCTGCTGAGGCTACATTGCTGAAAACGGTACTTCAAGATTCAACGCGATGCACTTTAAAAGTCAAAAATAGCTTAGCCTTTAGCTGATACTAGTTAAGCTAACGAAAAATCTTAAATATTGGCTAACAGTACTCAACAATTGAAAGAACAAAAAGAATATTGGCCTTATGTGGCCAAATAAGGTAAGTTTTAAAAGGACAGGGCTTTCCAGAAAATAGTAAGCTGATAATTGATTCAATAAAATTAACAATAAAAATGTCATCAGATAGGCAGCCTATAAAAATGGATGGAAAATATGGATTCTTCCCGGCCCTCTAGAGCTTTGGAAAACAGTGGTTGCATTCATTTTAATACGTCTGAATACAGCCCCCCTGATTGTGTGCAATCCTTTCATACAAAGAAGCTTTAGTGTATGCTGTTATACTTGCAAAAAAGAGCCTATGTCTAATTTTCATGTTGTTCAAAATTTACAGTTAGTTGTGATCTGTTATTCGAATGAGGTCAATCGAATCAGACTAAAGCAGACACATTTCTTTCGAAAGTGTGCACGCCACCATTCAAGTCGGAAGAATTACATTGTTTACTTTGACTGCAGTCTGTCTGGAATATTTTCCCCCCAAGCTACCAAATTAATCATTATAATGGCCTGTTTGAGTGATTTATGGCAATTTATAAGGCTCTTAAATCACCAGAAATGAGCGTGACTTATGGCAACTACAAAAAAAGGGGGTGGGATGTTGATCAAGGGTCAAGCTTTCCGCATTGTAAAGTTATTTAATAACTGAACACTTTTTAATTAGTTTTGTTTGCCAAAAGGTATAAAAGAAAGACAATCAATTTAAGATGTAATACAACTTGCACTGTAGATTTATGAGTCTCACTTTTTATGTGTTTTACAATCTGAATGAAAAAGTCATTATTTGTGGCAAGTAAAATGTATTATTACGTGTGGTGTCCCTCAAGGGTCAATCCTCAGACCCTTTTTTTAAACTACAATTTAAGGACCAATTACTGTATATTGGCTATTCACTAACAGTGTGTCTTTACTTGATCCACAATAACTGTTGTTTTCTCTCTGTATTGATTCAATAACCAATAATACTCTGCTTTTAGAGATTGATATTCCAAAGTTTTTTTTAACTGCATGGAGAGACAAAATCTTGAGGTAATCAATTGATCAATTCTTATTTTGTTTTAAAGTAATAATTATAATAAGATACAGTAGTGTTATGCGCATCATAACACTGTCATTAATATATATATATATATATATATATATATATATATATATATATATATAAATGTATACATCGTGGAAAGTAATAATTGGTGTGTTCAATTTGTGAAAATATGTTACTTCTGATCATTATACAAGTGCACTGACATCTTCTTATATCGACGCATTAGAAGCTATATTATATAAAATAAATGCTGATGCATAGAGTGAAGACTAAATTGGGCAAAAGTAAAATTTGACCAATTACGGCTGCAGAGGTTTTTCATAGCAGCACACATGACACACATTTATGGCAGGCATGATTTGCTAAAGTAGTACACATCTTTAAAGTATGAACACTACACGTGTGTTACAACTTCAGAAATTCAAACTATATTCTAATGAGGAACATAAAGGCTAAGAGTCTTTCTAACAAATAGTGTCATTTGACTAAATGTCATAGTGTGACGTAAAGTAATTGATTATCGTGTTTTTACCAATACCAATAAAATCCCGCTATGTAGGACCGATAACTGATAAATTCACAGCCTGTATTCATTCTGACCCATGTAACTGATAATGGCCCAGGTCTCCAGTGCCTCTTGCACATTATGACGAGTTAGAGAAGAGAAACGACCAAGTTGTGCTCATAAAGAAAATCCAAACATATCTTGATTAGGAACAGAAATGCTTAGAATTTTTCGAACAACTAGTGTCAGCTGACTGAATATTATAGTGTGGCATCAAGTGACCAATTATCGGGTCTTTGTTCATTACCGGGCAATCATAATTAGCTGTAATTGGTTCTACTATCAATCCGATAATTATTGTGGAGATTTAGTTAGGTGAAACCCAGAGGTAATTGAAGAAAATTCTCAGAGAATGAATCACTATGTACATATTACCAGTGTTTATCTTCCTCACTTTGCCTTTCCACCCACACCTCTCATTCATTTTTAACACACCTCGTGTTAAGCTGGCTCTTGCTCAAGCAACTTCCGCTACACCAACGGGCAGATGGACAAGCCTACTCACAAGGTTGAAAAAAAAAGAGACGTCTCACATCATCTGCCAGGCTGTAACATTCCAGGAGAAAAGCATATAATTCATGCCGGCTGACCCAATCTACTGCCCAACAAGAACTTCACATTCTCAACGAGAGTGTCAGATGAGTATCTCACATATGAATTATGTCATGCACGCTGTGATGCATAATTGTTGCCAATATGTGCCAAAACTGCCACTAAGAAACAATATTTTTCAAGCTTTGGGAAAGTGCACTGGAAGGGATAAACATCTCTATTGTGAGTATAAATTAAAGTGCAACCCAGCAGATGTAAATAAATAAATTAAAAAAACTATGTCCTTGTGCATGAAAATCTTAACCCTTAAAAAAAAACTAAAATTAGTATAAAGCGTCAGAAGGTAAACAAAATGATAAAATAAAATATTTGGGAAATTTAAACGTGCTCTGGATGGGAGGTGTGTTAATGGATGCAAGAATGTGTGCTCGGCGTAGATGTGTGCTCGGCGTAGATGTGAATGGCGAAGGATAATAATGAATGGCTGATAATGAAAAATATGATGTCGAGGGGGTAAACCAGTGTATGCTGTAAGGCCTCTCTGCTGAATAAGGGTTGTATGGCACAGCAACTCACCCCTTGTTATGCTGTGAGCTTAATGCTGGGTGTCATGTTAGGAAGAGCAAAGGGGAATGAATGTTTGGTGTATGTGTTCTGGCCTATAGCTACCTCCTATGAGGGGAGAATGGCTTTGGTAGGTAGGTAGGTACCACCACCCACTAGGGAGCTATGGCTTCGGTTTGTAAGTGCCACGTCCCACTGGGGGGCTATGGCTTCGGTAGGTATGTGCCACCTCCCACTAGGGGGCTTTGGCTTCGGTAGATAGGTAGGTAACATCTCCCACAAGGGGGCTATGGCTTCGGTAGATAGGTAGGTAGCACCTCCCACAAGGGGGCTATGGCTTCAGTAGATAGGTAGGTACCACCTTCGTCTAAGGTGCTATGGCTTGGGTAGGTAAGTACCACATCCCACTAGGGGGCTATGGCTCTGTGGGTAAGTACCACAACCCACTAGGGGGCTATGGCTTTGATAGCTAGGTACTACATCCCACTAGGGGGCTATGGCTTTGATAGCTAGGTACTACATCCCACTAGGGGGCTATGGCTTTGATATTTAGGTACCACATCCCACTAGGGGGCTATGGCTTTGATAGGTAGGTACCACATCCCACTAGGGGGCTATGGCTTTGATAGGTAGGTACCACATCCCACTAGGGGGCTATGGCTTTGATAGGTAGGTACCACATCCCACTAGGGGGCTATGGCTTTGATAGGAAGGTACCACATCCCACTAGGGGGCTATAGCTTCGATAGGTAGGTACCACATCCCACTAGGGGGCTATGGCTTTGGTCGGTCGGGCGTTAGGTGTGAAAATAAGGCCTTCTTTAACTTGTGTTCTGTATTCGAGTAACTAATTTATAGATATTTCAAACTAAAACTACAGTAGACCCCGTTTGTGCTCCCCAAACAGTATAAGACATCATCAAATAATTTTCCGCGGCCAAATATGCATTAAAAAAAAAAAATTGCAGTGTTCATGCATATATAGACTTACGTCTCGAAGATGCTTGTCAGCCATTGGTTGATGTCATAAAAATGCCGGTATGCTATTGCTTTGCATCACAGCGTCATGAAAATGCCATTACTCTTTATGCTGAACTAGCTCCCACAATGCCTTTCACTTCATTCGGTTCGCAATCTCTTGTGCTTCATTGAGACTTAGAGATCTGGCAATACAATGCAGTATTCCTTGTTGTGCATCTATTCGCCATGGGTCTCAAGGCTTGCAGTAAAGCTAAAAGGAGAAGCAAAACATGATAACCATTGAAAAGAAGCTTGCGAATTATCAAGAAATACCAAGAATGTGCACAAAACGATACCCATGCTTAGTTGCATAGTCATAACTCATCAATGATTGGACACTTATTAAGAACATGGAGGCAATTAAAGGAACAAAAGAAAATACAATCCATTTTAACTTCAGTTTGAACTTTAAGGTGTCTCCGTCACGATCTACTCCCTCCTTCAGCATCCACAAGCTACTCCACTCGACCAGCTTGTCATTTCACAAAAGAGGTTGAAAAAAATCCCTTTTTCCTTTACAAGTACATTTCTCTATAATATGATTTAATTACATCACACATTAGTAGTATTTACTATATACTAGTTTGTGGTTTTAACACAATAGTGTGTAATATTTAGTGGCTCATTGTGGCACAAAAAAAAACCTTTCAGCCAGTAAAAAAATAAAAAAATAAAATATTGATTTGAATACTTGGCAATCATACGTGAACGATCATACAAATGTGATTTTTCCCCCCAATTTTTTTAAAAAATACATAAAAAAAAAAAAAAAAGTCTTGGATCGAGAAACGTTAATTTTTTCACCGTCAAATCCCCACTCAGGTTAGCGCCATGTTTGTCCAGCATGTGCCGTGGATCACTGGCCCTGGGTACTAGACAACACAGTGCCATCTAGTGGTCGAATATTACACATTGAGGCTTTCGCTGGGGTATCGGGGATTCTGAACACATCAGCTATTTACCGTATGTTCATCTCCCCGCTTCACAACAATTTCACTTTGCGATACCCACCTCAGAACAGAGAACATCGTATAGCGGGCGGTGGAGGGGAATCCACTGTATAACAAATCAAATATACAAAATATTTTAACAGTATTTACGGAAATCAAAACTTCAATTTAGATATCTGTAATTTACAGACAGGATTCTGCAATAGAATTTCCGCTTTTTGCATTGCAGGGCCTTATTAAATGAATGCGTGACGTCATCTGTTGGGAGCGTAAGCTTTTAATTAACCGTCAACTTTTTAATGCAACTATGATTATTTTTCTCATATTTGGTAATTCAATTTCATCAAATTCAGATTTTACAGGTTTTATTGCCTTGTCTGGAAGAAAAAAAAGACAAAGTGACGTCACACACCCATTGTCTCCCAAACGCACGTACTCTTCACGTGCCGTTTGAAACTCGGGTATTCTCTGTCATTTGATGATTATAACATTTTATTCGAATATATTCGCCTGGATATATATGTTATAGACATTAAACATCCTAATAGACGATTTAAATGGTTTGTCAATTTAAAAATGACTGCTTAAGCTAGGTTACGTCCGCCCTTCCATCGCGAGTTCCACGAATACCGCGATGTCCGTGAACGTCGCTCATCACGGCAGCAGGTTCACAGAAAGGGAAGAGAATTAACATTTTCAGCTCGTTTCCTAATACGAAAAACATTTTTTTTAAATATCGAGGGCTTGATTTTTGTATGCATTGCAGAGTATTTATCAAAATGCTCCAATCTGTCGCTCGTAGCTCGTGTGTGCGTCTGATCCAAAGCCACAAATCGACGTGGTATTTCGTATTTCTGGTGCTAGGTTACATCCTTTATTTGATCTTCGGGGCCGTGGTCTTTTCTTTGGTCGAATTGCCTTACGAAGCCGCCCTGCGCCGAGATCTGACGGCCACCAAGATGCAATTTCTGCAGGACAATGCATGCATCTCCGAGGAGAGTCTGGAGCGCTTTCTGAGAGAAGCGCTCGACGCCAGCAATTACGGTGTTTCCATCCTCAACAATACCGACAACAACTGGAACTGGGACTTTACCTCTGCTCTCTTTTTTGCTAGCACCGTGCTCTCCACCACAGGTGAGCTATAAATGCTTTCCACTTGTAATTTGATGCAACTACCATATGGCAGGTAATCTTTTCCAAACACAAAACTAACAAAAAAAAATCCTCTTGTCGTGTTTTGGCACAACCAAAGAAGCTGATCCCATAAATGTAGATCCAAAATAAGATTCAAATATGATTTACAAATTTACAGAAAAGGAATTAGTACTGGCTCGTGTGCAAAAACAGAAAACGAAATTTACTAAGATCCTCTGAATTCAGATACATCAAAAGCTACTCTTACATGGGCTTTACACCCCTGCTACATAATGCTTCAACCTCAACCAGCCCAACAGAACTAAACATGAAAATAAGACAATGAGGTTGTGTTTGAATACCAACTAGATCAAACTGAACAAACACGGAAAAAAATATAGCAAACATTTGTGGCTGTAACAAATGTATAATGTAACACCAACCAGCACTAACAGAACAAAACATGTAAGTGAGATATTGCAGGATAAGTTGGAGCACCAACTGGCTCTAATTCGAGGATCAGCAACTGCAAATGTTGAAGGGGGATGGTTGGTTAGTTGGTTGGATCCCTTAACTACTGGGGTCATAGGGGCACCATTTCCTGTGGTGTGTCTTGGGCAAGTACAGCCAGATTGTTTGCGCCCATCCCTCTCCAAGCCAACATGTTTCCAACCGGTCTTGAACCGGGGACCTTTCATGTTTTAGGCAAATGTGCTAACTGATATGAGAAAAAAAAAACTAAACACAAGAGCCCTTTTTTAAAAATAAAATACTAAATGATAGTTTAATATTTATTCCAAAATTTTACAACCTTGAAAAACATTAAGAATGTTTGATTTATGTATTGTATGTTCTCGTGCAGGAAGAAAATTTTAATATTTCCTTCCTTCTCCTTTCCCCATTTCCAACCATTTTCAAAAATCTCCAAGGAGTCACTAGGGTGGCGCTAAAGAGCTGCATTCAGCTTTAGAGCAGCAGGTTGTTGATGCCCAGTCTAACTGAACAAAACACGCAAAAAGAGGACACAGAACATATTCCAGCAAGAATTGAACATGCCTGAAATGGACGAGACCAGACTTAGCACAAAAAACGACCAAAAGACTTATGTTAATTGGTTTACTGTTAAATATTGTGTACACAAGGGTCAGTTTATTTATTTTGCATATTCAAGAGCACTGACACAACGTAAAGCTGCAAAGCTAATTTTTAAATGTGCTCAATTATTAATAATAATACTGTAGATTCTTCACAATAAACTTGCCAACCTTCATTTCATGGAGAGCAAAACATCGGTTTACTCAGGTAAATGCTATTTGTTTAAGTAAACCCTTAAGACAAATGTTTTTATCCTTTGGGCAAGAACATTTCTGCATAAGTTATCAAATGGTCTACCTGGAAGAACTTTAGTCTGACAACACGGCAGTGGTGGTTATCTAGGGAGGTTACAACGTACGGACTGTACAGTTGATTGTTTGTGTGTTAAGCCTTTGACTGCACCGTTTTGCTGTTGGCAAACCACACCCAGAGAGAAGAGGCTGTCCATTCTATGTGTTACATAACAAGTACCACAGTGCAGGTTATGATGGTAAACATTGAGAAGATCCGGATTTGTGTTAGGTACTAATACAGTCATTAATCAGGTGTAGCATAATTATTTGTTCAGAATATTTATAGTTCAAACGTGCCACAGTTTAATTTGGACATGTTCACATTTTTCTTGTTTGCTTAAGGTCACAATGTGTAATAATCCACCAGAGGAAGTTGGTATATTTTAGAATGGAGCTGAAGTGTGTACAGACAAATACATACTACAGACCCAGAGGATACCACTTTACAAAATTTGAAAGCCTACTCCCATATTTTCTTGCTCACTTGCGAGAGACTTAACAGGAAAGTGGATGTTAATCTCTGCGGGCGACAACATAAAACAAAGCAAGCTGGATACTCCCAGAGCCGCTGAAAAGAGCAAATAGCTGGATTTGGTCAGATCTGGAGTTACTAAACTGGGTTGAAAGTTTGAGGCAAAATCGCTGCACCTGATATAGATAAAAACGGTTGGATTCTGCCATTTTTAACATTCCATATTTATTCGTGCATAAGAATATATTTTTTTTAACTAAATAAAGAACTCAAAGTTTGGCGTGCCTTTTAAACACAAGCTTTTACGGTAGTACAGTATATTACTGTATTTGCACAATAATTGATCATTTGAAAATATCGCTGACCACAATCACAAAACATGAAATGCAACCACATCTCTCAACCAACAAGACACAACTGGTCTATTTTTAGTAACAATAGACAAAGAGCTTTTGTGGAAAATCTCTAAAAATTACAGTAAATCTCCGTGCCTATTTTTTTCTTAACTCACACTGAAATAATATGCGAGTTAAACATTGCCGTTTTAAGCAATTACCAATTTCTGGAGTCATTAACTTTTATCTTAGTTTTCTTCATATTTTTAGTGATATATTGGTACCTGTTAGATGGCAACTAAGGCAGCGAAGATGAAGCTTTTTGCATATGGCGCCTCTTTAAAGCTCAAAGTTGCTGATCACGCGGAAATTCCCGAAATCGAACAGCTATCTGAATGTTCACCGTACCAGGAACAAATGTTAGTGAATAGAGAAAAGAAAGTTTTATGAACGATATAAATCAAACCAAAAAGCATGACAAGGGAAACAACTCTTTGGTGTATATCTAAATGATCTTTATTGTAATTATACAATACAGTAGTACTGTGCAACAAAATCCTTTCAGTGCAAGGAGTGTTGTAGATGGCGGCCGGCTAGATGCACGCTTGCTTTGGGGATCGTTGGAATGAGCCAGGTCTCCGTGATGATTAAAATACAAGAATCATGTATATAGCGGTTTCCCATGAGTTGTAGCTCCTGGTCATCTGTTTCATGGGTAATAGATCTGGCATTGTGGAGGTACAGTCTTGGTGGAATTGGCTTGCTAAGATTGTTACATAGCCGCTTTATCTTTTTCTCCCGCCCCCGTCTCTTCCCGGACCCGATAGCAATCAGAAGAGCAGCTGGTGGTGTCTCCAAATCTCCGGTGATGTTGTATCAATGCCAGTAACTGATCTCCACAAGCTGCTGTCGGGTGTAGTGGCATAACCCTGATGTACTCGTGGTATTTCTCCCAAGACAAACATATAGTAGCCACACAACAAAAGCACTGTGTCTGTGCGCACCGCCATACTGGATTATCTGATTATAAATCGGACTTTTGAGGGCAATAAATAAATGTTGTAAATTTTTATTCTGATATTGTGTTTTAGAGTATTCAACTTTTGGTAATAATTCATTTTGCAATGTCAGAAAATTATCAAACAATGTCAAACCATGTGAAGGGAATACTGTGTTTTAAGTCAATCACATAGACTGACTGATTCTGCTGGAAAGTGAGGTTGGGGAGGGGGGTGTCTGCATCTACGCATTAAAGGTTGCCGTGGCAATCCCACCACAAGGGGTCCACCCCTCCGAGGAGACCGGAACCCAGAGCTGGTACACGACTTATCTTGCAAGGGCAGTCTGTATTACGCCAGCAAAAAGGCAAGAGGGCATATCCTAACAAAAAAAAACTGGAACAAACCCTGGCCTGTCCTGGCCAAGTCTCAGCTCAACAAGCAGCCACAGAACCGTGCCAAGTCAGCAGCCAATCTCTATCAAGGTAAATACCAAACCGGTGGGACAAAGCCAGCGACCTCAGAGAAGCCTCAAGCCACCAGCAGTCAACCACTGCTTCACCCTGCATCCTGTAGTCCTCGTCCCAACTGGATCTCAAGCCAACTAGGATTCCTCACGCTCTACAGTCGAGGACATAAAGACTGGGCTGTCAACTTCATCAAAGCAGAACTTCGCAGAACATCTCGTTGTTGCTAGGTATTGGTGTGACGTTTAAGGGGGAATTCTATCAAAATACAATAATGCAATCATCAAGCCAACGTTGCTGTCTATCCAAATGGTGCCAGTTTAAGTCCTCAACTTTAGTTGTCTTTGTTTTATTTTCTTATAATTGTTTTGTATTCAATTCAGGCTTCAGTAGATGATTAGTAAACGCAAAGTCCATAAATCCAATAGAGTGTGTGTGTTTTGATTAATGTTCATTGAACTATCAAAATGGTAAACATAATTCACCCATTAGAATAACTGAACAAGGTTAGTAATCAGTTTTCCTGACATAATGATCTAAAACCGTATGTGGTGTTCCCAAAAGGCGAGGCCAGTTTTGAAAAGAATAAACTCGGCTCTTTAATTCAATTGGTCAATAAATTGTTTGTTGGAATAATTTATTTGCCACTCATATTCGCTACAGTGTTCATGAGTTTTATCATGGCCTAAGAAATTCAAGATTTGTCACCAGTGATGGGTCATTGTGATTTTCTAGGATATGTAATTTCTACCTGGCATGAAAATTCATAGACTTTCTCAGTATCTCTAAATACAAGTACATGATGAATTACTCCTACGTTTGAGGTGAGATAAAAGAGAAACAAAATTTTATGCTGATTTCTATGATAAATCAGGGGTGCGCGTTATACACAAGTGTGCATTATTCACAAATATATATATATATATATATATATATATATATATATATATATATATATATATACATATTTTCTTTTGTCAACAGGTTATGGGCACACAGCGCCACTCTCCAAGGGCGGCAAGACCTTCTGCATCATCTACTCTGCCTTTGGTATCCCGTTTACTCTCCTTTTCCTCACCGCCGTGGTGCAAAGGGTCATGGTATACAGCACAAGGAAGCCCATTTCTTTCATCCACGAGTGCTGGGGCCTCCCCAAACCTCGGGTGGCCATCATCCACTCTTGTCTCCTAGCCTTGCTGGCCATCTCGTGCTTCTTCCTCATCCCCGCTGCCATCTTCTCAGCCGTAGAGGACAACTGGAACTTCCTGGAGTCCTTCTACTTCTGCTTCATCTCGCTCAGCACCATTGGCCTGGGAGATTATGTGCCCGGGGAAGGGGCTAACCAGAAGTTCAGGGAGCTCTACAAACTGGGAATCACTTGTGAGTAATGAGATAAAGATATAGGACAAGGTCCAGTTTATCCTTATCAATTTTGGAGTTGTGGTTGGTTACACACCCACTGGTCACTTGATTAGGTATTCTTGCACATTTTGACAAACAACCTCGTCTCTGTAAACAAAACAAGTTTGATAAGGCTCTAGTGTTTGATCTTATTGCCTTAACTTAATCTCCGTCTAAACTCACACTGCAGTATGCTGTGAGAACGAGGTCATTATATTATCACATACTTCCTGTTACAAGAAGAAGGATGTTACTTAGTGTTTACTGGAACAACTCTCTCTTGCTTTGAGCAACATTTTGAATATAGTTCATCGGTTTATACGTATAATGTAGAACACGGGTCACCATTGATGGGCCATTTTTAGTAAATGTAATTTTTACCTGGCATTAAAAATCAGTCTTGCTAAATGTCTTTAAATACATGATAAATTATTCAGTGGCCTTATATATAAGGAGATGTTTTCGTGGTTGACTGAGCCTTTTTAACCGCACTTCTAAGAATTACTAAAATAGTAATAACGTGTTGTTTCTGAAATACACACCAAACTGGTTGCCCTTCTAGCTAATAAGAAACAAAAAGAGGCTTTCAGCTTTAACATTTTATTTATGTCAGCCGGATTGAAACCAGAAAAAAATGATCCGTGATATAGCACTAAATGATGTATAATGAAATATGTATTATCTCACTAATAGCACAACTTCCTAAATCATCTATAAGTTTTAAGAAGAAAATTAAATTTCAAGAGAAAATTTGACAAAGTCGAGTTCATGAGAAATGCCAATTTTTCTTTATCTACAATATGATTGGTTGACTGATTTTGGCACTTATTTAGATTGTGCAACTTTCTGCTGGACAAAATTTGGCCAAAAAGTGAATTAGGCACTTATGTTATTAGTGTGCAATATACAGAATAGAGGCCACTAATGACACTAATATTCGGACTTTTTTAAATTTATAGTTAGGAGCGTAACCCTTTCCCCTCTCAAATTACAAGCCTAGTTGTGCTATCTTTCTGCAAATGTTAAGTAGCATTGCACATTAATCCCGTTTAATTGCTTCTCTTAAATCAACCCAGAAGAAAGGAAAGAAAAGAAAGCATCAAGTATGTGTCAGAGTGTGTCCGTGCGTCATTCGGACATTCAGCTTGCAAAATGCGCAATGCACGCCGTGCCAATTTATGTCGGGTGTGACGTCAGTGCTGTGTATTTATAGAGTGGACTTCACAGACTGGAATATAACAGACTTTAAATATTTAAACCTATATACCCAGGGCTGTATCATACAATTAAGAATATTGTGATACAGTTAGTGTAATATTTACACCTGAGATATTTGAGTTTTCACCATAAGCAAAAATATCAAAACAATAAAAGACTTCCTATATTCCTGTCAAGTTGTAATACATGCAGAACATAAAATATTTGTTTTATTTAATGCATTCAGGAGAATAAAGATATTTATCATAGTGTTCCAATTTTCTGAGACAGTCTTGTATATCTTTTTTAATTTAATACATTAGCAGTTTGTAGTAGTTTGATATTAGTTTTTTCCCTCACCAGGACATTTTAAAACACTAATAATCACTCTAAAATAATAATTAGAATTTGCCTCAAAACAAAACACAAGGGTAACAACGGCCCAAGGGCCGCATACTGCGCGTCAGGCATTCAAATGTGGCCCGCCAAACTAAAATGACAAAATCATAATGCTAACATACAACTGAATATGTTATTTTCTTTGTCTTTTTTATCCTTAGAATCCCAGAAACACTATTTATCATCGCGCACATGGCAAAAAAATAACTAGATGGCTACACTTCCCGTAATTTTTTAACCATGCATTTATTTTATTTATAGAGATAAACAGGGAGGTTCGGGTTCGCGCCCCGGCCGAGTCATTCCTAAGACTTAAAAAGTGGTCGGCGGCGCCCTCTCTTGGCTGCGGCTGCATCGGGTCAGATGCAATCGACATTTCGTTCTGTGTACATTGTTACACAGAATGACAATACAAGGAAATTATTATTATTATTATATTATATTATTATCACATTTTATACAAAAACTTCTGCACTTGCCCAATTGCACTTTTAGTTTTTTTCAATGTAAATGTAACGCTTACAAAAAGAAAGTTATTATATTACTATCCTCTAATTCTAAAAACCAATTGGATGAAATTGTCCATTTATAAATAAAAAAATGAAATGTAACATGTGCATGTAAATGCAAACAAGAAGATTGGATAGGCCATGTGATTTTTTTCTTCATGTGTTGCTGCGGTATCAGATTCAAAATTCGACATACAGTACCTGTATACGAAAAATTAAATATATCAGTCTTGTTGTTCTCCTGGCCCGGCCCCTACATACGGGTATGGTATGGAAACACTGCCCTCTAGTGTCTAAATATAGAAATATCTGCTTCCGATATGAATTTTTCATCGCTTCTGCTTCAAGTTAAAATTGTTTCCCTGTTTTCTGCTTTTAGTTTACTTGATCTTCGGCCTGATCGTCATGTTGGTGGTCCTGGAGACTTTTTGCGAGCTGCAGCAATTGAAAACTCTGAGGAAAATGTTCTACCTGAAAAAGGAGAAGACACAGGACCGCTTGGCCATCCTGGAGCACGACCAGATGTCCTTCACCTCAGACGGGATAAGGGGCGAGGACAAGACCCACATGTTTGTTAGTGTCTCCAGCCTGTCTTCTCGGAGCGACGAATTCATGATCCAGTAGCGGTGGGATGAGAGGATCTAAGGAGAACGGAAATAAAAAAAGTATTACCGTATTTTCCGCACTATATGGGGGAAAAGATTATAAGGCGGACCCACACAAAACCAGTCTTTTGTCATATATTTTTCATACATAAGGCACACTGGACTATAAGGCACATGCACATGATACTATGTTTATTCGTGTATCATCAATTGTGCTTTGTATATACTTACGGCATATAGTCGTGCTATTATTAATCACTGGTTAAAATTATGAAGCATTGTTTGCAAGGGAAATCAAATTCAGATCAAGGCAGTGAGAGCGCCTACACCTTACCACTAGACCACCAGTGGTAGGGATGACATATGAAAAGGCATCAGAGCTTTTTTTCATAATCACACAATTTTTACTCACTGTGATAGGTCAAACAGTCCGTTTCTTTATGTGTGCATCAATAACGTTGTGGTTTAATACGTATGTCAAAGAGCTTGTATAGTAATTTGTTGAAATCATTTCTGTTTCTGTCTTTTCTTTTTTTGACGCACAAGTGAATAAGAGGAGAGTCAGTCTAACCTATCAGAATGCACTGTGCAAATCAGTGTTTCTTGTGCACTGAGTAAAACAAACGTGATGATGAGATAAGCTCCAATGCGTCTATGTATGTCATCTTTACCACCGTTGGTCTAGTGGAAAGTGTTTGCGCCCTCACCGCCCCAACCCGGGTTTGAATCTCGTTGCATACAATGTATTGCGATTTGCCCCAGTGATGATATTGGATTAATCAATCGTTGCGCAAACATGAAAGTATACCGTAAAACCTTGTATAATAACGCACAGGTATGAAGTATGCAGCTTTGTGCCCACAATATTTTGCCTAACACAAGGCGCACCGGGCTTGAATGCTCACTTTTAAATTTCTGGCCATCTTAGGTGCGGAAAATACGGTACTGGAGGGGACTTTATTTCAAGGGTAAAAATGCTCCTCTGCTTCTATGTCCTGCTTTGTTTACCATGGTAATGATAACTAAACAAATACTTCAAGAAACTGACACCTCACTTTTCTAAATGTAAGTCTTTCAACAGTGGTAATGTTTCCAGTTTTTCCTGTGTCATTCAGGTTCTATGTGTTATAAGTATATTAATGATTTCTTTTTATGTCAAATGCGTGTGTTTGGACACACTTTAATTTATTGCCTTGTTTTATTTGTTTAATGCTTGCACAATTGAGTAAAAAGGAATGTGAGGTTCGCCTTTAAGTGGAAATTTGCACATGTACAGGAACTAGCCAATATGACGGATGCAGTTAGTAAGTTAGCAGCTTTGGCGTTAGCTTGTAAATGTTGTCAAGAGGTAAAAAAAAAACCCCACATACAATGCAAAACCAAATCATTTTCTTTAAGACAAAAAAGTCTTTGAAGGGTGTTTTAAAAGGATTTCTAAATGGAAGTAAACAGGTCTGTTGAACTCTTAGCAACTGGTTAGCATGCTATGGTGTTGATGACACAGGTAAGCTAGCAAGATTTTGAAGTTGGTGTGAGCAACACCTTTTGGATACAATTTTGGAACTTTCACTATTATAGAAATGTTTTATATTTGTTCCGTGGTAGATGGAAGATATACCTTGAAATTGATTGCTGTAAATCATTTGATGGGTCACTAAATGCATTTGTAAGCAGGGTTAAACAGGGAATCAATTTGCTAAAGCTGGCAATGTGATATTTTTCTTATATTTCTTAAAAAAATTAGTTATGTCCTTAATGTGTCACCAATGTATGCCATTAGACATTTTCATTGTAAAGAAAAATCTGCAAGCTGTTAGACATTTGTGTGGCTCAAATAAAATAAAGTGCTGTTTTTTTAAGTGACAATGTGTAATGATGTACCACAAGAGGTAGCTGTAGCTTAGAATGGAGCTGAAGAAAATGGACAGAGTCCCAAAGGACACTTCTTTGGAAAATTTGAAAGCCTAATTCCATTTTTCCCCCTGGGTGATAAGTTTATAATTCAGTAGACACTATATATAGAGAGGAGACATTAACTAATTTTGAATTTGCAAGGAAAACAGAATAGAATGACTGTACAAAAAAAACCCTGACAATGCCAAATTGTTCTAAAAGCCCCCCTGTTTTTTATTAAATCTCTTGGGTTACAAAAAGCAGATCCGCCCAAAAGGGTATAGAATTCAAAAGACAGCAACAATATTGGCTGATAGTGATAATGATGTAGGTGTGGTACCTTATGTTATTTTGATTTATTTAAAGACAAGGATTAACAACAACTCTAAAATTCAAGACACATTGAAATTGGAAATTAATTTATTACTATTATTAGTTTCCCTAGTAATAGTAATAAATGTTGGAATAGCTGTACCTTTAAGGGACTCACAAAGAGTATGATGGGAGCGAGAGTCCGAGAGAAAGAAGAAAAACTGCAGATGCAACCGAACCAGGTGTTTAATAAAAGGTTCCCCTTTAAAAGTGAGTCATTTAAAAGGGGCAACATAAACTGCATAAAAGTCAAAATAATGAACAGAAATGAGGTATAACAGGCAAAATATGGCATCCTATTGCAATCTCCTTTGCAAATATAAAAAAGAAATACCCCTATCAGTGGGCAAATAATTCAGGACAAGAAAGCTTTTGTGAATCTTTGGAGGTGACAACAGAAAATCGAGCGAGTTGGATATACCCGGAGCAGTTGAAAAGAGTAAATAGCTGAAGTTGGTAACTGTAGCAGCTAAAACGGAAAAAGACTGAAGCGCAGACCAACAGAAGTTGGTCAAGCGCCAGGAATCTGAATCACGAAACTCTAGCAACAAAAGTGGCTAGAGAAGAAAACAGTTGATAAAATGACAACAATGACAAACACCAGGTGCCTGAATCACAGGATTTAGCAATATTCCCTTGCATGATCAGCTGTGGAAGCAAAGTGACACTAAAGGATGAAGAAACATTTATACAGTGCAGCTAACAATATCTATAGCCACTGGTGGCAAGCTTTAGCCTAGAGCCGAGTGGCTAATGTGAGGGGCTAGATAAGTAAACGGTGGAAAAAAGTGGAAGATGAGTGAATCCCGGAAATCGTTGACCATCACATGCAGGGTCTAGCAGGGGGAGTTATTTGCCCATCAGTGCTATCAGATTTAATTTCCCCCTATGTTCCGGTCTGGAGCCTTCGCTCTAAAAATGCTGGTCTAAAAGTGATCCCAAGAGCCAAGAAGAGATTCACAGGTTTGAGAGCGTTCTCCATCTGGGCCCCGGTGCTGTGGAATGACCACTGAGATTTGATCTGTAACCTCAGTAAACACACTTCTATTCAATAGCTTATGAATGACCTATATTACACGTTAACAATATCTGTGTATTATTTGTTATTGCAACATCTGTGGCAGCCTGGTCATCTTGGAAGGGGGATTACCTCATGTACGATCCCTTCTCAAGGTTTCTTCATTTACCTCTTGTTGAGGTTTTGAGTTTTGAGTGTCATAATAGTCGGTAGTTTACAATAATATGTGGTCTGTGCAGTCCTTTGAGACTCCTTGTGATAAAGGGCTATACAAATAAACTAAAAACACTACCCGGACAAGCTACCTTGGTAAAATGGTCATTTGGGCTTCCGTAAAGTAGATGGCTGCCAAACACATACATTGTTTTTCAAAGGAGGACTTAAGTTGTATGATATAAATTTCATGCTTTTCGATTATGAATGCAATTCATTGTTCCATTTTATTTAACAAAGCATTTTCACACCACCAGGGGTAGCTATATAATTATCAGAGGCTTTAAAAACTATAGTTATAAGAGTCAGTCGAAAAGCAATGACGGCACTCAGCTGAAGGCTTTTAGGAACACTTTGAAAATGAGGACGGTACTTGAATACATTATTGTGATTAGTCATCTCTTGAAAACACATTTTCTGTTTGTTTATCGGCCTCTTTAGTTTTATCCTGGGCAAAGGGGGATTATGGTAATGGACTAACATTTTTCATAAAGTGACGGTTGTAAAATCATTATATGTCCAGGTGGACTAATTTAAACCCTTTTTTCAGCAAACACATTAAGTCCCAGAAACCAAATTTGTATCGTCACAATCATGACCCAAATCCTTCACATTTGAAGGATATTTTATCTAAAATGGGTGTCAAACTCTTTTCGAGGGCCAGATAGCAGAAAAAAAAAAAACTTGCAGGGCGGACTGGTAGATTTAACAGGAAGAGAGAAAGAGTGGGAGGGAAATGAGAAAGAGAAAAAAGGAGAGTGAGGAAGAAAGAGAAAGAGAGAAAGAGAAAGGGAAAAAATGGAGAGAGAGAAAAAAAATTGAAGGAAGAAGAAAGAGAAAAAAAGGTAAAAGAACAAAGAAGGAGAAGAAAAAGAGAGTGAGTGAGAGAAAGAGAGTAAGATAAAAAGATAAAGTAAGAAAGAGAGAAAAGGGAAAGAGGAAGAGGAGGGATACAGATGAAAATGAGAGGCAGAAATTGAGAGAGAACAAGAGCGAGAAATGAGAAAAATAACAAATAAGAGAAACAAAGAGAGCGAAAGAAATACAGTGAAAAAAAAGAAGAAAAAGAGAGAGATAAAGAGAAACAGAGAGAGAAAAGAGAAAGAGAGAGAAAGAAAAAGAAAAGGAGAGTCAGAGAAAGAAAGAGAGAAAGAAAAGAGAACAGACAAAGAAAGAAAAAAGGGGAAAACATGATAGAAAGAAAGAGAAGGAAAAGAAATGAAAATGAGAGACAGAGTGGCGACTGGCTTTGGCGATATCCAGCGGACATATTTCAAACTGCAAGCCGTTTTTCTTTTTTAAAACCTAACCACACAATTGACAGCCCTAATCTAAAACTACTGTACTCTACTTTGGGCGATTTACATGTCCCCAGATGCCAATAGACCACAACAGAAGACGCTTTACTACTTTTCACAGTTTATAATTCAAGGCTTTTTGTTTAATTTGAAGTATCTGTGGTGCAATTACCAGCTTCTCCGTGCACAGCAACTGATGTTACATGAATAACGACGAGACCCCCGGCCAAACATTTATTGCGCATCTTGAGAAAACAATTACCTGAGGGTTTGCACTAGTTGGAAATAACAGTGCAAGGTTCAAACGCAGCAGTATAAGAATAAAATGTGACGACTCACTTGCATAACACAGGCATAAGAAATGAATAATTATGTCGTGAGAAGATTGATCAAATGACGCCAGGATTATTTATTAATTGCTTTTAACAAGCCGTCTGGTTGCAGCATTTGCTCTAATATAGCTCTGTCTGTGTTTAAAATCACCTCTAGGTGGCGACAAAACCCTTAAATGGTTTTACCAAGAATAGAAAGCCCCTGTCAAAAACATGGCCTGGGGGCCAGATGTGGCCCACTACATCATATGACGTGACCCGCGGTAACTTAATGTATGATGGTTTCAAAATAGATACAGCAAAAGAATGCTTTGGCCAAAAACTATATTATCCACAGTGCCTGTTGACCACGATACACACAAAGAGATGACTCAGCACCACTTATCAGAAATGTTTTTACATTAATCCTAAACAGTAAAATTGAAATTATTCACAATATATGTATGTATGAGTTTTTAATAACTTTTAACAGATTTTTCTCAGTTTCTATATATGTGTTGTTTATTTTACCATTTAGTTTTCTTGCGTATTGACAAAACATTTTTATAGACTTAATTCATTTGGATTATAAGTTTTTTTTTTATAGTTTTATAAAGTTTGATAGTATTTAAGAAGATCAATTTTACTTTTTAGTATTATTTTTATGTATTTAAAAAAAATGTATACAGGTATACAGGTATACATATATATATATATATATATATATATATATATATATATATATATATATATAAAACCAATGTTTTTTTCTTATGCCAGATAAAAATCACATTTCCTAAAAAAAAAAAACACGTTGACCCATCACTGGTGAGCTATTTTAAGAACCAGTGTGCTGGATTTTCTGGGTTTCTTAAGTGGCTAGAAATAATATGCTGATGACATGTTCAATATCTTTCAGTACGTTTTACAAAACTGAAGCCATTTGTGAGGTTTCCTTTGAAATTTCCACAATGATTACCAATATCTTTCTTCACATGGCTTTTACTCTGAATGTCCGTAACCTCCGAACTGCAGGGGGACACTCAGAACCAGGAATGTGCCCTATAGTGTGTAACAATTCAAATCTATTAATAATCTGTCACACACTCTCAGAAGATGGAAATACAAAAGAGCCCTCAAGCTAAAATGTTCCCGGTCCTAATGTTCTCATTTATCCACTGGTGCAAACAAAAAAAAAAAAAATAGATAAAGAGAAAACATGATATAAGAGACTATGGCTAGAAGTGTCAATGCAAGTGGGGTTTATGTAACTGTACTGTAAGAGATGAATTAATCAATCGATTGATTAAATCAATTTGTTCCACATATATAGTGCCCTATATGCAGAGACAGTGGCCCAGTTCTCGGTTGGATGAGTAAATGTTAAACAAAGTGACAGGACTGTAGGGGAGGCAGAGAAAAAGGGGAAGGGGGGAGGTGGATGGTGATTGGCTGCTGCAAACATACTGTAGGCGGTTGTTTCGCCAACGCTCAAAAACCTCAAATGATGTCAGAGCATCATAATAGCTCGCATGCACTCACATTTGATTGTCAACAGCAAAAAAACAAAAAAACAACAAAAGAGATGGTATGCAATTTGTTATTAAATATAATGTCCCGCATCTTGAAAAATAAGGAATAACTAACCAAATTGATCAACCCCCCCTGTAGTCCCCGACAGACAGTTGATCAACCTCACCCCTCAAAAATATATCGAACAATTAAAATTGTACAAAAAATGTAAAAAGTATGTAGATATTATGTGACTAGCTGGCAACTAGTTCAAGGTGCCCCCTGCCCACTGCCCGAAGATGGCTCCAGCACCCCCACGAACCTAATGAGAATAAGCAGCACAGAAAATGGATGGATGTATATATCATCGAGCGAGGCCAAACATTGGAATCTCCTACCTCAAAAATTATTTTCCAGATTTTTTAAGATGAGGAACTAGTAATTGGAAGAATATTGCCATCAATTTCATACAATTTTGAGCCAAAAATGTGTATCCGTTTAAAATATACATCATTGTTTAATGAGTGATGTGAATATTAAAGTGACTGTCTGTAATGATTCCCTACCTTGTAAAATACAAAGTACTCGTGCTATTGGTACTTGGTAGCAACGATTACTTAAAAGTTAAGTGGTCATACTGGTCTGGATCGGGACAAATTTGTTCTATTTTAGCTGCACATTGGAAGAAGTCTGCCTCGTTCTGGTAGAACATTGAACTAATCACTACAACAAAAAGTTTAATATTCTCCCGAAATTCAAGTAAAAAAGATTGTCCAAAAAAAATGCCCAAGTTGGTTCAAAAATGTACCAATCATCTAAACAACATGACCCATTTCTTTGGTTATTTAGAATCAATTTTAGGGGAATTAGTTTGTTAACTTCAAAAAAGCACAATTTTGTGGACAAAACGAGCCGATCTGGCTTTTAATATAAATATTCAGATTTTAAAGCAAAATCTTTACAAATTGAGGGTGGACCCAGTGGGAAGGGAATCAGGAAACGGGGCAGGTGTTTTTTTTAAAAATAGATGGTGTATAATTATTGACAAATAAAGATTTAGAATAATGACATGCCAGTGTAGATACTGATTAGATGCATGAGGGCACTATCTAACCAATCCCCCCAGGTTGGTGACATATGAGGAGGTAAGGCTCTGCCATATCCTGACAAATAATTCTATTTATTGGGTTAAATAAATCAAATGGATAGTTATTTTTCCCAGTGACCCAAAAATAAAGTTTTCTTAACAGGTTTTCATACCTGCCATCTTGTATTTTTTCCATATTTAATAAATTTTTGATCATTTAAAATTGTTTTTTTAAAACTTGTTTTTTGTTAAAGTTATTGTGTCTCTCCCATTTCA
Source organism: Urocampus carinirostris (assembly GCF_059441175.1). NCBI lineage: Eukaryota > Metazoa > Chordata > Actinopteri > Syngnathiformes > Syngnathidae > Urocampus > Urocampus carinirostris. Next base: position 24,612,588 of record NC_142361.1, read on the forward strand.
GTTTTAATCCAGATCGTCTTAGTTACTGGTAGCAGATGACGTCATCATAGAATACTAATATTATCGCGGTACTCTACATAGTGTGTCTTGCTGTGAGTAAATAGGTGCGCGTTGTGTTTGAAAGGCTTATTGTGGCTTAATAAGGGGAATTGCAATCATTAATAAGGGGAGCAATTGGCTGAGGATGACAGGCATGGGGGTTGTTTGTGCAAAACAAACAAGAAAGTTGGGTCGAATAAATCCGTTCACACTCGGCTTGAATAAGGTTATGTCGACCCAGCGGATTTTAAATCGGATCCTACTATCATTTTGATGGATCTATCTGTAACTCGAATGCAGCTTCCTCATTATTTGATGAGAGCGTTCAAAAAGTAGAGACAAAAAAGGCTCGTGGAAGAAATACTCGTTCTTCTAATCTTATATTTTTAACTGTCAGCAAAACTAAAACGGGTACGTCTAAGAATGGAAACGAGGCCAGTAAAGAAGATAAGACGGCGGTGGACGCTCCCCGCTGAGGCTTTATATTGACGTAGTCCACCAGCCGAGATCTCATCAGCAGGCCTCCTCATCCACGGAGATGGTGCTCGTCTCCTTTCTCCCCAACTGTGTGTCAACATTAGCGATAATGGCAGCTTGAATAGCAAACACGGCCCCGAGAAATCTCACAGACCCTTGGGAGCACCCCCTCCCGCTCTCAACAAAATGAGACTTCTTTACGGACCTGTGTACTAAATCATAAAAAGAATGCTCATATTCCATCCATTTTCTGCACCGCTTATCCTCACAAGGGTCGCAGGGGGTGCTGGAGCCCATCCCAGGTGACTTCGGGAAGTGGGCAGAGGACACCCTGAACTGGTTGCCAGTCAGTCGCAGAGGAAGCTCATATTGCCTGATGCAATTGTGAGAATTCAAACACTGTTCGAAATCCGGCGTGCACAATGCATGAGCCCTTCGGTACGCGGCGTACTGGAGGCTATGTGGATATTTTTAGTGGCTCCCAGTACCGCTTCTTCTCCTGCATGGACCAATCAGCAGCAACTTGTCACACTGTTCCCATGCTGAGACATGTTTAAATATTGATGGGGAGAAGAGCGAGTACTCGGAGTCATGATGACAGGTTGGCGGAGGATTAGTGAGGAATAATGGCAAAAACTATAGTCATGGATTTTGTTTTATTTCTCTCACGGATGCATGAATGTGTAAAATTTTGATGGTTGAGGAGGAAGAAACAATGCAGCAACAATTATATAGAAATTGTTCTGTTGTCAGGTCATTTGATATAAAAAAAAAATGTGAGGATAATTTTCTTATTTTGGTACAAATTATTCATAATGTAAAATAAAAATAGGATTAAATATTTCAACGAATGATATTGAATGAGAATACATTTAAGTAATATGCAATTATCAAAAGTATGATTAAGTTAATCTATTTTTAATATTGGAAACCTAAAAAGAAGATTTCATTCGATGCCAGTTTATACATTTATTTATTTTGACTATTATTGCGCACTGCTGTTCATCGTTTTTACTAGTACATCATTGTCGCTATCGACCAATCATGTTGCTGTTCTTTGACTACCACACCCTTAAAGGGTGATCTTTTTTTTTTTTTTTTTTTTTTTTTTAAACTTTGCTTGGCTGACGCTTCTATCGGTTAGTTAGTGTGTAGAAGGGAAAGTGTGAAGCACATTGTAAAGCACTTTGGGAGGTTTTCATTGACTTAGAAAAGCGCTATATAAATGCAGATTATTTACATTTACCTTGACGATTTGATAAAAAGAAAAGAAAAAGATGCCTCGGAATGCTTTAGGATGGTATGGAATTTCTTATTTGAAAGCCCCTCTCTGGGTCCTCCTTACAAGTTACAAAATGCGTTGATGACTTCTCCTTACTAAAATTTAAAATTAACAGTTTTCTTTTTTACTAAACCATAACTTAGTAAAATCTTAGGTTTTATTTTTAATTGTTCACTATATTTTGATTACATTAATATTTAATAATGATATGGATTATTTAATATCTGTAAATTATTGCATTATTTTTCTTTGTTATAAATTAATGGTTATCGTACTTATATATTCCATTTGCTTATTTTTAGTCAAATGACAAAATGTTTAATTTCATTACATTATTTAATCACAGTATAAAAATATAGTGTGTCATAATAAACAGTTATTATTTTAACTATTTGTATTGAAAGTGTATTTTACCATCTCATTGTTTCAACATATGTTTTAAAGGAAATAAAATACACTAAAGATAAGCAAATAAGCAGAATTATAAGCAGTATTCTTTACATTGATCATACATATTTAAAATATTGTATAAATAAATTATTTGCCATGTCGTATCATTTTACGAGTTTGACATATAGATATATATATATATTTTTTTAAATTTTACTAAGAAATGAACTATGAAATACACGTGAAAAGTACTATTTGTATTTATGTCTGAGAACAATTCAAGTAAAATGTTATTATGCTAGAAACTAAATAAAAACTATAATAAGTTGTTTTAAAATCAAGTATTTATAAAAAATTGAAAAAAGGTAAATATGAATTTAAAGGATTTATGTTGAAATAAAAAAAGCTATGGTCAAAATGGGCAACATTCTCTGACAATTCAGAACAAAATTTGTAAAAAAATGTTTGCAATACTAAATCGGTTTCATCTAGACAATTAAACAGTTTAAGACATTTATCGGAATCAGAATAGTATTGTCTTTATAGTCATGGAATACAAAACGGTGTACATTGTTCTCATCAATATCAGATGTGGCACTCCAGGACAACCATGTATTAAAAATTATGATTAAAAATATGATTGAAAAAAAAATATTTATACAGTGGAACCTCGGTTCTTTACCATAATCCGTTCCAGAACACTGTTCGAGAACCGATTTGTTCAATCACCGAAATCATTATTCCCATTAAAAATAATGTAAATCGTTTTAATCCGTTCCAACACCCTTACCATGAATGTTTAACGTAAACATGAAGCTAACCCAGGCTAATCGTACGTTCGCGTTATCGTAATCTTCCGTACGAAAGAACGTGTAAAAATAAAAAAATCAGGTCGTTTACAAGTCATTTAGCACAAGTGGCTAGCGCTTCATTGGAAAGAGGGCTCCGTTGTAACACCCTGAATTTTGGGCTCCGTTCCAACACCCTGAATGTTCAACGTAATCGTAAAGCTAACCCAGGCTAATCGTACGTTCGCGTTATTGTAATCTTCCGTACGAAAGATTACGCTAACACGAACGTGTAAAAATAAAAAGATAAAGATAAAGAAAAGAATTAAGAATAGGATTTCTTACCTTTGTGGTGGTCAGCAGAAGGCGCATGCTGTATTCCCGAGCAAGATCAGAAACTCGCACACCTCTTTTATATTGAGCTATTATGTCCTTCTTAAAGGCAATAGTGCGAACAACTTTTCTTTTTTCACCTGTCCTGCTTGCACCGACATTTTTCGGAGGCATAGTTAGGGGCTAAAATACTCCGTTCACCGATATTAAAAGCGAAAGCAAAAAGAGGCAAGTGCGCACGTGATAACAGTTGGTCATGAGGGGTGGGGGCGATCTACACGATCTACACCCGTACGCCGCTCAGCATCGCACCCTAGCGTACGCACTCACGCATTACCGGCGTTCAAACTCCGAATTTTTGACCGAACAGCGAAGCAAGAATTTCTCGAAATTTTTGGTCGAACTCTGATTTGTTCGAACTGAGAGGCGTTCGAAAACCGAGGTTCCACTGTGTATGTTTATATATATATATATATATATATATATATATATAATAAGGCTAGATATTCACATGGTAGTGCTTGTTGACTTTCTAGCATCAAAAAAATAGTGCAAAAATAGTGTAATTTCATTAAAATTGTGCAAAGATGAGGATAAAAATAAGAAGTCATCTTTATTTGTCAAGTCATCTTTATTTGTATAGCCCTAAATCACGAAGAGTCTCAATGGGCTTCACAGATTATTACACTATATTACACAGACTATTCGGTATAAGAAATGAATATTTATCATGAATCTATCTAGACAGCAACCTGAAATGTATATAAGATTGAAAGAACAATCTACCAAAGTGAACTAAATCATAATCTGTCCACTGATCAGTAGCTGTCACTCCACTGAAGTGGTATAATGTGTGTGTTCTCTGTGCAGTTTTATAGTTCATGGGGTAATAAAACAAAGGACAGAATTTAGTATCTTATGTAATAAATGTTCTTTTGTCAAATAAAACTGCAGTAACAATATATTTTTTAATTTTGTCGACCATAAAACATGAAAAATCATTTTTATCCTTTCAGCACATTAGTATAAAAGTTAACAGCTACAATGTGTGTGACTTTCTGATTTAGTTCAGAATCCAAAATAAAACATGCAGAGTTTGAATCATAATGATACTTCCGAGATTATTTTTTTCATTATTGTTTATTTTAGTCTGATTCGGAAAATTGCACCATCAATTGAATGGATCCTGAGAGTGGAAACAAACTGAAAACTGGGAGATCATTTCTAAAATTACATTTTTCTTTTCCTATACCTACTTATTCAGGGGTCTCAAACTCACTTTTTGGGGGGGGGCACTGGACCCACAGTGTGCGACATAATGGGCCAAATCAATTTTTCCACAAGAAAAACTGCTAAAAACATTCCACTGTCCTCAGTTATCTTTTAAAAAAAAATCTACACAAAATAAGATCATAAAAACAAAAAACATCAAGAATTAATATGCAAATAAATCAGTCAACATGTTGTAAACAAATCCATTATTTGCATGGGCTGACCTTACTTTTTTTTTTTACTTCTTTTTCCCTATTTTTTTTATTTTTTCTTCTTTTTTTTTACTTCTCTTTCCTGTTTTGAGACTCATTGTGAATAAGGGCAATACAAATAAACATGACTTGACTGTCCTCATGTTGAGGTTTTTGAGTTTTCCCTTGCCCTCATGTAGGTTTTAAATCAGGGGATGGTTTAATAATAATCTGTGGTTTGTGCAGCTCTTTGAGACTCATTGTGATTAAGGGCTATACAAATAAACATGACTTGACTTTTTCCTTCTTTCTTTTTTGTTTGTCTCTCTTTTCCCTTTCTTGTTTTCTTTTCCCCCTATCATTTTAAAAGCCTGGGCAAAAATTAGAGAAGAAAAAAGGGGCTTTCTGATCACTTTGCGTCTCAGTAGTTTGTTTTCCTTCCTTGCGCTTTAAGCACTCGTTTTTTGTTACATAAGCATCAAGTGGTCAAATAATACACACTGTCGTTAAGAACTTTCATTTTAACGCGGGGGGCCTCAAAATACCATGCCGGCAAAACGCAAATTTGAAACCCCTGTCCTAAATGTATTTTAAAAAGTGCTCCATTTAAAACCTGAAACAAACTTTGATGGTTAATTTTGCATTTATGGAGTATGTTATCGGTAAGAAATTAAGCTGTTTTCAAAATTTGGGACCTCGTTAGGAAAATTTGGCTTTTCTGTAACACAACCCACAACTGTATTTGTAATAGTATTCTCTTTTCAATTTTAGTCAGTGTAAACAAACTATTTTGATTAATATTTACATTTATGAAGTAATAATTTAGGTAGCAAAAAAGTTACCTTTCATCCGTGCAAAGAGGACGCCATATTGTTTTACTTGCTGACGTCATCATCAGGGCATCAACCAATCATGGTTAATTTAGTAAATATCCCATGATTATACGCTTAAAAAAAAAGTCAACTGTGATTGGTCGCTATTTGAGCGGTAAACTGGCAACATCAGTAAAAGGTGAAATAGCGTTTGTGTTGAAGTTCAATTAAAATACAAAAGAAAATAAGTATAAGTTTAAATTGTTTATTAATTGTTTTTTATTTATTTAAGCTCTTTCTGTTATGAGGGGCTTACCATAGTTGAATGACTTCAATATAAAGCTTGCCGTCGAAGTAGGAGTTCTGTGGTCTTTTTCTCTTATGGAGATAAAAAGGTAACTCTTCCAAACTTCCCCAAAATTATTATTAATCCACTTTATTTCAATTCAGTATGAATTCAAATGTGTATACTCAAGTGAACCTAGAATGATACGCCAATTTTAACATCAATGTAAAAAGCCCAATGGAATAATTTTTAATAGCGACCTGGGCTGCAGTATAGTATTGAGCCTGCAGGTGACGCTATTACAACACCGACGTCATTGCCCAGCGTTCTCACTGGAAAGGACTGTAGTATAGAAAAGGGGCCAGCGAGGCATATGTTTGCAGGTGGAACCAGCTGCAACATCATGAATTCATTTCTCATCTTTTTGCACCATTGATCGGGTCGGAAGCCGGTGCACTGGCCCCTGAAGATGTTCGGGGATGGAGAGGGCACCGTGTGGGACCGGGTTGGGCGACCCCACCGGGACTGCATGTGCTATCTCGGACCTCCAACGAACTTGATGCCCATGTAAGTTTAATTGGTGATATTCTTGCAAAGGTCGATGCACCGACCTGTTGCGCATGAGATATTTTGAGGTGCAGGAGAGTATGTTATTATAATAAAAAGGGTGTAACTGTTTTCTAGAAAGGTGTCATGATATATGTCATTAACTCATTTTGTGTTGATTTTTGATTTTTTTTACAGTTTTTATAATTGTTTATTTTTAAAGACTCGCTGTTTTTGTTGAATGTTAGTTTAGTTGCATCCTGTGGTCACTTTACAGAATTATCTTTTACCATTCCACAAGCTGGAAATAACATCGTTCTCAATTATAGTACGAAATATGCATGAGTGTGCAACCTCTATTTATATGCTCATGATGCCTGGAGCCTTTGCTTTTTTTATGCAGCTCCCAACAGACAATTTGTGATTGATACTTAATTTTCTAAGAGCCTTGGAAACAAAGCAGAGACACAGTAGGTCGATATTCAGTTTACCCTCGTTTATCGCGAGTTTACGCTCCAAAACACCTTTAATACATGATATCCATGAAGTAAAAATATTATACGGTAAAACCCCTGCATTCCACATTAATCCCTTCTGAGGTGAGTACACACTAACTAACTGATAGCAGCGTCAGCCATGCAAGGTTAAAAAAAACCAGATCACCCCTTAAGGGTGTGGTAGTCAAAGAACAGCAACATGATTGGTCAATAGCAACAATGACGTACTAGTCAAAAAAATGAACAGCAGTGCGCAATAATAGTCAAAATAAATAAATGTAGAAAACTGGTATCAAATGAAATCTTCTTTTTAGGTTTCCAATACTAAAAGTTAAACTGCTGTGTATGGGGGGATAGAAACCCATGCAGTATATATGGTAAGTAATATCCATCCATCAATTATCCGCACGGCTTATCCTCCGTAGGGTCGCAGGGTATAGTAAGTAATACTTATGTGTAATATATGCATACGATTAAATGAAATTACAAATATACATGTAAAGGAGGGCAGCATGGCGGCGCAGTGGTTAAGGCGTGTGCGCCACAGTTCTGAGGTCATGAGATCGAACCTTCCTGTGTGGAGTTTGCATGTTCTCCCCGTGCTTGCGTGGGTTTCCTCCGGGCACTCCGGTTTCCTCCCAAATTCCAAAAACATGCATGTCAGGTTAATTGGCTGGTCCAAATTGTCCGTAGGTGTGAATGAGCGAGTGAGTTGTCTGTCTCTGTGTGCCCTGTGACTGGCTGGCAACCAGTTCAGGGTGTCCACTGCCCGAACATAGCTGAGATGGGCTCCATCACCCCCGCGACCCTACTGAGGATAAGGGGTGCAGATAATGGATGTATATACATGTAAAGGAAAATGTTAATTGTATATACCTTTGATGTGATGTGGCCTTTTTTAAGAATTGTCCCCACTGTCAATTGGTTAAGCGTGTTTTTTCTTTATATTTGCTGATAAACCCAAACTTTGTTTCCATGGTTATCCGGATTTGCTTCTCCCTCTAGCATCACTGTAAGTCTTGGGACCCACAGTTGTTAAATACAGTATGGTATTGTAATAACTTGGAAAGTCTTTATGAAGCATATTCTGATCTGATGGAAGAGAGAGAAGGCATTGAAGGAGGGACTTCAGTCTATAGAATTTCGGCATCTTCATGAAGTTGTGATGCAGACCGGAATCTTTTATTCCGTCAACCAATGGCAAACTGCCATCTTAGAGATGTATGAGATATGTCACTGGCACAGTCATATGCACAAACACAGCAAATTTGGAATTTTATCTGTTTTTGGGCAGGCACAATGCCGGAAGAGGATCAGAACATTAACGTATTCCAGATCGTAACATAAAAACGTTGCTGGATGAAAAAATATATAACCCAGGTCTACGAGAACTACGTGACAAATTGTGCAGTCTATAACAAAACTATATGCACCGGACAGAAGAGCAGTTTCAGTGACAGACTGCTGTCACTGTCTTGTACTACGGACAGACTGAAGAGATCGAGATCTTTTCTTCCTCATGCCATGAGGCTCTTTAACTCCACCCGGCAGAGTAAAGGCCCACATTAAACCACACCACCTACATTGGATATTACCGAATCTTACTGCATTATGTGTTCTGTGTAGCACTATTTAGTTACTCTATATAACATGCTAAAGTGGGCATTTGCACGTCACACTGGGTATCTGTATATTGTATTCTTTTGGCTTTATTATTGTATTGTTCTCAGCTCAGGGATGCTGCTGGAAATGTGAATTTCCCTTAGGGGATGAATAAAGTATCTATCTATCTATCTATCTATCTAAACAGACAAACCACTATTTATATGCTCATGTAGCCTGGAGCCATCGCTAGATTATCTAGCCCTCAACAAATCACTTGTGATTGATTCTTAGTTTTCAATGAACCTCAGAAAGAAATGGCCGAGATGTAGTTGGTCGATATTACGCTTGCAAAACCAGTCACTAGCACTTAATGTCTTCTTCACAATAGCTGAGCCAGTGAAGGATGATGATTTCTATTCTGAACTGAACATTTATCCGTGCAACACCAAACACCGAGCTCCACTCTAAGAATCAGAGCTCATTTCTAGTTAGCGGATTCCTAATCAGACTTCTATCTCTCGTTTTTTGCCTTCTCCTCTTCTCAGCGGGATGCGCAAGTCGCCCGAAGTGAGCCCGAGAAGGCTTTCAGACATCAGCCCGCAACTCAGGCAGCTCAAGTACCTGGTGGTGGATGAGGCCATCAAAGAGGACCTCAAGTCTTCCCGCTCGGTGGAGGACATCAACAGTGCCTCAATAGAGGAACGAATATTACGGATTACCGGATACTATGGCTACCAGCCTTGGAGTGCCAGCTACAAGAGTGAGTTTGATTGTTCTGGGGAAATGGCATATGTTTGATTTTGAGTCTGGAAAAACAGAGAACAGGTTGGTTTTGAGTGATTACAGGGTAATGTAATACAATACATCCCCAAAATACGACAATCAGTTTTTAGATTGGGATCACGCAGTTTCCCGTATGGCAGGAAATAGGGACCTGTGGTAATGGTTAATGTGTTCCAAAACCCTGCTACCCCAGGTAAAAACATTAAATAAGAAAATTGTATAAAGTAAATAGTTATTATGTGTAATAAACGCACATATTATTGAATTAAATTATAAATAAAAAACATGTAAAGGAAAAATGAAATTGTACTTTGGTGTGATGTGGCTTGAGTTGGTTCAATTTAGTAGCGTGTGGATGCAGAATGGCTTAGGAAAGCACTGTCATGCCTTTAGAAGACTTTGTTCCATTAATTACCTCTTGTATAAATAGTGCAAGAAATATTGTCCGTGTTATATAGATGTACTTCGTGTGTATGCAAGTATGTATGTGAAGGTTAAAGTGTCTTCAATATCTTTCCAATAGAATTCTAGCTCTGGCCCTCACAAAGATTTAAAAACAAACTTTAAAGGGTGGGTTGCCTGGTGGACTGTCAAACTTGTTACAGAATTGGTCGGCAGAGAAAATTGGGCGTGGTTTGGTCGTGATTGACAGCAGCAGTAAAAACTACGATCTAAAACATTTTTATGACCACAGGCTAAACTGAATAGACTAACCAAGCATACATACCATCCTGTTGACATTAATAAAAGGTAAATTTTATAATGCACTCTATTCTTACGTGCAATACACAAACTGTCTACAAAATTTAAAAAAAGCAAAATGCGCTTGTTTTAAACCAAAAGTGATAAACTTTTACCAAAAGCAAATATATTGGTATTGTTGGAGTGGTTTAGCACTTAAATCTTAGTTGAAAGATAAAACAACTGTAGAGTCGAAGACTAAAATACTAGTCTAAAGGCAAGATTTTTTGTTGAAATTTGAAAAAAAAAACGGTAGATTAAAAAAAAATCTTAGGCGTTTTTAAGGCAAGAAAAGCTGTAGTCTAACACGCAAACCGGTAGTGTTGGTAATATGACCAAGTGCTATGATAATAAATTGCTAGCCAGACTGTAGATTTAAAAAAATCTCATACAATAAGGGAACAACTAAATAATGATTTTCTTAAATAAACCTTTTAACAAATATACAATCGATTGTAGAGAGAAGGCCTATATAAAATATAATTAATTTAAATAATATGTATGTACAGTACACCCCTTTATGCATCCATCATATCAACTCATTCACTTAAAGTCCATTTAATACTATATGTAACATTGACATCTTTTGAAGTCTTTTGCCAGGTTCTTTTAGCCACTTGTTAGCTGCTCCAGCTAGTTCATGCTAGCTCCTAAAACCGGCAGTCATAGGTGATGGGCTTGTGGTTTATTGTCTTTCTAAAAAAACTCATGTAAATCAAAATCTCTTTATTCGATTCAGTACTAAATGGTACTCGATTTACACATTGTACCTTTAAAGACTCCAGCCGCTATGCTAAAAATAGAAATCATATGATCAAAAAAAAGGTCACGTATGATGTACAGATTTTGAAATCACTAATTTTCTTTAAAACCACTTTAAAAAAATGAATAGCTGAAATGATTATCTTAGTAATAATTGGCCTCGACCCGGCCATTGTCTTGATATGCTTTATATCAAATGACTGTGGTCATTATTTATTTAGCGCCTTAATACTTGCTGTGTTCAAGTACCGTGGATTAAATCCCAGTTGTAGTTGTAAAACATAACAATTGAAGACAAACCCTTCCATGCAAGACATCATTACCAGAGTTTTTTTTCTCTGCTGGAGGTTGGTGCAATTGCTAGAGCCAGAATTTTTGCTCCACTTAAGCTCGAGGCATCAGACAGTGATAACTTGGCTTTGAGCTGTTGATTCTTTGAAGAATTTTTTTTCCCCCAACACAGCTTTTATCTTGTCTCTGTTTTTTAATCTGTGCATCACTTTAGAGAGATTTGCATTATTTGAGATAGGAGAGGGCCTAGGTTTCATTAATTGGGGTCTGCCAAGATGCGGTGGATAAAACAACACTTGGCTTATTAAGTAGGAAAATCGCATATTAACACAATTTAGCCTTACACTTTTTTTTGCTAACGACTGCCCTCTCGTGAGTACTCTTGTTTTGTTTGCAACTTTTTAACGCTAATGAGTGTAGTTGTGCATCAGACGGAAGTTCTAAAATATGTATGTGGTTGCTTCTTCAACATTCAGAGCTAATCACAACTCATTATACAACGTACACACCACAATATTCTGTAGCTGCCGTTTTGCAGTGGTGGTTTTCAAATGCGGGGACTTGAAGACATATTAAGGGTTGCATAAAATAATAACAAAATATCTTAAAAAGGAGCATTCACATAAAAGCACAGCAATTAATTTTATTTTATAATTTATTCAATTTTCATTTATTTTTACTACATTGTAACATGTTTCTTGGATTTTTTTTAAATTATATTTTTCTGATTTTAGTTAAAAAGAATAAATAAATAAATATATATATATATATATATATATATATATATATATGTATATATATATATATATATTTAGACCTCTTTCCTGCATTGGACTCATAACACCATCCATCCACGTCAATCTCCTTGCATTTACTTCTGTCTGAATAGAGGTCTAAATATAGTGGAAGATAGAGCTGTTGTTGGTGATAGGAATGAGTGGAGAAGTGTTGTAAAAGGATAGTGGGATGTTTAGACGTGTTCTAAGGGATGGGCAGGGCACCTGTATGATGCGGCAGGGGTAAACCTGTGAAAGCTGTCGGGCCCTGCTGTTGAACAGAAGAGTGTGTTGTGTCACCCTGACCCGAGTGACATAGTCGTTTTCTCGTGTCCTGTTTCATCTGGCGGGACGAAAGCATGACCATCTTGGGTCCCGGGGTGCTTAACTTGTTTGGGTGTTTGGGCATTTGGGTTGGCCATATTCCAAATATTTTTGTGTGTGTTTTTTGCTACTTTTTCCCTTTTTTTTTAATTTTCTTTGTTTTTGTAAGTGTTTTTCTTTCCGTCGTCACCCGACTCAAGGGATATGACCAAGGTAGATAGATAGTAAGATAGATAGATTTCTTTATAAAGACTGACATTTTAAAAATATATTTAAAATCAATTCTAAAAATTAGATATGAAATAAATTTGCTCATCTCAAGAAATAACTTCTTATTGTTTAAGTTAAATAATGATCGTGTAAAATAGTCTTCTAAACTGAGCAAAATAACACAAAATCTTGCTCACTTTAAGAATTAATATAAAGATAATTTTAAGAATTTCTTTTGCTTGAATAAAAAAATATTGTAGAAATTAATTAAAATAAAAATAGAAATTTAAATAATTGTTTCTAGTTTTAGTAAATAATGACTCTCTCTCTCTCTCCCTCTCTATATATAATGTCTAAAAGTTATTACTGTTAAACATCTCTACCATCTCATGAAATGCTGCCTGTTTTAATGATTGAATTTACTTTATTTGAAAATATTTTTTATAGACATTGTTGAATAAGGAAAAATATATACTTTACCTATAATGAAAATAGCTATTTGTTCGCAGTATGCAATGTGAAATATCCTTAGTAAACCACTGTTTAAATAGGTCTGAATAAGGTTTCTCAGGTAATAAAATCCCTCCATATTATAGAAGCAATTAAGGCTGGACAAGAATGATAAATGCATTAAAAATGATTGCAGTACAGTACAGCAGCAGCCACTACACACCAAAACCCATTCTAGGTAGACTTGATGAAAGCACCAAATGTCACCAAAAATTGCCGCTCATTTTCAAACATCGGTGAGTCACTTTACCTCAAGTAGAAAAATCATATGACTCACTACATAGCCTATATGCAGTATTAGATTGATATATTTAAAAATAAATGCCGCCGATGTATTATTAAGTTAGAATTTTCTGAACGAATACTCACTTTGACTTTCCTATGTTGACTTTTATTTGTCTGTTGGCTTTGAGGACAAGGAAAAGTTCATGCACGAAATGTTTCTCCTATTCTCCTACCGACTCCCTCATGTTTTCCATGAATTAAATGTTCGAGCAACATGACCTCAGCTCTATGAGAATAGAATACAGAATTCCTTTCATTTTGGGGGCCAATTCTTTCAAATCCCACCTGAATTATGTGAATTTCTGCAAAGTAGGAACCATATCATTTGTGTGTGTGTGTGTGTGTATTATACATGACTGCTTCACAAAATTGTGATAAAACTCTTTATTTTCTGTAATTCGACTAAAAAATAAAATTAGCATACATTCTGGATTAATAACAAATCAACTGAAATTCTGCAATATTGCTGATTATGGCTTACAGCACATTCTGTATATCAAACTCATGGTCCGCCACATCATTTTATGTTGCCTGCGAGAGCCTAAAATGTCTTGAGTGTCTAAAAATAAGTCAAAAGAGTTATTTGACTAAAGACTACATTTCCTACAATGGCTGTCGACTACGATACTCTCAGCGTGACGCTCACTTCTACTACACGGCAGTGTGTTTATATCAATGGTAATGAATGGAATTGAGAAATAAATAATCCCCCAAAATGTCCAATAATATTTACTTACTTTGATATACATAGTTTATAACATACGTGTAGCAACATTTTATCAATACGGCTGTAATATTTGTGTCTTGAATTAGTAAGTAATTTTACATACCATTTGATTGCATTTATGTAAATTTACAAGATCCATCAGGTCCATTGGAGATAGACATTACATGGACATGGCCCTCTGTGAAAATGGGTTTGACACCCCTGACTTAAGGGATGCTGGAGCCCATCCCAGCTACCTTCGGGGAGTGGACACCCTGAACCGGTTGCCAGCAGGGCACACAGAGACAGACAACTCACTCGCTTAATCACACATAAAGACAATTTGGACCGGCTTTTAGTCTGATATGCATGTTTTGGGAATGTGGGAGGAAGCCGGAGTGCTCGGAGGAAACCCATGCCAGCACGGGGAGAACATGCACCAAACTCCACACAGGAAGGCTGGCAGTTCGATTTGAACCCATGACCTCAGAACTGTGCCGCGGACGCGCTAACCACTCTGCTGCTGTGCAGCCAGTTTCACCATATTGAGCAATATTAAAAAAAATAAAAGAGTTGCAGTATTTCAGTTGATTTGTAATGAATCCGAATGTATGCCATTTAAAAATAAGGAATTTTATCACACTATTCTAATTTTCTGAGACAGTCCTATGTATACTATAGCTTAGCATAATTCATCTATTTACTGCGCACACAGTTTCCCTTCATTCAGTATAATTTTATGCTGGAAAGCACTGTGACACTTGTAGTATGGAGACAAATGATACACTCAATCTTTGAAGTACTCATTAAAAAATCTCTGTGTGTATTGATTGATTCCTCTGGCACATTTCTGTTTCATTTTTTACCCCCACTGATAATGCCACAGTTGTATCCATCCATATGTCGTGTAAGTCTCTGCTTATGCCAAGCCTGGTACGAGCACAACTTGTAGACAGACAGGACGCTGCGATTTAGCATTCTTTTGATGCATGGAGCAAACAAGCACAGTATTTCGTTGATTTCTGTGCGTGACATGAATGAAAACATCTTTTATTTAATGTCCACAGTTACATCTATTCCCCCCTGATCGTAGTGCTTGCAAACTGCATGTAAAGGGAGTTTGTTTGTCACTAATCATGTATACAATTTATCCGGAGAAGAAAGCAGTTCTCTGACTGGTTTGAGTGTGCTGGCGCTTGTAAAGTGACAACATAATTCTGCAAAGCACGTATTTGTCCGTGTTAATGGCACCCAGAACACTCAAGTCGAATCGTGAAGAGGTAAGGGAATACTGTTTAAACGAATCACTTTGTACCATAAAAGTGAAATATGCAGCTGTCTGAAAAAAGTCCCAAAACAGAATCAAAGGTCAGCTAAAGAAAACTCCACTGTCTGATGAATTAACTTCACCGCTCACCAGGATAGAGAAGTCATTGCCGTAAATCATGACCTGACAAATAAAAATAAACCACACAATATTAATGTTTGCATTGGGGCTGTCGGGCCATGATTTATTTATATCACCCGGTTGTCTCCTGCTGATTATTAACATTTTCTCCAAAGATTCCCATGCCGCCGAAACGAAAATTACTTTCTACACCGGCCTAACTTTGAACGCGCCAAAGTTTTTGTGCGTATGCTAATACCCCGGGACATTTACATTCAAGATGTGCGAAGGGGCTATGCGAGCTGGATTTGTATGAAAAACCCATTTGGTGAGAAGAGGATGTACTAGTTGCCCTGGTAACCAAATAACACACACACACTGGCACACAAAAACCTGAGGAAAAAAACATTGTTTTTTGAAATCTTGCAGCTTAAACCAGTTGAGCCGGATTTTTTACTGAAAATTAAGAAAAGTATCGAATTTACGATAACAAAGCAAGCCTCACCCTCTTCTGTGAATTTCGCAGTCGACGAGGCATGAAATGAGGTTGGCTTCTAATTTCAGCTTTCGCTTATGATGAGGCGGCGGGTGCAGGGGCAGGTCAGAGAGCTTATATGGTCATTTACACCTGAGCGTGGCAGCTCCGCTGAGACTGGGATGCACGCTCGAAGTATTCTGCTGGGGGCTGTCGGAAAAGAGAAGCACAGGGATATATTCAATTTGTGGAGAAAAAAATTGACAAAAATATATAAACATAGAGTTGTTTAATACAATGTATTGGATAAATTAAGCATTAGCAGGATTAAATATGGTCTCAAGTCTTTCTATTAAAAAAGGGCTCTGGTGCTGACTAGTTGGCAACATCTTGGCTTTGGCAGTATGCGTTTCTTAGCACATTAACCTCTGTACTTTTCTTCACATATGGCTTACGTTTAAATTTTTTGTTGGCCTCTATTGGAATTCATAGGTGACCAGTTAATAAGGATAATGCAGAGGGAGCAAAAGATTTTAGGTGATGAAGCTTTTTGACTTCTCAGTAACAGCAGTAATGTTAGTGTTTTTTCAGAGGAGAAAGAATGTCTGCTTTTGATTTATACAATGTGTATTTTTGTAATAAGTAATTCAGGCACTTAAGAGGAAGAAATAAGGAAGCACAATATGACAAAAATCAAATCAAATACAATACCAAAACTCACATCTTGATATTGATAACACGAGGACATAAAAATCCTTCTGCCCCACTTCAGAAGAAATACAAAATATTTTGAAGAAAGAATAATAATAATACATGTAATCATAACGTTTTGGCTTGAAGTTGCATTAAGTCCATAACACTATAATTTAAAATTGTATGATTTTTAGTTTGTATGTTGTATAAATATATAATTTGTAGTTTGTAAAACCAGCACTTGAGGCCAATCGGCTCAGCGTTAAGCAATAAAACAATAATTACACAAGTTCTATTTTATCTCCGAGGTTGGTTAACAGGTTGGTTGGTTGGTTGTATGGATTTCTTAACTCCTAGAGCAGTGTTTCTTTTTGAACCAAGGTACACTTTTATTTAAAAAAAAAAATGTTCAGAGGCACACCGTCCGTTGAAAATGTTTGAAAATGAAGTTATGTCAAATATATCACTGTACTACCTCATAAGCAGATAATTAGTATATAAAAAGAAGAAAATAATACTTAAAAATAAATAGAATGGTGTGCTTGATTTGTTTTTATTTTTTACCGTGCAACCTTAAATCGCTTTGTTAAACAAATTAAGTTATTAAATGTGTACTGTTCTACCTCATAAGCAGATAATTAGTATATAAAAAGAATATAAAAATCTACTGCCACCTACTGATATGGATGACTATTACAGTTCCTCATCTGAAGACAGGAAAAATACTGAATAATGGCCTGATTTTTTGGGAAAGATAATATTTGGCAAATTCCAGCGGCACACTAGACAAGGTCTCACGGCACACTATTGTGCCCCGGCACACAGGTTGAAAAACACTGCCCTAGGGTCGTAGGGGCACCATTTGCTGTGGTGTGTCTTGGGCAAGTACAGCCTGGTGGCGCCCATATCTCTCCAGGCCAACCCATGTACCGGTATATAATTTGAAAACCACGACTAGAGGTATTAGGCAGTCAATACTGGCTGCTGTGCAGAGGATTTGATCCGAAGTAAAATGATCACCTTTACATGGTAACTGTTAACATGACGGAAAAACCCAAAAATATACTGGACTGTCTCAGAAAATTAGAATATTGTGATAAAGTTCTTTATTTTCTGTAATGCAATTAAAAAAACAAAAATGTCATACATTCTGGATTCATTACACATCAACTGAACTATTTCAAGCCTTTTATTATTTTAATATTGCTGAATTTGGCTTACAGCTTAAGAAAACTCAAAAATCCTATCTCAAAATATTAGAATATCATGAAAAAGTATACAAGTAGGCTATTCAACTAATCACCTTAATCATCTAATTAACTCGAAACACCTTGCGAGGGTTTCCTGAGCCTTAAAAACACTCAGCTTGGTTCAGTAAACTAAATCACAAGTATGGGGAAGACTGCTGATCTGACTGTTGTCCAGAGGACCATCATTGATACCCTCCATCAGGAGGGTAAGACACAAAAAGAAATTTCTCAAAGAGCAGGCTGTTCACAGAGTGCAGTTTCAAAGCATATCCACAAAAAGTCTGTTGGAAGGGAAAAATGTGGCCGGAAACGCTGCACAACCAAGAGAGATGACCGCAGCCTTAACAAAATTGTGAAGAAGAGCCGCTTCCAGAATTTGGGGGAGCTTCAAAGACAGTGGGCTGAAGCTGGAGTCCAGGTATCAAAAGCCACAGTTCACAGACGTGTCCGGGAAATGGGCTACAATAGCCGTATTCCCATGGTCAAGCCACTTCTGAACTCAAGACAACGGAAGAAGCGTCTGACTTGGGCTATGGAGAAGAAGCACTGGACAGTTGCAGAGTGGTCCGAAGTCCTCTTTTCAGACGAAAGCAAGTTTTGCATTTCATTTGGAAGTCAAGGCGCCAGAGTCTGGAGAAAGGCTGGAGAGGAGCAAAATCCAAGTTGCTTGAAATCCAGTGTGAAGTTCCCACAGTCAGCAATGGTTTGGGGAGCCATGTCAGCTGCTGGTGTTGGTCCACTGTGTTTCATCAAGTCCAGAGTAAATGCAACTGTGTACCAAGAGATTTTAGAGCACTACATGCTTCCATCTGCTGAAAAGCTCTATGGAGATGAGGATTTCATTTTCCAGCATGATCTGGCACCTGTCCACAGTGCCAAAACCACCAGTAACTGGTGCACTGACCATGGCATCACTGTCCTTGATTGGCCTGCTAATTCCCCTGACTTGAACCCCATCGAGAATTTGTGGGGTATAGTTAAGAAGAAGATGAAAGACACCAGACCTGCAAATGCAAATGAGCTGAAGGCCGCTATCGAAGCATCCTGGGCATCAATAACACCTCAGCAATGCCACAGGCTGATTGCCTCCATGCCACGCCGGATTGATGCAGTAATCCGTGCAAAAGGATTCCCAACCAAGTACTGAGTGCATCAATGGACATTTTCAAATGTTTGATTTAGTTTTGCTGTTATAAAATTATGTTTTTACTTGGTCTGAGGAAGTATTCTAATATTTTGAGATAGGATTTTTGAGTTTTTTTCAGCTGTAAGCCAAAATCAGCAATATTCAAATAATAAAAGGCTTGAAATAGTTCAGTTCATGTGTAATGAATCCAGAATGTATGACATTTTTGTTTTTTTAATTGCATTACAGAAAATAAAGAACTTTATCACAATATTCTAATTTTCTGAGACAGTCCAGTATATTGATGAATATATTTTTAAAGTACTTTCTACTATACAGTACTCACATCTCAAATTTGTGGGTCAAAGTTGGGTCACTTGTATCTCAAGGTGCTACTTTATCCTCTACATTATTCAGAATAAAGAATCAGATAGGCTCAGAATAGAGAACAATTTTGGTGACGCCAATTATTCTCCACATAATACTGACACAAAATGATTTCTCATGAGGACAATTTCGGTGCAGGAGCTCGTTAAACATGTACAAGTGATAAATAACCATCAATATGGTATCGGATGTTCTTTCCACTCACACTTTTTGTTTGCTGTCATCCACAGCATGTACGCACGGTTGCAGAAAGGCATCCTGGGAAATGCTGTCAGTCACAAGCTGAACAGTAGGGAAAGAGAAGCAATTAGTAGAGACCAAAAAAAGAAAAATACAGAAGCCAGAGAAATCGGCGTGGGTTATCAAGTTATAATGTGGAGAATTTGAAGTGGCAAAACACAGATAGTGTAAAACGAGCGGGTGAAACAAGAATTTTGATGCTTTATTTCCCAAGTGATGTGAACCCGTCGCTGTGAGCATTGGACTGGAAGAGAAACCTCGTCATGCATAGTTGGGGGGTGGGGAGACTTGTAAACTGGTGCTCGCTCGTGTCATTCTCATGGACATAGTCGTCGTGACAGCATGCTCTTTCATTTTCTCTAAACAAGAAAATCAAAGAAAATTTACAGAAAAAAAACATTGTAATCTATTACAGTGTTTTTTTTCTTCCTCTGAGCTTCTGCACTTGTGCATACATATTTCAAAGAGGAATTCATGTCTTAGTGCTGTGCTGCAGAATATATGGAACGCACCATACCCGAAGGTCTTGTGCATTTGCATATTTAATATTTGTTTGAAATGGCGTTTTGGAGGTACTGGTACATTTACATGAGCCATTTCATTTTCATTTATCATTTTCAAAGCCCTTGTGTATTACATAGCAATGTAAGATATGTTATTCATTTAATTAAAAAAAACTTGATTCAAATAATAAGCAAAGGCACAATTAATCTTA
Organism: Urocampus carinirostris; assembly: GCF_059441175.1. Taxonomy (NCBI): domain Eukaryota; kingdom Metazoa; phylum Chordata; class Actinopteri; order Syngnathiformes; family Syngnathidae; genus Urocampus; species Urocampus carinirostris. The sequence goes on from NC_142361.1 coordinate 24,632,767, forward strand.
TGAAAAGTTTAACAATAACTACTTATATTCCACAATTAAAAGCAGCCTTTTAAGCAGCTGACATATTAGACCAGGGGTCAGGAACCTGTGGCTCGTGAGCCATATATATCTCTTTTTATGAGTATATATGGCCCGGAATAGAACATGTACAACACTTTAATATATTGCATTTGTCGCACCCTTGAAGCCAAGACAATACTGTTGAACACGGGGTTCGGTCCAGTATATATAGGACACAATTTTGACTACAGTTTACAGTCAAGGCGGCACATCAACACACCCAATTGTAGCTGTAAATCGCTAAATAATCCTTTACATAGGAGGTCACTAAATATGCTATGTTCATTGTTAAGACACTTGATGATGACAAGCCACTAAACAAACTATAACCCATTTCACTGTTTCCTTCTCTAGACACTTATGTTAGTCACTTGGCTGCAGGCTATGGCTCACCGCTAGCAGCTATTGTTAGTTGGCTGCTTAGTGAAACGCTTGCTTCATCATTTTACAGCTAGTCATGCAAGCGAACATTATCAGAGTTTTTTTTTGACTGTTTTGTTCTCTAGCCATTCATGCTTTTGGTTGCAGGCTAGGCTCCCTTTTATTGCGCCGGGTAAATAAATATTGCCTTGTCCTTCAGTGGCATTTGCCTTTTACAGTGTAACATCGCCAGGTTACGTGATTCAGAGTCCTGACGCTTGACAAATTTTGGTCACTAGCGTTTTTAGAATTTTGTCCCACTACCCACTAAAGTTAGCCAATTACACCAGCTCTAACCAACTTCAGCTAGCTGGTCCTTTCAGTCACGTGTGTATCCAGCTTGTCCTTCAGGTGCTTTTAGCACTTAATGGCCATTTACCTTTCACTGTTGAGACATGTATGTGATGGCTACCCATTCCCATGATTCCCTTGTCATGTTTGACTTTTTTCCCCACTGTTTTCATGTCTAGTCACTCATGTTAGCCACTTGGCTGAAAGCTATGGCTGGCGCCCGAGCCACTTTTCCTCCATATGAATAAAGCTTGCTTTGTCCTTCTGTGCTTTTAGCACTTCATGGAAATTTATATTCTACTGCTAGTTTTCCTTCTCGAGTCATTTATGTTGGCCAATTGGCTTTGGGCTATGTGTACAGGTCACAAGTTCACTTGAAATGTTGTGTTTATTGCTTTTTGCTTCTCCTGCTAGCCAATAAATTTAGGCACTTACTCCAGCTCTGGTCAACTCCAGCTAGTTGCTCTTTTCTGCTCTGAGTCTATCCAGTTTGTCCCAGTGGAGTTTTTTGAACTTAATGGAAATTCATACTCTACAGCTGGTTTTCCTTCTCGAGCCACTCATGTAAGCTACTTGGCTTTGGGCTATGTGCACAGGTCACAAGTTCACTTGAAATGTTGTGCTAGGAACCTGAGGTACATTCCCTACACTTTGTGATATATGTTTTAATACTGTTTTTGTTTTCCGATTGGCCATTAAGTCATCAACATGTTTTTGAGTTTATTGCTTCATATTGAATACATTTTTATTGCTTTCAGGAAAAAGGAAGCTACTTTTTAGCGTACTTTGAAATGCCCTTAATTCAAAATCCTTTTCCAAATAATTAACTATAATTATTGCTATAATGGAGCATTGAAACAAACGTAATAACATGGAAACATTTCCTATCTGCGCTTGCAGAAATGGCATGTCCGTGCAAGTCATGCTTCGAACAGGGCCCAAATGGACACTTTGTCCATCTGTGGTACGCTCCAAGCAGCCCGTGTTGCATAACATCACATGCATAATACAGAGTGATGCATAGATTATTACACACCTGCCCGTCCCCTTTGCAAATCAGCTTTATTTATTTTAAAGCTGAGAAATTCGATTCTAAACATTTTTAGACCACAAATTGGAGAAGGGCTTCCATACACTATTTTGATATTTGGAACTTTTTTTATTGTGATTTTTACATGTCAAACCAAGGAATTTTTTGTTTTTCTGTTATTTAAAAAAAAAGTTTTTGCATGAATGGAATATGTCATATATATTATGATAACTATTAACATACATATTTTGCTAATATTACATTTGAGTTAACATTGTAAATATTTTATTCATACAAAAATCGGAGCACAGTATTTTACATAGATTTATATTTCCATGATTATATTTATAAATATTTACATTAATATTTAATTCATGTTTACGTTATAATATCTGTTTATGCTAAATTGAAAGAGATTATTTTGCACACGTTGATACTTATGCCATTTATATTACCATTTTAAATATTCGATCAATGGAAAAAAGTAAAATGAAACATAAAAAAATGGGAATGAAACTTACAGATGTTGATATTTGTAGAAGTATACATTTATAAATAGTTACATAAATATTCCTTATATGTTTACATTGAAAATCCATAAATATAAAAATAGTTATTTTACATATATTTGTATAAATATCCCAATGTTCATGAATATCTCGATAAATATTACCAGTACATTCTTATTAACATATTCTATCGATGCAAAAAAATGGGGATAAATAATTGACTTACGTTTATTTATATTAATACATGAATTTTAAATATTTACATACAAATTACATTCATTTATTTATACTTAATAAATATTATTATAATGCAGGTCATGTTAATATCATTATTATGTTTATGTCTCATCTCATTAGCCGTACCGCTTATCCTCATTAGGGTCTCGGGGGGGCTGGAGCCCATCCCAGCCATCTCCGGGCAGTGGGCAGGGGACACCCTGAACTGGTTGCCAGCCAGTCGCAGGGCACACAGGGACAGACAGCTCATTCGCTCATTCACACCTAGGGACAATTTAGACCGGCCAATTCACCTGAAATGCATGTTTTTGGAACGTGGGAGGAAACCGGAGTGCCCGGAGGAAACCCACGCAAGCACGGGGAGAACATACAAACTCCGCACAGGAAGTCTGGAGCTGGATTTGAACCCACGACAGGTTCCCGAGACATGAACTGTGCCGCACAAGCGCCGCCGTGCTGCCCATGTTTATGTCTACATTGTAAATATTCAATAAATGCAAGAAGTAAAAATAATATAGATACATTCTTTTACAAACATTGATGTAGACATAAATAAAAAGATATTTTTATATAAATATCCAATTCATCTTTCAATGATTAAAAAAAGTAAAGTGCTGCAAAAAATGTGGATTCATACATACGTGAATACATACGTATTTACATACATTTTTTAACAGTGTACATATACATATTTACATGAATATTACTTCACATTTAAATTATACCATAAAATGCAAAAAAAAAACCTGACAAAAAATGTAGATGCCGTATTTTCCGCACTATAAGGCGCACCTAAATCTAAACCTTAATTTTTTTCAAAAGCTGACCATGCGCCTTATAATACAGTGCGCCTTATATATGGATCAATATTGAGTCGCAAAGTCTTGCAACTAATGAAAGCAGCCGCCGACTAGATTTTCCCCCGAAGGCGAAGTAGTCCGCGGTGTATGCTGGGATTTATATACCGGCGTTTCATTGGCTAACCAATGTGTCAATCATCATTTGAATCCATCACTATTGGCTAAAGTTATTCAGAGGTAAAGGGGGCGGATCCTTTTTATCATTTACAGGCTGGCATAGGCTAAAGGGGCAAAACAAAGCCTGCAATTGGCCGAAAAAGATGTGTCAATCATCAGTTGAATCGATCACTATTGGCTAAAGTTATTCGGAGGTAAAGAGGGCGGATCCTTTTTATCATTTACAGGCTGGCATAGGCTAAAGGGGCAAAACAAAGCCTGCAATTGGCCGAAAAAGATGAATGTGAATAGCATGTTGGGTTAACGGCATAGAGAAAACAGCATTTTACTATTCTGTACTGTATTTGTAAATATTTTACTCTCCTGGATTTACTACACTCACGGATATAAGAGGACCATGGTTGCAAATTATTTTTGAACACAACGACTTCGGTGAGCTACTCCGGCTATATATTTTCCCAGTATCTTGTTTCAGAGTGATATCGATGTTTCTGTGATAGGTCTTTTTTTTTTAATTAAACTCAATTCCAAGTGTTTATTGTCATATGCACAGTAAAGTTGCGAGCGAAAAAGAAAATAGAAACTAAGGAATGGTTGGCATTTCTTGAATCCCAAGACTTTAACCTTCCGAATGATATTTGGAACGATGCATTTGAGTGACATCGTACGGACACCGCATCCGCACGTGTCTACGACACGTATTTGCTTTTTTGCAAGCTTTCGGAATGTTAAGGGGGTAATAAGTTTGACTAAACTATCTGACTGTTTTGTCGACGTTCCCATTGTAGCGCCTTATAATCTGGTGCGCCTTATGTATGGAAGATATAGGACCAAAAACTATTTTTTGGGTGTGCGCCCTATAACCCGGTGCGCCCTATAGTGCGGAAAATACGGTACTTTATTTTACACATACTTATATTCAAACATTTACATACATACTCCATTTATGTTTAAATTGTGAATATTCAAAAAGTTAAACAAATGACAAAATAATGGAAATATTTAAATATGTATTAAAAATAAAAATGTTTTCTGTTATTCTAAAACTTCAACTGGCAAATACTGCAAATTATTCAGATTCCAATAGTTTGCGCCACTGAAAACAAACTTTCCCCCAGAAATTTACCACTTCATTAATAAACACATCGTCACACACCTTTTGAATAGAGTCCAAAGCACCTGCTGCTGTCATAGTTGGAACATTGAGCCAGTGAGGGGGGGAGGATGTTGAAGCAGCTCTGACCCACCGGAGCGTCCCCGTCAGTCCAACTCCACACTTCAAAGACACAAAATCGAAAGCTCTGAGGCTTAATGACAGCCTTATTATGCAGGAAATTAACCTCTCTATCCAATCTCATTTGCAAGAAGGTGAGACTGAATCGCCGATGTGTTTGAACTTCTTCAAATGATTTAAGACAAAAGGGAATCATGGGACTGGGTCACCATCACATGCATGGCTCAACTGTTCGTGTCGGGTGGGTTCATTTTTTTTTTGCAGGCAGGATGATCGCCATGGTACCGTCATTAAAGGAAAATGGATGGTTATTAAGTAGACATCTAGCCTGACATTTATCTCTTTTCTGAAGAGAGCAAATTGAGAGAGTCAGAATTTTGGACAGTATTCGGGTCTTTTTTTTTTTTTTTTACCAATATAGGATGTCATATCCATACATGATTCATTTCTAAATTCAGCAAGAGTCCCTCCTTAGTGGATTTGGGGTAAAATTACACTTTACACTCAGTTCCCCTGCCCCAAAAAGGCAGAGATTTTCAAACGCAGTAGTCCCCTGGGATCCGGCAATCTCGTCTTATGGTATTTTCACTTTATGATGTGGAATGTTAGTATTTTCCCCGCTGTACAACGTCAACAACAAATTAATTAATTAATGTACAGTGTTTGTGAAAGTGGGATGCGTAGTTTAAGGTGTCCTCAAAAAGCTGAAAGTTAAATATTTTTTTCCATTAAATATGTGTTGTTAACGATGCCCAATTGAGTTCAAAGAGCCTTTGTGGTTTATTTTCCATTGCACTTATTTACTTTTATTTTACTTTTTAGGCCATGGCCTGTTCAAGGGGCAACAAATCCCTAAAAAAATATCAAAATAAGAGTCTCTCTGTGCAAGTCTAAGAGATGCCATGTACTTGCACGCAAATCAGGTGTTACTCTCCCGCCATCTCTTGGCTCAAAGTCATGATAGCAGCTTTAAATTGTCATATAAGGCACCACACCTTTAAGTGATTTTTTTGAATGATCGATTTTTGTAATTAAAAGAATACACAACAATAGTGGGAAAAATAAATTACATTTGAAAGAGTAAAATTATCAACATAATCCATAGACAGTTTTTGTTTCTATTTTCCCTGGGTAAAACATAAAAAATTGTAGTATTGCTTTAATATCCCCAATGTGGGGTCCGTGGGAACCAGGTACGTATATCCCTAAGACCACCGGAGTAGCCCACAGACTGGTTCTGAAAATTTGCTCACCAGGGATGGGTCATTGCGATTTTCTACGTGATACGTCTATTGTGTTTTTAACATTGGACACCTATAAAGAAGATTATATTTGTCACGATTGCCCATTGCCCTCACCTAAGCCTGCTTGTTTTGCGCCAGCTGCTGCTCGTTGCCTGACTGGCTCCCCTCCCATTTAAACTCAGTGCTCTCATTCACTCCTCGTCAGTCCGTCAACAAACCTCTGCACTTGCAAGGCAAGCATTTTGACTCTGTCCGGTATCCCGCTTGTGTATCCAGTATTCGGTATCGATTCTGTCCGTCCCGTCCTGTCCGGTATCTTGCTCGTTTATCCATTATCCGGTATCGATCCCATCTGTCCTGTCCGGTATCTTGCTCGTGCATCCTGTATCCTGTATACGTATTTACATACATTTTTTAACAGTGTACATATACATTTATATATATTTACATAAATATTACTTCACATTCATATTATACCATAAAATGCAAAAAAAAAAAATACTCCATTTATTTTAAAATTGTAAATATTCAAAAAGTTAAACAAATGACAATCGATCCCATCTGTCCGTTATCCTGCTCATGTAGTCAGTATTCAGTATCAATCCCGTCTGTCCCATCCTGTCCGGTATCTTGCTCGTGCATTCTGTATCAGATATCGTTCCCGTCTGTCCCGTCCTGTCCGGTATCCTGCATCTGGTATCAATCCTGTTTGTCCTGTCCGGTTTTGATTGTGTCTGCCTTTGGCTTCCTGTTTTCCCACACCTGACTTCTCTGTCTCACTTCTTCTGCCCAGCGATCGTCGGATTGCTGGCGTTGGTGTTCCCGCGCATGCCTACCCCGTTTCCGTAAAATAAAGCTTGGTGTGAAAACGTTACGCGTTTGGGTCCATCGTCTGTCCGGGTTCTGACAATATTGCATAGGATGCCAGTTTGTTATTTTAACTATTATATCTCACTGTTGTATGTTAATTTGACTATCAAACCTGAAGGTATTTTTTATTTTTTTAAGATCAGGGGATGGTGTAATATTAGTCTGTGGTTTGCAGTAATCTGTGGTCTGCGAGGCCCTTTGAGACTCTTTGTTAATAAGGGCGTCACAAATAAACATGATTTGACATGACTATTTTGACTATTATTCCTCACTGGTTTTAGTTATTTTAAATATTCACTCTTCGTGTTATTGTCAATATCGGCAAATAATTTTGATTTTCTTTAATTTCCACAGGGCAGATCTCCTTTTTGTAACCTAGGAGATTCAATAAAAGAAAGGTCTCAGGTTAGGTCTTATAGAAGAGGTTGGAATTTCTTATATGAGGGTTGGGTCCTATCCTGTTAGCAAATTCAAACGCATCTGTGACTTCTCTCCTTTTTTGAGCGTCTACTAATCTATACATATCAGTAAGATATTTGATTTTTAACTGGCATAACAAATTATTTACACTTCTAATAATCAAAATCTAGTAATAGCACATTGATGACATGATGAGCTTTTTCTTAGAAATGCTAATCAAACTGGTAGCCTTTTGCACAAATCGGAAACAAAACAGTAAACCTGCTTTTAAGGTTGGTGACCCCAGCTTTGAATGCACATTTATTGCAAAACATAACATGCTCATTACGAATACGTAAAAAACAACATTGAAACCACTTTATCTGTACAGTTAAATTTGAAGCCTGGTATTATTGCCCTTATTACATTTGAAATAAAAGGGAAAAGTGTTGGGTCTGTTTAAGAGTAATGTAAGAATATGCGTGACCACAGTGCTCTCTTTCGGTAAAAAGGGAAAAAACACATTTCCTGGTGACTCAAAGAGCAGGACTGTAGATAGACAGCAGAGGGCACACTTGGCATTTTCTTGTCAGTAAGATTTTATTTCAGCGTGAATTGTAGTTTGAAGAGGTTTGAAAATAATCACAATGTTGACATTTTTGAGCACTGCATGCTACACATTCTCATTTTCATCCAAAAACTCTTATCTTAGAGGCAGCGTTATGCCAATCTTAGGCTGCCTCCTCTCATGGATTGCTTTTAATGGAGCTGCAGCACTTTCTTGTTAACATGAGAGCGAGCAACTGAGAGAGCTGTCAGGGAACTGCAGCATTTAAATAGACGCCTCTGGACTTCATCACAAGTGGCTGCACTTTCTACAAAGTCTCTCATTACATGGAAAGCAGCCGGCTGAATGAAAGTGCCCCAAAAAAAGAAAAAAAATCTACTTTTTCGTTCTGCATCTCGGTTTCAATCCCAAATCCATATGTAATGGAATCTCATTGGTCATGATAGAATATGTTAATTTTCTTGAGAGTTTAATTTGTGTGCAAGTGAAACGATAAATGGATCACGACAGCCACTGTGAGGACGCATACGCAAAATAATTGAGTTTGACCTTCTTGCGAGACTAAATATGATTTATTCCCCCTATTCTCCATACTTCATTATTCCCTGCAATATCAGACAAAGGACCTTACCTGTGCAGTGAGCCGATTAATGTACATTATATAGTGACCTCTAATGTTGTAAAATTATTTGTTCATTGATATAAAATACTATTGATTCAAGTCAGAAAAAAACACAAGTACTACCTCATAAACGTGGTTTTCTAGATTAAGAAATGTGCAATTACAGTATAGTTCACAACTTGAAGGAGCTGACATGTTTGGCTGCCATCTTGTTGCTACAAAGCCTGAAGAAATCTTTTAAAGTTAGCTTACCATGTGGTACTTTTAGTACTTAACGGCCTTTTACCTTCATCATCTGCGTTCTGTCATTCAGTCGTCTTCCACTTTTTTCTTCCGCTACTTTGTCCTCCTCTAGCCACTCATGTTAGCCACTTAGCTGTAGGTGTAGGCTTACATTTAGCTGCTATTGTTATTGTTCCTTCCTCGACTTTTAGTGTCACTCGCCTTCCACAGTTGTGAAGGTCACACAGTTCTGTTCGCCAGGCATCTGGTGTTTTTTCGCCCACTGTCTGTTTCTTTAGCCACTCATGTTAGCCGCTTGACTCCTGGCAACGGCTTGCTGTCAGCTGCTACCGTTATTGTAAGCTGTTCCTGCCTCGTCCTTCAGTGTCACTCGCCTACCGGAGCTGTTCATGCAAGTGAATGTTACTGAATTCCAATACTTAGGCATCTGCCATTTTTCCCATTGTTTCCATCTCTAGCCACTCATATTAGCCACTTGGCTGCAGGCCGTGGCCCGCTCCAAGCCACACTTGTTATTGTTAGCTGCTTCTGCTTCGCCCTTCAGTGTCACTCACCTTCTACAGCTGGCCATGCATGTAAACGTCACCAAGTTCTGTAATTCCGTAATCTTTGACATTTTTTCAATGTAACATTCTCTAGCCACTCATGTTAGCAAAATGGCAGTGGTCTTTGGTTGCTGCTAGACACAATTGTTATTGTTAGCTGCTTCTGCTTCGCCCTTCGGTGTCACTCGCCTTCCACAGCTGGTCATGCAAGTGAACGTAGTGAGTGGAGTTCCGTGCTTCAGGAACCTTTGAATTTTTTTTTTACTGTGTTTTTCTCTAGCCACTCATATTAGCCCCTTGGCTGCAGGCTATGGCTCACTACTGTTGTATTTTTAAGCTGCTCCTTCAGTGTCATTTGTGGTCCACAGCTCATAATGCAAGAAAACTTAGTTGATTTCCGTGATTCAGGGTCCACATGCTTGACATATTTTGCTCGGAAGCTTCTCCTTCTATCCGCTTAATTTACCTGCTTACACCAGCTCTGACCAACTCCGAGTGTTTGCTATTTTCAGGTGCTCGGGTAAATTGAGCTAGTTCGGTCTTTTGTTGTTGCTCGCGTGGATTAAAACAAGCATCCGTGTCTTTTTTTGCCTTGTGGTATCCACTGAGCTTCATTAATGTGTCATCTTTAAATGCACATTCTTCAACTCCATTCTAAGCTTCAACAACATCCAATAGTGAAATACACACTGTGCCTTTAAGATCTTCAAGTAATTATTTTTTCCCCTGCTCGTCAACCCATTCTCCTCCATCCACACATCTTATGGACGAGTGTGTCATCATGAGGCATCCAAGAACAGTTTGATCCTTCTCTGTGCTCGCGCATTAAAGTTTATGAGTCACAGTCCTGGATCCTTTAAGAACTTTATCGGTTTTTTTCCCTTGCTCTAGCTAATGGAGGAATCTCAAATCAGTTGCCACCCTAATAAGGGGGGGGGGGGTCGTTCCCACAGTGGGATTTTGGCAGAACCGCACACAATAGGGTTTGAACTGTAGCCGCCAAATCTATAAGGGACATGTTGGCTGGTGTTGGTCTGGACGGCGAATCTTTTTCTGTCTCCTTGTCCTAGTTATACAGCGTTAGGCGATGGAGTGTGTTAGGTCTATGAAGTGAATTATTCAGTGGAGCTTCCTTCAGGCATGCTCACACACCGATGCAGAGTCCTTTCAGACACGCACATAAACACTTTGGGAACAAGAAGCCTTTTGATCAATTCTGTAATCGATTACCAATTTGGTTGGATCCTTTAGTTCCTACTGAATCTGTGTTTTGGAACTTACAGATACATGTGGGGGTGCTTGAGCTGAAATCTTCCAAAAAGTATTTTAAAAAGGAACACGTTCTCCTATGGTTAGGTTTTAAAGACTTTTGTTTTTTTGTGGTTGAAGTCGAGATCTTAGATTAATACAGAGATCAAACCTACCAGTTGCAGTTAAATGTTGGATGATGTCATGGGAGGGAAGTGCAATTGAAGGTCACCTCGCTAAAGTTGTCGATAAGGAGGAGTTGGACTTTATTGTGGGGCTTTCTAATATTTCCAGACATCTGATGAGCCTGGTAGTGAAAAAGGAAAAAAAGTAATTTTTCTAAAAGTCATCATACAGATAATCATTGAGCATTCTCCCATTAGCCAATATCTATACGTTTTGGAAAAAAAGGCACCACTCAAATTCTGAGGCGGTTGTGCCGACATGTGTTTAAGCTGCGCAAGCATTTTTGAGACGGAACAGCGGAATTTATGTCAGTTTATAGTAGCCGATTGACAGAAAAAGATAGTGGATTGTATACGGTAACATCTTAAATAACCACTAAGTATGTGCAAGCAGCAAGATGGTTACTTTATTTAGTGTTAAAAGTAATTGTGTGAGCCACTTAGTAGAGTGTTTGTGTCTGACATTTTCCACCTCATATACAACGCCGGTCCATTTTGCAAAAGTAACGGGGAAATTTCATTTTATGCCAGCAAGTTAAATGGACGAAAAAGGGGGCTCGGATGACCAGCACATTTACAGTAGCTTTGTTCACACAAGAGTTAAAATTTAGAAGAATTGACTTTCTTTGGCTCAAATATATCGTTTGTGTTGGTGGGGATGATAATAATAACAACAACAACAATGAATCAATAACTATCATTATTAAAGGTGCTGTACGGAATTGAAAATGTGTATTCATCTCTTGCTGTCAGGATTGCAGCCTAGGTCAGATCATTCATGAGTACGTCCATATCTTAGAGACATTCGAATCATCCATCCATCAATTATCTGCACCGCTTATCCTCAGCAGGGTCGCGGGGACGTTTGAATCAATTATTAATTTTTTCGCCTTTTTGGTGGTTTGGCTTGGACTGTATTTGAAACAGATATTTTCTGTATTTTACCATTTTCTTGCTACGCTAACAAAAAACTGCGGTGACAAGCATAAAGTCACTTTCTAATCTCCCCTCCTATCCTCTTACCTAATGTGTTCTGTCCCGGAACAGCGTTGGTTGAAGTAAGATTAAAGCAGATAGGCGCAGTAGGAACCTCAAAAGGGCATTGTTAACACATACTTAATAGAGAAAATATTCTACCTTCAACTTTTTAAGGACACTTCAAGCAACGCACCCCACCCTAACATTATAATTATATATTGTTATTAAATGTATATTACATGAAGTATATACTACTAATAATGTTATAATTGTTACAATTATTATTATGATTCTAAAAGATCTACTAGCTTGCACCAGTAGTTGCAAACTTTCAGTCTAGAGTGAGCATTGGTAGCAAACACAACATATCCAACACTTACAATACTTACTTACACTTACTAATGCATTCAGCAGGCTAGTAAACCTAAACCAGATCATCACAATGATTGATCAGATATGAATTGTACACCACAAATGTGGATATTCTTAATAATGTCCAGTAAGTTATTTTATGGCTTGCAGCTCCCATGGTGCTTTTGAAAAAGCTTGTCTTGTCTGGGAATTGCAACAAAATTGTGAACCTTAAAATTGTTGTTTTTGTGAATTCTGATTCTGAAATTCAACATACAAATCTTTTCTCGCTCCATTCAAACTCGTACTGCTACTCCCGCTGTTTTGGGTCGACAATGCGCTTGCATACTGTGCTGATTTGGTGATGGGGTAGGCAGTAAAGGGATCTACAGTACTAGCGCACCAATCTAAGAGAAGGGGATTATGCAAATTTGACATGCCAGGAAAGAATCCCAAAGGGGTTTTCGGATGAAGGGGTGTCACCAGTTTTAGCGAGTGCGAGCCGGAACCGGGTGGACGAATTGCAGCAAACGGTACCGGACACGTGATGACAATCTGGCACCGGGTGGCAGAGGAGGAGGAGGGGTTTGATCGGGAGGGGGGTAGAAGGGGGTTCTCGTTCCCCAGAAGGAGCTCCCTCACTCCACTCTGCGAGGAGGGGGGAGGCGAAGTTACTGTATGGCAGGCGCAAGGACAGCGGCTCCCGGAATGTGAAGAGTCCCATCAAGAAGTCCGGGGTGTGGGGAGGACGCAATCCGCTATAGGGATGTAGTCCAAGCGGGTTCGGAGCTCAGCCCACCCGAGCTCGGCAGGATGAAGAAACATTCAGCCAGGGTTGCTCCGCTATCCGCCTGCAACAGTCCGGTGCTCACCCTCACTAAAGTGGAAGGTAGGCGCTGTCGGACTTCCCCAGATTCGGCTCATATACTGTTCCAATTTGAGTTTGTAATATAATATGAGTGGAGTGAAAGTTTAGCCACTCCCTGGTCATAAAACTAGGCAATACAGCAGTGTTCCTCAAATGGGACATTTTAAAATACCGTTTCTTGAACAAACATCAGTTTTTGACTAGCATTAAAAACATTGGTAAAAACATATCCATTGACAGGTAATTGTACTATTTGACTCCATTTGAAAAAAAAGGAATGTCAAAATGATGTTCAAAAATAGAAATTATTTGACACGTCATATAATTTGACACACTATATTTTTAATTATTTGAATAATCATTATACATTTTATTTCATTTAATTTGTTTTTCTGGTAAAATACAAATAGAAAAAGAATATCTAAAATCATAAATAATACAATGTGGAATATAATTATTCTCATTTAAGAAATTGTTTTTTATAAAATAAGAAAATATTGAAAACATAAAAATGGGATACTTCAAAATATAAATTTCAAAAACGGTTAAATTATTTTTAAACTAGAATCAATGGGATTTATTTTTTTCCCCATGAACAGATTGTTTTATTATTTTTACTGCATTTTAATTTTTAAGTAAAACTAGAGAAAAAAAATACTAGGAGATAAATTTTGGATAGTTTGATAATGAGATCTGAGAGGGCATATAATGTTGCTCGTTGCTGAATTAGTTTTAGCATAAAGTTTGTTTGTTTGTACATGATTCAAATTGAATCGTTTCTTGTACATGATTCAATTGTTTGTTTGTTTGTACATGATTCAAATTGAATCGTTTCTCCGGCGCCGTCACGAATGGCAGCCACTCCAGCAGCTCCCGTGTTATTTTCGATTGTTCTCAGCTCAGGGATGCTGCTGGAAAAGTGAATTTCCCTTCGGGGATGAATAAAGTATCTATCTATCTATCTATCTATCTATCTATCTAGTTTTCCTAAAATAAAATCAAACAAAATTACTTTTGAGAAAATATACACCTAAATATAATTCAATTATAATATAATTATCTAAATATTAATTAAAATCGAAATAAAATGAGGGAAAATACATGCTATTATATTGATAATTTTGGTCTGAAATATAGTAAAAAAAAATAGGGATAATCATCTGATTGGGAAATTCATATTTACATATATGTTATTATTGTAGTATCCAATGCCAAATATATTTTAAGCAAAGCACAAGTTACAGAATTATTTGGCTCGATAAAAAAGTTGCAATACCCTCCAGTATTACATTAATAGAGAGATTAAATACTAGAAGAAATATTTTCAATTAAATTATTACAAAATATGGAATTCCTTTTGCACTGAATACATCCATACATCTTAATTCAGCTAACAGGCGCTTACTACAAAAAGAACCTTGATTGTTTTCAGTTAATACCACATAGGACAATTACACTTATTTTCAACTCTGAATAATCCAATTTAAATCCCTATTGTAGTGTTTGATTGTTCAGTACCATGGTCAAGGGCACCTTGACAGTACTCTAGTATAATAAAGAATACCACATCCACACTTTATAAAACAGTGCATGATTTCATCCTATTGTGCTTTGTCACCATTATCCATCCAATCCTCTCCTGATCGGGCTACTCTGTTCTTATTGCAGCAGGGATTCCCCTCCTTTGTCTGCAGCCTCCCGTCCTGACATAAACCTAGATTGTGCAGTTTTGATAACATCTTATTGCCTACCTGTCGTTTTACCTGTATGAAGAGGCGTGATCTGTTCCGTGTAGTTGTCATCTTTGGCTCAGAGGGAATGTCCTCGTGTTGTAACATCAGCGGGACTGCTGCAATAAACATGTTTTCGCAGGAGGCTTCTGTTTTGACAAAACATTTCAAGCGTTTGTTGAAAATTATGCATGCGTTTAAAGTACATTGCATGAATAAACAGGCTACGTTTTATATATGATTGGTACTTTTGTTATACTTACACAAGTCTTTTTCCTCGTGCAGTCATGTGGAAAAATATCTAACCTAAAATGGCAGATGGTAAGATATAAGAGATGCTGTTTAGTTCGTATGAAATACGCTTTAGTCATACAGTAACCCCTCGCTATAACGTGGTTCACCTTTCACGGTCTTTACACTTAATCATGCTTTGTGTTCTTCATTCTGATTGGCTTAAAGACCCTTAAAAAGTAGGTATTGGTTAAAATAAATAAATGTTGACAGGACAGGCATAGTATAGAGTACTTTTATTTGTGAAACGAAACACGTTATTTACCTTTGGTGTGACGTGATGAACTGGTCCAGTGGTGTAGGTTGCTGGATGCAGAGGGGGGAAACAGCGGATTGAAATTAAAACTGATTTTGAAAACTTACATTTACAAGGATTTACATGCATTTACAAGATTTTCTTGCTTCAATTGTTTCCTTGTTATAAATAATAATTTAATCCCTTGTTTATTGCAGCTAGTAGGGTGAAAACCACTGTGATACGTGAATATCTGCAGTAGCTCTCTTGGCCAAAAGAGTGCAGTTCATTTTAGGTGGGTCACAATGGCACGCTTCAGCCGCCTGCACCGAAAATAAAATGCGCTTTGCTTGCCCTTGCTCTTAGCAATTGGCAATCGGGGGTAATGGACCGCAACAGCATTGGTGCTGTTCATTTCCAGGTGAAAAGAACAGAAAAAAGGAGCTGCCATGCATGACACAAATATGGTCAACCAGCCCCTTCCCTCAGCAGTACTTGACTGTGGACAATAAATCGTGTCCAACAAAGTGTTGTTCATTTTAGGCTGGCCACAATGCCATGCTTCAGCGGCCCAAACCGAAAATGAAATGCGCTCTGTTGGCCCCTGCTCACAGCAATAGTTGTCTGGGGATAATGGATCATGGCCACAACAGTGCCTTTATTTTAGGTTGGACAGAATGGCACTCGGAGCAATATAGGATTGGGATAATAGATCACTGCTTCACGAGTGCAGTTCATTTTAAGTGGAAATAGATAGAATAAATAAAAGAGACGCAAGGTCTGACGAAAGTGCCATCTGCTGGTCTCTGCTGGCAGTGATATGTTTTCAGGGATAATTGATCACGGCTGCACAAGTAGTGTTCACTTTTTGGTAGACAGTTAATGGGGACCAAAACCCTGACTATATTGCAAGAAGCCACTCTCTTGGCCCACACTGACATCATAATCAGTTGGGGAATACTGTATTGCGGCCTAAACAGTGCAGTTAATTTTAGGAGGGCCACATTGGTACACTTCAGCGGCAAAACTGAAAATTAAATGTGCTCTGCAATAGTCTACCAGGGACAGTGGATCACAGCCACAACCCTGCATTTTAGGCAGGCCCGAATAGCACACCTCCCATCAAAATTGCTTTCTTTTGGTCCCTGCTCACAGCAATTTAGGACTGGGGATACTGGATCGTGGCTACATGAGTGCAGTCCATTTTAGGCAGAAATTAAATTGAAAAAAAGTCACTAAGCCAGACAAAAATGTTCTCAGCTTGTCCTTGTTTGCAGCAATCTATGATTAGTTATAAAATCGCAGTTGCGTGAGTGAAGTTAATTTTAGGCGGAAATAGTGGCAAAAAAAGTTGCCTAGCCTAACAAAAGTGCGCTCTGCCAGTCGTGAAGTAGCTGGGGATGACAGTAGTCCTTATTGCAGCTGTTTGTGTGTCTTTTTCTTATTCATTGATAATAGCGAGCTTCGTTTCCTTGGTTATGTTTTTGCTCTTCCATTTAGCATCACTGCAAGCCCGTAGCAAACAAATACACTACAAAGATTAGAGCAGAACAGTACTGCATATAACTCACAAGCTTTCCTCTGATGCGGGTGAATTGGACCTTATCACACCATTCGATTACATAATCGACATTCTCCTGTATCTCAACGTCTGGGCGCTCCTACAACAAATCCATGCAAGGACAGCTTCGCCATTGATTTACCTAAGTCAATGTTGCATTTAAGTCTTTGGGGAATCGGCGCGTTCCCTCATGTCGGTAGAGGTTCACTCAAGGCCCCGCAGTGTCTGGAAAAGCCATTTTATGCTTCATAATTGAACAGATCACATCTTAATCCCTCCACATCCAACTTTCCCGCAGGGGTCCATTTGTCTTGACCACACGTTATCCATTAAAAGATGGCCAGCTGCGGGTCAAAACTCATGTTGCCTTGTATCGACTTGTTGTTGAGGAATGGACTTCCAGTGAGTCATCTACTTTTCGGACTGACATGTTTCCATTTATTTGAAGATTATTCTTGTGTGAAGTTACTGAAGGGTTGATTTTATTTTTTATAGAGGGGCGCGTAGATTGTCCTTTGTGAAAATGAGAAACGACAATTTGACTGCTGAATTTTTTGGGGAGAATAAACGAAAACTGTTTTGTACGACCAGTACGGTTCAAATCCTGCCTCTGGAGACCGATACGGATAAGTTATCTCACTGTACTCACTAGAGTTCGAAAGCCCATATAAATACCACAGCACTGCACACATCCTGAGCCATAAGATTGGTTATGAGCTCTTCAGTGCCTCATGCACATTATGAAGAGATACACAGGAAACACAACCAAGTCGTACATTATTTGAAAATCAAAATGTATTTTAATGCTGAACATAAATGCTCACAATCATTTTTGGGCTTGATCTCCAGCACCTCAGGTTCATCATTAAAAGGTAAAGAGGAGACACGACCAAGTTGTGCTACTACTCTACATTATAACAAGAAACATAAATGCTTAAAATATCTCTGGGCAAAAACTCAAGTACCTCGTGCATACTACGGAGAGGTAGAAACTGGGGCTACTAGTCTTGTAGAAAATGTATTGATTCTCATAAGTAACATACATGCTTAGGACCTTTCTTAGGCAATAGCTCCAGTGTCTCGCAAACATTATGGTAAGGCGAGAGAGGAAACATGACCAAGTCGTCCTACTACTTCAATACAAAATCTAAATGTATTCTAATAAGGAACATACACTCTTAAATTTTTTTGGGTGTGATCTCAAGTGGCTCACACACATTACAGAGAGATCGAGGAGACACAACCAAGTTGTGCTACTACCTCTATTGAATATAAACTATATTCTAATAAGGAAAAACATGCTTAGAATTAAACAAGGTTGAATATTACAGCCAAATAGTCCAAGTGAAATGAATTGGGCCGATAACTGTGACGTCACATTTGTTATTGGTCCAAAAACTAATGGATTGTCCATCCCTAATTATATTTATTTGAGTTCAATTGTGGCAGATTGTCATGATTGCTTAGCCAACCGTCTCAATTGATCACCTCTTTCATTTAAAGGTGTTGCTTTTCCACCCCTATTTGATGCATGACACATATTGAGTTTGGTGGGCAGAAAATCCACTGTGTAAAAACCTGTTGTGTGCGTTTTATTTTCTAAAATCAATCCACATAAAATAATGAATAAAAATCCCATTTCGGTGCAAAACACCCTAAAGCCTAAAACCCAAATCCTAAATTTGCAGTGAAAAACTCCTTTGCGGTCATGCAGAAAGTCTGTTTATCGTCTCCGCGTTTACAGCGACAGATGGAGCGTTTCTGTTGTGCTGTGAAAATGACACAAAAGCTGGCGGGAAGAAAAACCTCATAAAAGCATTTAGTAATTGGTAGCCCGCCTTCCAATTTGAGACGCTTAATCAAAGAAACTCTCACAGATTAGTCTTGAAAAGTGTCATTAACGTAATTGAGTAAGGCGCGGTGCCGTGTTGTCTAGAGTGAAACATAAAATGACGCAAAAATACGTAAAGCTCGACAATCTGGCGGTATCAAGTAAATAGTTTGTTTACATAGTACATTAACTTTTACGGCCTCTGGGGCCTTGCTTCATTTGCATATGTTATGCTATCCCCTGACAAGATTTGCTCCCAATAAAAGTTGATTTCTGGTGGCAGATGTGATAATTTACATGTACTACTGTCACGACCAGAACAGAAGTAGGACCCAGATGCGTAACGTTACTCACAAGTTTATTGAAATATAGAGGAAACGCAGCACCAGCGATCCGGTGCTCGCTGGACGCGGGAAGCAAGCTGCTCACGGGATCGAATGCGGAAGAGGATCTTCCAGAGTGGGAGATCGTAGCGTAGTTAGACGGAAAAACAGGTAGTTAGCTGGGACGGGAGACCAAAACGTGGTCGGGGTAAAAAAACGGTTCGTAGCAGGAGACAAACGGGGAAATCAGGAACGGACGAGTGGAAAACGGGTGACAAAAGGGGATCGAGGGGAGTCAGAGTCAATGCTTGCCTTGTGAAAACAGAGGTTCGCTGACGGACTGACAACAGGCGAGTGAAAGGACTGAGCTTAAGTAGGACGGGGAACCAATCAGGTAACCAGCAGCAGCTGGCGCCAAACAAGCGGGCACAGGTGAGTGCAATGAGTAATCATGACAACTACAGCAGTGGTCACCAATGTGGGGCCCGCGGGTAGCCCCCCAAGAACCCCTGACAAAGCATTTAAATTTTAACTTTTCAAAGCGGGCAATGCCAATGTGGACAAGAAAAATAAAGGATGACATGAATACTAACTCCCCGTTAAATATTGTTAAGAAAATACGTAGTTCATATGAGTTTAAGGCCATCTCCACATCATACAAAATTATATTTAATTGACACTGTAAGAAAGATAACATAACAATTTGTTAGGGTTTTCCCCCCCAACAATAACAAATGAAATCCAGCATCCGGAGACAGATAAAAATAAACAATGACGTACCAACTATCTAAGACACACTAAAGCCTAGTGTTTTTTTTTTTTTATTGTTTTTTTTTTTTAACCAGCTCTGTTAAATTTGTCTCCAAAACAGTGTTGGAGAGACTATCAATTAATCGATCAATACCATCTATATACAGATACTACTTCAATAACAATATATTGTTACCAGCACCCAAACAATGACATAGATATTTCAGAAAGTGCATAGAATTATTTATGTCTTCATAAGTGAAAAATAAGGATCGGCGCCACCAGGCTGTACTTGCCCAAGACACACCACATGATTTTGTACTCCCACAACCCTGGCAGGATAACGAGTCATGATATCACTTATAAACATTATACAAGTGCTCCAATAGTGAAGGTCACACATGCCTTGGCTCACTCATTCTTATCAAGTGGCATTATCTCAGCTTTACACAATATTAGCTATGATAATTAAAATCAATTTATGAATGCTCATGCAGATAGGGGGAACACTACACAGCCAAACTGTCCAACGCCTCATGCATATTATAAAGAGGTAGAGAAGAGACACGACCAAGTTGTGCAAGTATTTCTATAGAATATCGAAATATATTTTAATGGGGAACATAAATGCTTAGAATCTTTCCTGGGCGAAATCTCCGGTGCCTTGCACACATTACGGAAAGGTAAAGAGGAGACACGACCAAGCTGTTCCACTCATTCAATAGAAAATCACAATATGTTTTGATTGGGAACATAACTGCTTAGTATATTTCTTGTACAACATTTCCAGTCGCTCAAGCACATTATGGAGAGGTAGGGAGGAGAAACGGCAGAGTTGTACTAGTTCTTCTATGAAAATCAAAATATTTTAACAAGTAGTGCCGGCTGATTGAATTTTATTGCCAGGTGTCAAAAAATATCCTGCGTTTTTCTTTCAGTAAGCTGGCCAATAACTAACATCATATGTTGGTTTGGTATCTATCGGCCCGGGCAGCACGGCGGCGCAGTGGTTAGCGCGTGTGCGGCACAGTTCTGAGGTCGTGGGAACCTCCTGCGTGGGTTCAAATCCATCTACCGGCCTTACTGTGAGGAGTTTGTATGTTCTCCCCGTGCTTGCGTGGGTTTTCTCTGGGCACTCCGGTTTCCTCCCACATTCCAAAGACATGCATTTCAGGTGAATTGGCCGGTCCAAATTGTCCCTAGGTGTGACTGCGCGAGTGAGTTGTCTGTCCCCGTGTGCCCTGCGATTGGCTGGCAACCAGTTCAGGGTGTCCCCTGCCCACTGCCCGGAGATGGCTGGGATGGGCTCCAGCCCCCCTGCGACCCTAATGAGAACAAGCGGTACAGCTGATGAGATGAGATGAGATCTATCGGCCCAATGTTTATCATGCATCCCTTCTTATAAGTATTATTTTTCTTCTGAGAAAGAAGATTTTTCGAAACTCAGAAGTTAAGCTCCAAAAACTGGACTGAAAACGAATTCAAACCATCATTTAAGTCACGGTGGGACCAAAGGAAACATTCCAGTAGATTTATAGTTTGCTTTCCCTACGTTTTAAGTGTTCCACCAGCCTAATAAACCGACCAACATCTCCTTACCTCACACATTAGCATTTTTGTCAAGAATAAAGCCGGAGACAGGTGTTGGAGGGAAAGAGGAATTCAAAGTGGAAGCACGCTGGTCAAGCTTTGCTGGCACGATTGTCTTACTTGCGGCTATCAGCTGGAGAGATCTGCACTGCAGACACTGCAGGGTGGGCCAGAGAGATGCCTGTGAATTAGAATCATGGAACGTCAAGCAAAATGGGGTGGGAACAGATCACTGTGATGAGATATTTGGAAAAAATGGACAGCATTTGCAAGCGTGTGTGTCTTTGTTTCACTACTGCAGCACTACTGTTGACCTTGACCATAACCTTTGATAAGGTGCAGCACTTTGAGTTGATCATTGTGCCGCTAAGTGGGTAGACACTCTGTCATGGAGCTAATGGCTCTAATGTCATTAACGGTCTCTGGATCTCCCTCTCTCTTTTATACAAGTACCCTTGCTACTAAAGGTTGGGACAGCAACATTAGCCATGGTCAAATTCAAAGTATAAAATAAGTTTGACTGGTCTCTCTCAGTAATTGAGTCATTGAGGCAGTAGGTAGAGAAATAAATATAAAGTTATTCAGCTGTTAATTACAGTCAGCGTGTGAATTCATAGACACAGGACGAAAGCCCAGCACCAGCAAACAATAAAGAAGTGGTGACGGGCGGGCCATAGACTGAAGCCATGTAAGTGACATGAGTGGCTAGAGAAAGAAACAGTGGAAAACAGGTTAGATATGCCTGAATCACTGAACTAAGTGACGTTCACTTGCATGACCAGCTGTAGAAGGTGAGTGACACAAAAGGACAAAGCAGTTAAAAATTAAAATAGTGGCTAGAGGCGAGCCATAACCTCCAGCCAGTTGGCTAGAGACGAAGAGAGTGGAAAAAAAAGGCCAGATGCTAGAATCCCTGGACTCCATCTCATTTGGGGATCAGCTGTGTGTGGTGAGTGGCCAATAAGTGTTAAAAGCACCACGGGGACAAGTGGCCTTTGGTATATTGGCCATTTGGACTTTTGAAGTAGGAAAACCAAAAATCACGTCTGAGATCGTTGTGGTTATTTATTTTTTATTTTTATTTTTTACACCACTAGGGTTTACTATATAATTTCGATGGCCAAATTCAAGCACTTTTCAAGCACTTTCAAAGACCATTTTTCCAGTAATCTCAAAGAAAGAAATCCAGTGCAGATCAAAAGTTTTTTTTGTTGTTGTTGGCTTTGATGACTTAAATAAGGTTGCTATGTTGCTGCTAACACATACTTTGTGTTATTTTGTGCTTGTCCTATCTGTGATCTGCGATCTTTTTGTGTCCATGTGCTGCTATAAACTGAAATGAATTCTGCCATTCTGGTTTAACAATGCACATAACTTTAATACGTCTCACTTGTCCACAAACACCGAAAAGGCTCTATATTGGTGTTGAGGGAATAATGGAGTTCAATATGGAAGATTAAAAAGAAAGTACTGTTTAAAAAGCACAAAAATAACCCAAGTTTGGACTCATTTTAATGACATTGATTGCTCCAAAGCAGAGTGCCTTCAATCTTTCAATTTTAGAGACTGCTGATCTTTTGCTTTTTGTTTTATTTATTTTTGGTTAGATACTTTGCGATTTTTTTCAGAAGACATGTGTGTAAATTGGTTAAAATAGAATTGTAAATAATTAACATTTTTGGATGCGAACAGTAAGGACAGTGACGCCTCACTTGACAATTCGAAAATGAGGAGCCACCATCGGTGTCATTTTTACGATACTTTTTTACTTAATGCGTGGTCGATCAAGTCAAGACTGCCAGAAACTTGCAACAATTTGAAGCATTTTAAAGCACTTGACCCTAAATTTTCATGACCTTCAACCCATTCAAATTCAAGCATTTTTAAGGATTTTAAGTACCCTTACAAACCCTGAATATAATTAATATTTTTCTAAACCTATAAGTATTTTAAAAAATCATGTTTGAGGTAGTGCATGTGGTTTTGCCTATTAATAATAGTGTTTTTTTTACACCACTAGGGTTCGCTATTTAATACATACTAGAGCAATGATAACAGCTGTTGAATTGCTCGAGTATAGTTATGACAACGTAATAAATGTGAGAAACGAGTTGAAAGTGTTGCACAAGGACAACAAGTCTGTGGCGTAAACAAGACTCGACCTTCAGAGTGAGACAAAGCGCTCTGAGCTCAGAATAGAGAAACTCAATTCTCCTCGAGTCGGCTTTCGCGGGAGCCAAACGCAGCCTAGGGGATTATTGCCCACCATTGTTTCCCACCAAAAAACTACAATACAATTTCATTCAGTTGCATCACTTCAGAATCAATAGACAGACGTCCTGGTGTGCGCTAGTTCGACGCCGAGGAAGCCGTGCGGTATTAGCATGGAAGGCGAAGGGAAATGAATCTTTGAAGCGACGAGGCCGCCCAGCAAGGTCACGAGCTATTTGATGGTCGGTGAATGATGTCCCATTCACTGGGAGTCTTGAGCGAGTATCAGGTTATGACACATTTTTACATACAGTATGTCACAAAAGTAGTACAACCCTCGCATTTCTGCAGATTTCATTATAGTGTTTAATAGAAAATTACTGGAGAAACATCGCTTTGCCACAATGAAAAGAAGCCTGTCAACAAAGGCCATGGCTTACTGGAAAGATATTTTCTGGTCTGATGAAACAAAGATTAATTTCTTTGGTTTAGATGGTGTGAAGCATGTGTGGTGGCAACCAGGCGAGGAG
This sequence comes from Urocampus carinirostris, assembly GCF_059441175.1. NCBI lineage: Eukaryota > Metazoa > Chordata > Actinopteri > Syngnathiformes > Syngnathidae > Urocampus > Urocampus carinirostris. The sequence goes on from NC_142361.1 coordinate 24,656,698, forward strand.
TACAAACACATTTGTGTCGTGCCTAAAGTCAAGCATGGTGTTGGGAATGTCATGGTTTGGGGCTGGATGAGTGCAACTGGAAAAGGGGCATTGCATTTCATTAAGGGAAACACAAACTCAGGATGTACTGTTAAGTACTGGAGCAGAAAATTATTCCCACCTTCCAGAAACTGGGTCACAGGGCAATGTTTCAGCCTGACAATGACCCCAAATACACTTCTAAGATGACCACGGCTTTTCTAAAGAGGCTGAGTGTAAAGGGGTAGACTTTGTCAAGCATTTCTCCAGATCTAAATCCAATAGAACAACTTTAGGGCATTCTCAAGTAAAAGGTGGAGAAGTACAAGATCTCGAACATCCCCCAGCTCAGTCATGTTGTCATGGAGCAGAGGAAGAGCTTTACAGTGGCAATTTGTGACGCTTAAGTGAAATCTACTGCCAGGAGGATTAAGGTGGCTCTGCAAAATCATGGCGGCCACACAAAATATTGAACTTCAGGAACTTTTACTTTAGGGTGCACTCACTTTTTTCACAGCTACTAATGGCTATAAATATGAGTTTTTTGAGAGGAAAAATAGATTGACACTGCTGTATAAGCTTTACACAGACTAACTTTTGTTGTGTCAAAGTCATGTTTCTTTAGTGGTGTTCAATTAAACCGAATGATGAAATCTTTGCAGAAATGTGAGGAGTCTACTCACTTTTGTAACACACTAAGTACACAAAACGGTTCGACTTGGAAATGATTGATTTAATTTATGGTGCTTTCCTCCCTCATAAATTTAAAATCGTACCATATTTTTCAAACTATAAGGCGCACCCCAAAACCACAAACTGGCTAGAATTTATAATCAGGACAAACTTGGAAATGCGTTACCATATTTCTGCAATTATTGATCAGTAGGTCAATTGTATCTTCCTGGGATACAGATGACACATGAAAAGGCATTAGTTTTTACCTCATGATCACATTATTTTATTCACATTACCAAATATGAAAGTGATTAAAATTGGTATAAAATTTAGTTTTACTTTTTGACAGCTCAAACTATGTAATGTCAAGTCAAATCAAGTCATGTTTATTTGTGACGCCCTTAATCACAAGGAGTCTCAAAGGGCTGTACAGACCACAGATTATTGCAAACCATAGACTATTATTACACCATGCCCTGATTTAAAACCTACATGAGGGCTAGGAAAACTCAAAAACTTTAACACGAGGAAAATAAAGAAACCTTGAGAAGGGACTACACATGAGGTAATCCACTTTCCAGGATGACCAGGTTGCTATAACAAATAATACACAGAAATTGTCTTCAGGAAATATAGGTCATTCATAAGATAGAAAATAGAAGTGTGTTTTAACCATAGATTTGAACAGTTTTACTGAGGTTTCAGAGCGATTCTCAGGAGGCAGAGCATTCCACAACTAAGGGGCCCTAACAGAAAACGCTCTCGAACCTGTGTGACAAACGTTCTGTACTGATCTGGACATGCATTTATTTATATTTTTCAGGACGTCTAAATTACTTCCCACAATGCTTTTATCTTCAGTTCAGAATGACTGAATTACTTTCCACAATGCATTTCTCTTCATTCAGTTCAGAATCTTGTGCGCTCTGTACAGACATGGGAGTCTGCAATTCAATACTGAATTCCAGTGGTCCCCAACCTTTTCTGTACCACGAACCGCTTTAATGCATGACAATCATAAAATCAATAATTTGGTACCGCGACTGAAAATAGTGTGATGATGAGATACAACTTAATTCCATTTCGTGTGTCATCTGTATTCCTAGTGGTCTAGAGAATTGAGTCCGACGTGCTTCTCACCGCAACCCGGGTTTGATTACTGTTGACTCCAATGTTATGCAATTGTGATCAGTGATATATTCCTATTCATCAATCAATGCACAAATACAGTCAGGGCTCCCGAGGATCCTTAAAGTCTTAAAAGGCATTGAATTCATTATTCTAAAAATAAGGCCTTCCTTGGCGTTAAATGTCTCAAATCCCATTATGGAGTCTTAAAATTGTGACCATTTTACTAAGATTGATATTTGTTTGAATTAAAAAGATTTAGTAAAAAAGTAATTTATCATGATAATAAATGTTTCATGAGTGTAGCAGAAAAGTTCTTTGGAATGAGTTGTTTGACTGGAGATCCATAATGTACTGTAAACATACTTTTTGTCCCGATGACTAAAAATGTGATATTCAGGTGGAAAAGTTTTCAACCGGACCAAAATGTAATGTAAAATTAAACAACAAAAGAAAACAACATTTGTTTAAAATTGCATCTAATTCATGTGTTGTTTTTGTTTTGTTGGTTTCAATTGTTTTTTCTTTAATAGACTTGGTCTTGAATTTTAACTTAAAATGCATTAAAAGTTCTAAAACGTCTTAAGCTGTAGGAACCCTGACAGTACTTTTCTAAATTTTTGTGTGCAACTTTAGGCCTTACTTGTCATGATTACCGATGTGAATCACCTGTGCCCGTACATTTGGCGCCAACCGCTGCAGGTTCTGATTGGCTCCCTGTCCCTATTTAAACCCTGTCCTGTCACTCTCCAGTTGTCAGTCCGTCTGCGAACCTCTGTTTGTACAGGGCAAGCCTTTTTTTTTACCTTGACGCCCGCCTGTCCCGTTTGTCTCCGGCTACGACCTGTTTTTGATCCCGACCACGTCTGCTCTCCCGTCCCGGCTTACGACACATTTTTGATCCCGACTACGTCTACTCTCCTGTCCTGGTATACGACTCCTTTCCGACCCCGACCACGTTTTTGCTCTCCCTGCTACCAACCTGTTTTTCCATCCCAGACACCGCCATCGCTCGCTACGGAAGATCCACTTCGGTACTCTGATCACAATCCGAGTGCGAGAGCGACTTGCTTCCCGCGTCCAGCAAACACCGGATCGTGGGCCCAGCCCTTCCTCTTTCTTTCAATTAAACTTGTGGTAAACGTTACGCCATTGGGTCCTGATTCTGTTCTGGTCTTGACATTACTTTTCTTTTATTTCCATTCGGCTTATAGTCCGGAGCGCCTAATATATGAAACAATATCACAAAAGATTATTTTTGCGGGGTACGCCTTAAAATCCAGTGCATTTTATAGTGTGGAAAATATGGTATGTTTAATCTTTATACTGCTCTAATTCTTGTGAAGTATTCGAGAGGCTTTTTTTGAGTTAAATTTGTTTTCCAGCCAGCACACGATTACCTCTGGGAGACCCACTTGGGGAAGCCTTTATTTTTAACTTTCAGCAAAGAAGATTTTGTGCTTTATTATTTATTATCTACAAAGTCGGGTTGTTTTTCGGGGCTTTATTTTTCTGAAACAGGATTTAACCGTTGCGGATGGGGTTGGTAGATTTGGTATTCAGATAGGCGACTGAACTGCTGTTCTGGTGAGACTGGTCCATCCTTATGCATCTTTTGTATTACTTTAAAGCCCCAGTGAGTATAATATAGTGACGCCTGGTGGTCAAAAAAATACTTCAATTATTGAGGGGGAAAAAAAATACCTCGGCTAAAACTGACATATCTGGCCAACATCTTACTACTACGAAAAGTCGCTAGTGCCAGTGTTTTTTCTTAAGCCCTCCATGTGACTGTTTACAAGTCCCTCAAGTTTAAAATCCTTTTTTTTTTCATGTTTTCCTTCTCTAGCCACTCATGATAGCTACTGGAGGCTATGAATATAGTATATTCAAGTCTTGTAGATTTAGAAAATTGTAGCTACTTGGTATATTAAACACCTTGATAAGCTGACTTTATTGGCTCTCATCGTATCACTTCGGAAGACTGAATAACCATTTTTCCAAGGTAGCTTTTTTTCGTTTAACAGCCACTTACCTTCCACACCCGAGCCCTGTATGTCATGGTTGTCGAATCCTGTAACATGTTTGACTTTTTTCCTTCTCTAGCCACTTATGTTAGCCACTTGGAAATTGCTCACAAGTATTGTGACTGTTGGTTGCTCTGTGGTAATAAAGCTTGCTTCACCCTTCAGTATGACTGACCTTCCACAGCTGCCCCTGCAAGTGCACAATGACTTCCGCATTGTCATATCTTCATTCAGACAATTCAACAGCTAGCCAATAAAGCTGACAAGTTACACCAGCTCTGACCAACTTAAAACTATTTGCTCTTTTCAGCTGTATCCAACTTGATTGGACTTTTGTTGTGTGTTTGGCTTTATCAAGTTTTGCACTCACCGGCATTTGGGTCCACCACCCTCCGCAAGCGTCTGACATGTATGTTTTAAAAATGATTTGGTTTTCTATAAACTATTCCTTTCTCTAATGAGCGATGTTATCTCACTGTACAAATCATTACATCCAATGAATTACAATCATTTGGGTTTGAATGTCAAATTTAATTTGTAAATAAACTAGTTATGCTAATAAAAAGCCAGGATTTGTGGTAGGATAACCCATTTTGATATCTTACCAAAGTAACCTCGTTTACAAGAAAACATAACCATTAAAAATCGGAAAACAATGTTATGTGCAATGTCATTTGGGGAGACTGCATTCTTGCTTTGAATCATTTTTGTAACTTAACTACCTCATTAACCAAATAAATGTCCTTCCATATAAACACGAATCACCTTGTAAACATCACAATTACTTTACATGGGATTTCCAGTGAAGTTAGCATAAATGTGATCATAAAAATGAATAATACAATTTTCCACCACAATAATGCACAGTAGGACTGTATATCAAAGTTGCCTTCTACTGCCCTCTGTTTGGCTCTAGCTTGTCATACTAAATCAATTCCGTTTTAACTCAGACGTCTGATTATCAGGAAGAATTAAAGTCTGACAGGGGTATTTAAAGACTGGTAGGACATGTTGAGCTGTAGCTGATACCGATACCGCATGTAATTTCCATTACTGTATTTGTCATGATTATCGATTTCGGATCGCCTGTGCCCGCTCATTGGTCGCCAGCCGCTGCGGACTATCTGATTGGCTCCTTGTCCCTTTTTAAGCCCAGTCCTGTCACTCTCCGTTTGTCGGTCCGACTGCGAACCTCTGTTGTTACAAAGCAAGCCTCTTTGACCCTGACTCCCGCCTGTCCGGTTTTTCCACCTGTCCGTTCCTGATCTCCCCGTTTGTCTCTGGCTATGACCCGTTTTTGATCCCGACCACGTCTGCTCTCCTGTCCCGGCTATCGACCTGTTTTTCCATCCCTGACACCGCCATCTCTCGCTACGGAAGATCCACTTCCATATTCGGCTCACAATCAGATTGCGAGAGCGACTTGCTTCCCGCGTCAAGCGAGCACCAGAGAGTGGAATAGCGGATGGATGAAAGGGGGAGAGGCGTCACTTAGCTATTTAATGACATTTCCTTAGTGAGGGTAATAATGCAGGCAAATACTTTTTTTTTATCTCAAGCTTCATTTTCTTTTTTTAAAGGCTCAATGAGTAGTTCTCAAAGCATCTTTGCTCCTTTTTAGTGTGTGCAGACTTGCACTCTTCAGGTATATATCTTTATAAACCTTCGGCTAATACCAGTTATTTTCGACTCAAAGCAGACTCAAGTAGTCAGGAAACAAGAAAAGGTGAAAGATATATGTAGCTGTGTGATACTCCAAGGCTCCATCCTGGGGTGCTAAGGTGGTGGTTCTGCCAGGCAAAAGGTCTTTTTTTCCATGGTTATCATGATTCTGCTTCTCCTTTAGCATCGCCGCCTGTCTTGAGACCCATAATTAAACAAATTAAAGCTTGTTACACAAGTTTCTAAATTAAACAGAGAAATAGAAATGGAGCATTGTAGAACCAATAGTTATTCTGCGTCATCATGACGGCGAGACACAAACCAATAGCAGACTGGTATCTTTTGTCGTCGACCAATAGCAGAAAGGCCTCTAAGAGACGTATAAAGCACTTGACTGGCACAGTCATACGCACCAACACCAAAAAATTTGAAATATGTAAATCTTCGACCAGGTAGAAAAAAATTCTTGACGGTGATGTAAGTTGAGGGGTTAAAACACATCTTATTCCACAGTGCAACATGAAAATATCGTAAGCTAGCGATGCAGTCTATTGTATTTGTGTCAGTTGCCTACTGTAACAATTTGTGTATAATGCGGACTCTTGCACAGCACTCATCACTCATTTTTTAATTGAAAATCGGTATAAAAATGAGTTTCACTTGTTCTCAGCTCAGCCTTTTTGCAATTGATTAAAGTGGGAATCGAATGCGGTTCGCGGTGTGTAATGTGCCGAATCCTAACCACTGGACCAGCAGTAAATTACACATAGATAGGCAGATTTGATTTCATCATCAAACTATGTTTACTCATGGTACCAGAGACCAATGGCATTGTGGGAAAAAAAAGTGTGATAATAAGATAGAGTCTAATGCCTTTTTGTACGTCATCAGAATGACAAGTGGTCCAATGGTTAGGGTGCTCTCATTTGCATCCTGTTGCATTTAATGTTTAACACAAATAAATCAGGTATCGGATTTAAAACGCTGTATCAGCGTACATTAGGAGTTTAAGTGTTAACCGGATTACCCGTGTACAAAACTTTCAGGGGACGAGCGTCCGAGGGAGCACGCCGCCCACAGCGGCCCGGATGCGCAGCCGGTAGCGAGCGCGGCGGGTCCGGAATCGGCGACCCCCAGACGGAAGCTTCGCTGCTGCATCCGGATAACGGCGTTGCAGGTTCGCAAGAGCCTGTGGGGGGTGGCCATGCTCGTGTGCGTCTGCTCATCCTGGGCAGGCGCAACCCAGCTGGCCAAACTCACCTTCAAGCACTTTGACGCCCCCTTCACCCTCACCTGGTTCGCCACCACCTGGAACTGCCTCTTCTTTCCGCTCTACTACGTCGGACACCTCTGCAAGAGTCCGGAGAGGCAAACGGCCAGACAGAGATTAAGGTGGCAACGCACTACACCAGGGATGTCATACTCATTTTAGCTGGGGGCCACAAATGCTATAAAAAAAATCTCACGGGGGCCGGACTATTAAGTTTAAGAGAAAGAGAGGGAGAAAATGACAGAGAAAGAGAGTGAGGGAAAGAGAGAGTGATAAAGAGATAGGGAGAACAAGGGAAAGAGTAACAGTGAGAGAAAAAGAGAGAGCAGAATAGAGACATGAATGGAGAAGGGGGAAATAAATATAGAGGGAAAAAGAAAGTGAAAAAAGAGAAAGATAAAAAGAAGAGAAGTGAAATGACAGAAAGAAAAAGAGTCAGCAGGAGAAAAAGAGAAAGTGAGGTGAGGGAGAGAGAGAGAGGTTGAAAAAGGGAAAGAAAGAGAAAAATAGAAAGAAAGAATTCAAGTGTAAATTAGAGATGAAATAGAAAGAGAGCAAGACAGAGAAAAAGAAAGAGTTAGAGAGTGAGAGAGAAATAGAGAAAAGAGAAAGAGAGAGTAACATGAGAAAGAAAAAGAGGGAGAAATAAATAAAAAATAACTGAGTCAGAAAGAAATGGAGAGATACTACCACAATTGTTTTGCAAGTGTTAACTAAGTGTTAAACATTTAAAACAACAGCTCATTTTCCTCTTGCGCTTCTTTCAATGTTGTCTTGCAAGCCGGATTCAAACCATTGGCGGGCCTGATCTGGCCCGCGGTCCGCCTGTTTGACACATGTGCACACTACACTATATGGAAAGAGAGGAAAAAAACCACTACACGTTGAAAATTATTTTACCTATAAAGATCAAGAGATTTTTTTTGATACTGTCATTACTATGTTATTATCATGTTACTATTTTGTAAACACCTTATTGTAATGATTAGAAGTATGGTTAGGTTAGGCCCAGAAACCCACTAAAATAGGGGTGGCCAACCCAGTCCTCGAGAGCCGCATGTGCTGCATGTTTTCGAGCTTTCTCTTCTCCAACTCAGGTGATGCCGAAGTTTAGCTTGTTAGCTTGATAATGATCCAGGATCAGGTGATTGGAATCGCCCGTATTAAAATGGAGAAACTCCAAAAACATACAGGACCCATGGGCTCTCGAGGACGGGGTTGCCCACCCCTGCACTAAAACTTCATTCTAGATAGAAATCAAATTTCCAAGAAAATCAGAATGACGGGGTAGTTTTGCACCGAGAAAAAAAATCTGATTCTAAAATATATTTTTTAAAAACAAATTAAAGAAATATAACACAGGAAATGCAAAACGTTTTTTTTTTTCACTTAGAATAATTTGAAGTCACGGACACCACCCTTATCTGCAATTTTATTCCACCTTTTGACGCCATCTTGTTAAAATCATCATTGCAGTCGATGTCAAACTGCTTGTATGGTACGTGCATGTACGTGTCTTTCTTGGATGCGCTCGAATAAACTTATCATTATTTATTTTTGGGGGGTTAGGGTTGGCATTTGGACTGTATTTGAAACGGTCCTTTTCTTACTATTTCAACCCATAGAATCCTTCTTGGGCCTTGTCAACACAAACTTAATAGAGAATGATTTAATTTTAAACTTTTTATGGACACCTCAAAATACACACCCAACCTTCAATAACTTTACCCTATGTTCCTTTGTGATAAAATTGCAAATTTGGAAAGTTTCGTAATTATATTTTATAGATACGTACTCAAATTATGAATACAGGAGGAAAAAAAAATCTTGATAACGAGCAACCGATAGATTTGACTTTAAAATAATTAGCAATAATTCAAGAAGTCATCATTCTGGTTCACAAAGGTAGGTACTAATGTCTGAAATGCTAAATGCTGAGAATAGTTGTTGCGTCACCAAAGCTAGTCGCTAATGCTAGCAACCGAATTGGCTACATGGAAAGTCTACAAAGCTCGTGGCTAATGCTAGTAGCAGATTCAGCACAAATACTCGCTGAAGTGACTAACAAGTTAATAAAGCATCATTCTGGTTTGAGAATCCAGGTGCTAATACCAGCGATGCTAATGCTGGCAGTTAAATCAGTGTGAATGAGTTTCATCTAAGTCTGCCGCAAAAAAAATAAAAGTTTGGCATTCGGTGTACAGGGTTCGTACGGGTGCTTACAATCTGGAAAAAAGCTTGAAATTTAATGTTGCTTTCAAGATCAGGAAAATGCCCGAATTTTGGGTGAAGTGCTTGAGAATGCTTGAAATTATTGCCATAATTCTCAGCAGTCTGCATTAAACAAAGATAAATAAAATAAAGTCGTCTTGAAAATGAAGCTGACAGGGAGGCCGTACTTTCAGTGCTTTGTATGGCGTTGTCATGTGAAGCGTCATCGCCCCAAAGGGTGCGTTAGGAAAGTTGCATCAAAACAGGTTCATCTCACCGAAAAATACAAACCATAGTTAAAACGTGGAACAAATCCGCGCACAGCATGTTGCTAAGTGTCCACAAGAGAGATACAAATCTCCACAATGGGAGAATCAGTTCTTTCCAGTCATATGGAAGGTAACTCTCTGAGATGACTGGCTTAACTACGATTTTTTTAGTGGTTTGCAACATGCAACACCTAAAAAGGGCACTGTGAAATGTCTATTAGGGCAAGTACATAGGTAGTATTCCACAGAGGTAAATTGGAATTGGAAGAACTTCATGCAACTGTAAACAAAAGCCACACATTACTGCCATTTTTAGAACTACAGTATATGAGATTTGTCTCAAAAATATTTACACACTTATTGTTTGGATCTACTATTATATTATATTTTCTAGGGTGCAGCACGGCAGCGCAGTGGTTAGCACGTGTGCAGCACAGTTCTAAGATCATGAGATCGAACCTCCCTGTGTGAAGTTTGCATGTTCTTGCCGTGCTTGCATGGGTTTCCTCCGGGCACTCCGTTTATCTCCCACATTCCAAAAACATGCATGTCAGGTTAATAGGCCAAATTGTCCCTAGGTGTGAATGAGCGAGTGAGTCGTCTGTCTCTGTGTGGCCTGTGATTGGCTGGCAACCAGTTCAGGGTGTCCCCAGCCCACTGCCCGAAGATAGCTGTGATGGGCTCCAGCACCCGTGTGACCCTACTGAGGATGGTACTGGGGGAAAAAAAATCGGAAAATTGACCTTGAAAGTGCTTAAAAGGGGCTTGAATTTGGCCATGAGAAATGTGTACAAACCTTGAGTGTAGCCATGCGGCGCTAGCTTGTGTATACAACAGCATACATTATGTAATGGTTTCATAGATTGTTGGTTATTAAAATTTAAATAATTCATATTGCCCAGGTGTCATTTGACCTTGAAAGTCTTTTATCATCAAGCATTTGCTCTTATTCCCCTGAGGTTGTTTTGCAATCATTGAAAGTTTTATCATTTTTACAGACTCACTAATGTGATGCTCGTGGGCACCAGGTAGCTCACCAAGAACACCTTAGAGGCTTGCAGAACTGGTTCAGAAAATGCCTCACTTTTGTCTTAGAGTAATTTTCTAAGGAACTTGATTTCTAACCTATCTTAGTTTGTTTGAACCCTTCTAATAATTACAACATGGCAATAACATAAAAGTAACACAGTAATAACAGGATAACTTATTGTAGAAATGTATAAACAAACCGGTAGCCCTTGGAGCTTATCAGTTACAAAACGTAGCTCTCAAAAAGGTAGGTGACCCCTGTTTAACAGCATGCATTGTTATTTTTTCCCAAAGGAGCCAAGAAATGAAAGTTAGCTGTGTGTGTTACAAGGAAAATGAGCCTTTCAAATGTAAGGGTTATAAGACATTAAGTTGCAAGGCTGCAGTCGTTGAAATACTTGGGATTAACTGTCCAGTGCTGAAAGTGTGAAAGACGGGTGGAGGAAAAAAACAAAGGCAGAATGGAAGATGGTGTCAGGAGTTATCCGTTTCAGACACATGAAATTAACTTTTTTTTTTTTTAGACCGGGAATGTCGTACGGGTAAGAACTGTAGCAGTCACTCAAAGACAGGAAGGCAAAGCTGAAGGTGGCAAACCAGGGAGTGATGCGGACAGACAAGATGTAGTATGAGCTCATCGGACACTCGAAGGTTCACTCCAGGGACAAATGTTGAGATTGATATGCTTTGCTCATGTGCAGGTAAAAGCCATGAGGGACAACAGATGGGAGGGAAGAAAATTTATGGATGCGCTGAGGGTGTAGAGGCTCCGTATGACAGCACGGGATGGAAAAGAGTGATTTGTGGTGGCAGGCTCTGAACAGAGTTAAGGAAAGTAAAGAAAGACTGTAGGATTTGCAGTGAATGATGAAAAATCATAGAGGTAGTTTTGTGCTTGAAATAGTTGGTACGACGTGTTGGTTTATTCTGTTCTACTTCCTAGTTTTATAGATCAAAAAATAAAAGTAATTGTTTTTTTTTTTTTTACCCAAAACCAACAATTGACTTATACATTAAAAGTAACTCAATCACAGTAAATGGGCAAATGAAAAAAAATATGAGTTTGTACTTTAATACAAAAAACGACCACTAAAAATATAGTCGTAATTCTGTTTAAAAGCCAACCCCCCACCACAAAGTAGTTGTGAACGAAATAACAAAATAATTGGACCGAAGTTGTTTTTCAATAACCCACCCTACCCATTTTTTTCAAACTATCTATCTACCTTAGTGAGGTAGATTTTTTTCAAACTATCTCAAGTAAATAGGCAATGCAAGAAATAGGTAATATTATTGAATAACTACACACTTTTGTATCAAAGATTTGACACTCACACACAAAAGAAAACAACAAATCACTTCATATTGTCGAAAAAAACCTCAAGGATAATTTGATCGTAAGAACAAAATGTTTTATCGAAACAAAATACCAAAGAACTTCATAAGTAATGCTAATTTGAAGTAAAACACAAAATAATTGGAGGATGTTTTCTTCAATAAGTCAAAAAATGGTAGCATTTTTGTGTAGGTCAACCCAAAACATTTTTTTTTAAACCACGTAAGCTTTTTTGTTTGACGCTGTTCAGAAATAATGTCAAATAATTTGAAGTAACCCACAAAAATGGTTGCTTGGAAAATCCATCTATCCATTATCAGCAGCGCTTAACCTCAGTAGGGTCGCGGGGTGCTGGAGCCCATCCCAGCTATTTTCAGGCAGTGGGCAGGGGACACCCTGAACTGGTTGCCAGCCAGTCGCAGGGCACACAGAGACAGACAACGTACTTGCTCATTCACACCTAGGGACTATTTGGACCAGCCAATTCACCTAACATGCATGTTTTTGGAATGTGGGAGGAAACCCACGCAAGCACGGGGAGAACATCCAAACTCCACACAGGAGGTTCGATCTCATGACCTCAGAACTGTGCCGCACCTGCGCTAACCACTGCGCTGCCCTGCTTGGAAAATAATTATGACTATTATTCAAACAAAGCCCAAAACATGAGGCATTTGTGTGTATACGCCCATAACATTTTAATTTTGTGCAGAGCAACCCAAAAAGTAGGACCAAATCAATCCAAATCATGTATCGGTCCATTTTGGTCACTTTTTTACATATTAGTGCAGGGGTCAGCCACTGTTTTGAAGCCAAGAGTCCCTTTTTGTTCCTAATTGGTGGCCCATAGGTCTAGGAGTTTTATATGGATCTGTAAAATTACTAATGTTTTTACCAGGTTGTAATGATTAGGGTTAAAATAGGCTGTCAACGACTAAAACATATGCCTTGTATAAAGGCATTGAGGGGATTCACGTGTGTAAATTATAGACTAACTTTTAAAGAATTCGAATTATCACTGTTCATTTCAACGCTTTCTAATGCCAGTTTGAAATCAAATTTACTAGAAAATCTCAACGGCCCATCACTGGTAAGCTAGTTTTAGAACTCCCCCCTAGCTATTTGAGCGTTTTAGTGGGCTACCTGGTGAGCATGGGCACAACCTTGGTGACCCCTCAACAGTGTTTTGTAAATTTGATATTTATTCAATGTAACCGAGGAATGTGGTTCAATTCAGCAGAGAGTAATGCTCACGTGTGAGTCAATCTTGATTGACAACCTCTGTAGGGATGTTTGACTTCACACCTTCTCTTCCTTCCTCCCTTCCTACCTCCGACTGATAAAAACCCCGACATGACCGTTCACACATTAGATCGACTCAAGTCACTCTGACTCTTTGTTGCCACAACACAACGCGAGTCGAATTCAGCGTGCCCTTCCTTCAAGGACGCGATTATTTCATTGGCCGTGCGCCACGACTCCCTTGCAGGAGCTTCACCCAAACGTGTTGTTCAACAATCGGCAAACCTCAAAGACCCACCGCACCCCCCCTCCGCCTGCGATAGTCAGAAAAGAGACTCAGCATTTTCCGCCGCTCGCCAATTATCCATCTCCGCTGGGCTGCGGCAGAATGCATTAAAAAATGAACGCTAACTATTGTACTGAGTAGCTGAAAGATTAGCTCCATTTTTCTCTCATTAGGTTGAAATCATACCGGTTAAAGAGGGGTGGGCAAACTGCAGCACTTGGGCCAGGTACAGAACGCCAGACTTCATCCAAACAAAAAGTTTAAAAAAAAAACGTTCTACAGAAGTAAAAGTCTTAAATTACAACATAGTGAACATTGTTTAAAACAATATGTCTCTGTTTTGGTGCCACTCGTGTCCCCAGTGTGTCACGGTTGCCCATGGCGCCCAAATGGCCTTTTGACTGATTGGCTTCCCTCCTATTTCAGCTCAGTACTCACTCACCCTTTGTCAGTCCGTCAACAAAACCTCTGCACCCGCAAGACGTCCGGTTTCCTGCCCGGTATCGTTCCAGTCTATTTTGCCCGGCTATTTTGTAATTTCGATCTCCAGTGTCTGGTATAATTTCCGGCTATCTCGTCCTGCTTGTTATCGGACTCCAGTCTGCAGTGCCTGATATCAATCCTGTCTGTCCCATCTGTCTGATATCTGCTCGTGCAATTGGTATCGATCTCGTCGGCCTCTGGCTTCCTGTCATTCCACGCCAGACTGCTGCCTTATGTCTTCCACCCAACGATTGCCGAATCACTGGCGTTTGGGTTACGTGCATGACTGCCCAATTTCCTGTAAAAATAAAGCTTGTGTGAGAAACGTCACGCATCTGGGTCCTCCTCCTGTTCCGGTTCTTGACACAGTGTCCCTTTGTGTTCATAAAACATTAAGATAGACTACAACATTCAAATATTCTAACAGTTATGGCTATATTTTTCTATACAGTTGCAATATTTTTAATTCATTTTTAAAAAAATCAGATGTCATGCAAAAAAACCTCTTCAGGGGTGACCAAACTACAGACTGAGGGCCGCATACAGCCCGTCAGGCGTTTTAATTCAGACCGCTGCACAAAAAGTAACAAAAAGTACTAAACCAATGCCATTCAAAATGTTTTCCTGCCCCAATTTTTATGTATTATTTCCATAAAATCCCAAATATCTTCTCCATACCGAATGTAACGGTCTGACCTTGTGTTGTGTCCGCGTAGGGAGTGTTGTCGTTTCTTCGGGGAGGACGGTCTGACCCCCAAGGTGTTCTTCAGCAAGGTGGCCCCCTTCGGCCTGCTTTGGATCCTCACAAACTACTTGTACCTGCAGGCCCTCAGGAAGATCAACACCACCGACGTGTCGGCGCTCTTTTGTTGCAACAAGGCCTTCGTCTTCCTGCTCTCATGGATCGTACTGAGGGACCGCTTCATGGGCGTACGGGTGAGTTACCGGCTCACTTGGAATGAGCATGAATAATTAGTCAAGAGATGAAATGAAATGATCTGCATTTATATAGCGCTTTTCAAGTCAATGACTTGTGGACACTTTGCAAAATGCTGTGCGCTTTACAATGTGCTTCGCATTTCCCATTAGCGGCCGTGCAGCCATGTAAGGCGCTAACCTGCTTATTGGGGGCATTAGGGGTTCAGTGTCTTGCCCAAGGACACTTCGACATGTAACACAGAGGAGCCGAGATTCGAACTGCGCTCTCTTGATCCCAAGACGAGCGCTCTACCCACTGAGCTACTGCCGCCGAGATGATAAACTTACAAAAATACTTTCCCATACATTTTAAATGATAGTTCTTTTTGAAGACAAAAGGGCTAAGAATCTTGCAACAAAAATGACTTCGAATACCTTGTGTATGAAGACGCTATGATAATAAGGAAGCCAATAATTTAAGAGACAGTGTGTAGTATTTAGCTCCTCCTAGTGGTAAAGAACTTCATTTGTTAAAAATCAATACTGATTCAAATACAATTCATACAAAATCACTCGCGGCCCCCCAAGAATAATATTACTTACACAAACACACACACACACACACACACACACACACACACACACACACACACACTTGCATCGCCACCCTAGAGGAATATTTGTCTATAAAATGGTTTTAAGTACACTGCTGTCCACCGGATAAGACGCTATCCAGATTAAAGTATAAGAAAAAAAATATATGTATGTATATATATATATATATATATATATATATATATATATATAGACGTACAACAATTGCACTTGGAAGAGTTAAAAGAACTTTAAAAAAAAGTTGCAATTGCATATCCACCCGCGCCCCCCTTAATGGAGCCTAAAGCCCACTATTTGAGAATGCCATACAAAATGAACAATCATAGTTGAGGTCTTGTTCCTTTTTGTTTTACAGTGGAATATGCCTTATGACCAAACTGTTTACTACTGCAGTAGCTACGAGGGATGATGATAAAGAAATGGAAAGGAAAGCAAATAGTTATGCAATGGATGCTTTCAACAATCAAACTGCATCAGTGTTGATATTTAGTGGAAAAAAGACACTTTTATATACATAACTATTATTATTGCTATTGTTATTAGCATTGGTGTCACAATGATATTTAGTGACTAGTAGCGTTATAACGTTAATAGATTGGTACTATGATGATTAGTATATAACATAAACAGGGTTGGGTAGGGTTACTTTAACTTGATTACTTTCAATTACTTTTGGATTACTCCAATACCAAATATGCTAATAAAAGACAAAAGAAACTAAATATGAATCGAATGACTAAATTTTGTGCAGGCTTGGGGAGTAACGGAATACATGGAACGGCAAAAATGATGTTGGCAAGCGGTTTGGATTTATTTTCATTTTGTTTCTGTTGCATTTTATGTTAGTTTTGCCGGAGATCAAAGAGATCAAAGCCAGGAGAGAAAGCTTACCACGTTGTTGTGAGTCATCATTTTATTCATATTTAGTTTCTTTTCTTTTATTAGCATATTTAGGGCGGCAGTGGCTCAGGACGTAGAGAGCTCGTCTTGGGATCAAGAGATCGCAGGTTGAATTCCCGGCTCCTCCGTGTTACATGTCGAAGTGTCCTTGGGTAAGACACTGAACCCCTAAAACCCCCAATAAGCAGGTTAGCGCCTTACATGGCTGCACGGCCGCTATTTTTTTAGGGGCGGCAGTAGCTCAGGAGGTAGAGCGCTTGTCTTCAAGGGATCCCAGTTCGAATCCCGGCTTGTCCGTGTTACATGTCGAAGTGTCCTTGGGTAAGACACTGAACCCCTAATACCCCCAATAAGCAGGTTAGCGCCTAACATGGCTGCAAGGCCGCTATTGGGAAATGTGGAGCACATTGTAAAGCGCTTTGGGAAGTCATTGACTTGAAAAGCGCTATATACCAGCTCAGTAGCCTAGATGGTAAGGCGCCCGCTTTGAGACTGGGAGGTTCGGGTTCGCGCCCCGGCCGAGTCATTCCTAAGACTTAAAAAGTGGTCGGCGGCGCCCTCTCTTGGCTGCGGCTGCATCGGGTCAGATGCAATCGACATTTCGTTCTGTGTACATTGTTACACAGAATGACAATACAAGGAAATTATTATTATTATTATTATTATTATTATAAATGTAGATCATTTCATTTTCATTTCATTTGGTATTGGAGTAATCCAAAAGTAATTGAAAGTAATCAAGTTAAAGTAACTCTACCGAACCCTGATCATAATTATTGACATCCGACCTATGTAATATATATATCCGTGAGATTTTGGTATATTTAGACACAAAAGAGGAGCTATATGTAAAATGTAATTAATAGGGAAGATGAAGGGGTCGGGAAAATAAGCGTTTGCTTCTTCCTACCCCTTTTCGAACATGTTAACATTATTTTTGTTGTCGGGTAATTGTTTTTGTCCTGTTTTTATATTCTAATGTTTGAAATAAAGTTTTCATTTATTCATTCATTAGAAGTGGAGTTAAAATTGATTGTCAACCACTAAAAGATCATGCCAAATAGAAATCAAATTTGGATGAATGAATCATGTATTTATAAACAACAATCATTCCTTATGTCATGAACCAGAACAGGATCAGGACCCAAACGTGTGACATTACTCACACAAGCCTTTTATTTGACGTAAGGCAGCAGTCTGGTGTGAAATGATAGGAAGCCAGTAGCAGACGAGATCGATACCAATTGCCCGAGTTGATATCGGTCAGATGGGGTCGATACCGGACAGGACAGACGGGATAGATAATGAAAAAGGATATTGAAAATAAACAGGACAAACTAGACGGGAACGAAAACTGGAGCGAATAATATACAGGACTAAAATAGACTGAAATGAAACAGATATTAAACAGGACAAAAATAAACAGGAACAATACTGGACAGGGAATACCAACAGGAAACAGGACTGAGTCAAAAGGGGTTCTTTGACGGACTGACAAAGGAAAAATTAGAGCACTGTGCTTAAATAAACGTAAAGACAATCTGTCAATGAGTCGCAGCTGGCGCCACACGGGCGAGGCCAATTTGGCGCCATGGCAACTGTGACACCTCATGATAGTTAGAAATCAAATTTCCTAGAAAATCACAATGACCCATTACTGGCGATGTATTATTAGAAGTCGTCAGGTGATCTCCTCAGGTTTTCATAGGGGTCTACCCACGGGCACCATGCTGGTGTAAATGATTCCTTATCTAGTTGTACACTAACATCTTTTTCAAGCTCTACAATCTTCCGTGAATTCACTGCATTTACCGTCATTTTTCGTAAATGGATTAAAAAAATCCAAGTCAAAATGCAACATTCAGCAGTCGAACATTTGAAAGGGGGTGTTTTAGGTCAGAATTTGGTCCGCCGCAAGACGGATCCCTCTCTCTCTCCCTTTTTTTCTGTTCCCAGCACACACCTACTCAAGCGTCTCTCAGTTTTCCCATTATATGCAATGAAAGGATAGCATGAGAAGGAAAGCCAGATATATCCCCCTGTTGTCTCCGTCTTCCACCCACAGACTTTGCGTACGTCTCTATCTTTGGGCGCGTTGGTTGCGGAGTCGTCTGCAGCAATGCGGGGGACGCCTCAGCCGTTTGTCACGAGCGTTTCACGTGCACCGGCAGAAAGGCGCAACATCTCTCTGTGATGTGTGCAAAAGCAGATTGGGAGATACTATTGTCACGCTGCTTTTGTACTGCGGTGTCTGGGAGGCACTTGGCCACACTTTGACATCTTTAGATCGGGAAGAGGAAAGATATTGTTCACGTGACTTTCTAATTGAACTGTTATCTATTCATGCATTCCAACTTATTGTTATTAAAAAGCAGTAGATTTTATCGAGCACTCTATTTTCACGCGAAAAACACAATGGGTTTCCAGAGTATAAAACAACGACTAACGCTTCTCTAAAAAAGAAAGTGGCAAACTTTTACCAAAATGGAAATCCAAAGTGATCGTTAGAACGGTTCATTCACGCACAAAGACTTAAGTCTAGCTTCAAAGTAAAGCAGCCGTAGACAATTATACTAGTCTTAAGTCAAGATATTTTTGTTGTTGGTGTTTTTAGGGGCAAAAAGCTTTCATTGACAGTCCAAAGTGGTAGTGTCAAGGACTAGGACCAAAACGCATGACGTTCTCACACAAGCCTTTTATTTTACGGGAAATGGGAAGTCATGCACGTTAGGCAGCGGTCTGGCGTGGAAAGACAGGAGGCCAGAGACCAACGAGATCAATTCCAATTGCCCGAGTTGATATCGGAGAGATGGGGTCGATACCGGACAGGACTGACAGACAAGACAGATAATGAATCAGGATATAGAAAATAAACAGGACAAACGAGACGGGAACGAAAACCGGAAAAAAAATAAACAGGACAAAAATAGAGAGAAACTAAACTGAAAACCAATATTAAACAGGACAAAATAAACGGGAACAATATCGTACAGGACATACCAACAGGGACAGGACCGAGTCGAAACCCACGTCTTGCGGGGCAGAAGTTCGTTGACAGACTGACTAAGTAAGAGAGCGCACTGAGCTTAAAAAGACAGAAAGCCAATCTGTTAATGAGCCGCAACCGGCGCCACACGGGCGGGGCCAATTGGGCGCCATGGCAACTGTGACAGGTAGTGTTCGCATGTGGTATCCATCTCCCCAATTTTTTGAACATGTTTTGTACTTTGCGGCTTTAGTGTATCAGTTGTCCGCGACCCATCATCCTCTATATTGCTGCAGGCAGGGCAAGGCAGAGTGAATTTTGTAGTGCCTGGCAGCCTTTTTTGCCGTTCTGTCCACCAAAAAGTGAACTGCACTTGTGCCACCACAATCCATTACCGCCGATTTAATATTGCTGCAAATGGGGAAAGGCAGAGCAGTTGTTTTCAGGCCTCGCAGCTTTTTTTGCTGTTCTGTCCACCAAAAAGAGAACTGCACTAGTGCTGCCACAATTCAGTATCCCCAACCGCATATTGCTGCAAGCGGGGACCATCAGAGCTCACTTATGTTGGGTATGGCAGCTTTTTTTGTGTGCCGTTAGTGCATTTCCACCTTAAATGAACTGCACTCATGCAGCTGCAAACCCTTATCCCCAATAACATATTGCTGCGTGTCAGGACTGGCAGAAGGCGCTTTGTCAGGAGGCGTGCCATTCTGACAAGCCTAAAATGACATGCATGTTTGTGGCTGCGATCCATTATACCTAGCTAACTATTTTTGTAATTCAGGTCGCTGAAGTGTGCCATGGTTGCCCGCTATTACTTTCATTTTCAACTAGTGTGGGCAGGTTTTGTTCCTCATCTGTATAAACATTTGACAAAAGGTTGAAAAGTTCAAGGGAGCTGAGTGCGCGTGCAAGGCAGGTCATATATTACCACATTGGTTTAGTTGGAATCAAGCCACCCTTCACATTATGCTGACATGCGCAAAAACAAATAAGACACAATCAAGCGCCAGAGGTTGTTGACCTTGTAGTTAGCATCAGCCCTTCATCTTGACTGACAGGCGGCCAGCCGTGCTAAGAAAACCGTTTTGTCAAAGGTGCCAAGCCTGAAAGGGACGTTCTCCGGCCCACTCCAAAGGCATGGCCCATACATCTTCCTGACAACTCCCTAATGCGCAAGTAACCCACAAAACTGGCCTCACGCCTGCTTGCTATCTATATAAAAAGAGCGCCAACATACAAGCTCAGATTTATTGGCGCCCTTCATTGGGGTTTTTTGAGGACGGTGCGCTTCTCGCAATCGGTGTGACGACTTACAGTGGAAATCAATGCCAAACAATCAACTACAACACTGCAGGAGCGTCATCTGCTGACTTTGGAATAAAGCTTGCATCTGCGGCAGCAGAGGAGAGGTCGCCGCGGTAATATTTTTCCTTTGTCTTTCAGATAGTGGCGGCCATTTTGGCCATAGCCGGCATTGTCATGATGACGTACGCCGACGGTTTCCACAGCCATTCGGTTATCGGCATCACTCTGGTGGTTACTTCGGCGTCCATGTCTGCACTGTACAAGGTAAACCAACCATTATTTTTTATTATAACCTTCTTTGTACTGTATATAACAATGCAGTAATCCCTCGCTGTATCACAGTTTACTTTTCGGGGTTTCCATAATTGGCGAATTTTCATTGTGCATTGTGTTTTGTAATCTGATTGGCTGGGCAGTCGCGGACCATTTTCTGCCTGTGCATCAATAACATTGCGGTCTAAGTTGTACACAAACATAGTGACGAACTTACATTACGTGCACGCATATCTTTTTTTACGTCGAGTTATTTCCTCTAAAAGGCGTCACGTCAGGAAAACACACTGGAACTACAAAAGCACAAAATGCAGAGGAAGATACTTTCTATTCCCGACAAAGTTGAACCAATGCGGACGCTGTCCTACTTACGAACGAGAGGTTCCGAACGATCGTTCGTAAGTTGCTTAAGTGCTATATTTTGTATGTTTAAGGTGTTTAGGGCTTGTATAAGTAACCTATATTGTTTTGTACTAAAAGATAAACATTTTATAAATAATACGCTCTATAAAAATAAATAAAGGGAAGTTTAACTTACTTTTGGAAGATGTGCTTCAAGAGGTTCTCCTCCGTGGTAGAGTGGATGTAAAAAAAAAAAGCGATCCAACCCTTGTCTCAACCGCATCAAGCTTTCTTATTCCACTGTCATTTCAAAAGAAATGGCTCGCCTCTTCTTTACCCTTTACACCAACTATATTGAATGGATGCACGAGATATTAAACAATAAAAATGTCAAGGTTCTTAGCGCTGGAGATACAGTACAGTATGTTTACATACGAACTAGGAAGAGGAAGCCGGATTTCTTCTTCGGGAGGATGCACGGTGAGCTCCCACAGCGCCACACTGTGGTAGCGCTGGAAAGAAGCACTACAGTACTGTCCTGTACTCGGAAAAAGGCGCACACAATACAAAATCTAACTTACAGCAATGTCTGGATATTTTTTGACATTCCGAAAAAAATGTTCGTATGTACCGTTTTTCGTGAGTTGAATGGTCGCAAGTTGGGGAGCTTCTGTAGCTGTTTTTACACTATATTTTTGTCTTCCCCCACAACGTCCAGATGAGGACAAAAATATTCCATCTGAAGTTGATAGTTTTGAAACATAAAAAAAACAAAAACTGTTTTTTTTGTACAGCCTGTCAAACAAAAAAAGCAAAACTATAATGATAATATATCATTACACTAATAACATGAAAGCATAATTCATTTTTTTCTGCCAAATTGGGATTTCTGCCTAAATTAGGTATCTTTATCTGCTCAAGTGACCAAGTCGGTCCACCAATCAAATTGCAGATCACCAATCAATAGTGCAATATAGTAGCAATATTTTAAAAATCATGTTAGACTACAGTGAGTACAGAAGTTATTTAAAATAAACGTTTATTAAGACAGTACTTTTAGTTGTTGTTTGGAAGGTTCCTTCCACACCACCTTTTTAGAATGAAACCCCCCAAAAACGTGGGACTACTGTATTTCATAAGCACCTATTATTATCACATTCTTTGTGTCTTGCAATACACCCTGAATGGTTATTTAATTAGGTGTACTCTTACAGTAAATGGTTTCTTTTTCTATTTTGTTGAATTTGTATTTACGTGAATTAATTTCTTACCTGTTTTAATTACAAGCTTGTAGTACATTCAAGCCCCAGTGCGTATTATATAGCAACATTTAGTGGTGTAAAAAAAATCGTCATGCATTTAAATAAAACACTTGTTTTCGGTTCTGGGACTAAAAATCAAATTAATAGAAATTCAGCACAGTTGTTTTGAGATTATTCATGGGAAATGCAGTATTAATACAGCATACCGTGTGTTTAAAATATTTTAGGGGGAGACATTTTCAGCCTCAAATTACTGTCCAGGAATTGAGTACAAATTCTGAAAAAAGTGCAAACTTCTCTGTGAATGACATAAATTCATTTTTTAGACCCATACTGATTGTACAACAAAATAGTTGAATAAGTATTAAAAATGTGATCTTTTAAAAAGCTTGGGAACTGCAGAAAATAAAAACGTAAACTAGGGGTGCATGATCACAATTTTTGTCCCCACAGATACAGATCAAATCCTGCTGTCAAAGAAAGCTACTGATAACTTATCAGCATCTTTTTCATTGTTTTTTAATTTCATGTTATAAAAAATAAATAAATACATGGCAAAGTATTGAAACAAGTGATGGGCAAACTCCAGTGCCTCGCGATCATCATTAAAAGGAATAGAGGAGACACAACCAAGTTGTGCTACTACTTCTAGAGAAAATCAAAATACATTCTAATGGAGAGCATAAATGTTCGTACACCTTTTTCATGGCCAAATTCAAGCACTTTCAAGCATGTTTCACTACCTGGTGCACGCAGGCAACATGTTTGTGAACTCGGCAAGAGTTTTGTAAATATGTAATGTATTTTATGTAATCGAGCAATCTGGTTCTATTTAACAGAGAGTAATGCTAACATGTGGGGAATCTTGATTGACAACCACTGTAAGGAAACTTGACTTCACACCTTCTCTTCCTTCCTCCCTTCCTACCTCCGACTGATGAAAACCCCGACATGACCGTTCACACATTAGATCCACTCGAGTCAGACTCTTTGTTGCCACAACATGCAGAGTTCATGCACCTTTTAATGTTTAAATTCAAGTACTTTTAGGCAAATTTTTCAATTTTTAAAGAACATTCAAAGGTAGAAATCCAGCACTGATCAAAAGAATGGGTTGATTTTGATGACCAAGATAAAGTTGTTATCTTGCTGCCAGCACATACTTTGTGCTAATTTGAACTGTTACTCTCTATGATCTATAATCGTTTGTGTCAATGAGCTGCTTTAAACTGACATAATTTCTGCCATTCTGCTTCAACAGTGCACACGTAGGTTGGCTACATCACACTTGTTTACAAACAAGGAAAAGGCTCTATAGGTGATTGGTAATTAATATGTTCGATACGGAAGGAAAAAAAAAGTACTGTATGTATGGAAAAATGAGACAAATTTGGACTCATTTTAATGATAATGATTGCTCCGAAGCAGAGGGAATTCAATCTTGGAGACAGCTGATCTTTTTCTTTTATTTCTACTTACTTTAATTTGCATTTTTTTCCAGAGGGAAAGTGTCTAAATTGGTCAAAATAGAATTGTAAATAGTTACACATTTTTTTGCATTTCGCATTTATTGATTGCACTGAAGAGTTATGTTTTTTAAGTTTTATTTTAGTGTTTTGCATTTGCAGTGATTTTGTATTGTTGTTTGACTTTAAATCTGTTTATTGTGTAAAAAGCTCACATTTTGTACATCCGTAAACATTCTTATTTATATTTCATGTGTTTTTCAGGGATAACCTGCAAAACCTATAAAATTACTAAATACTAAGTAATTAAATGCACTGTAAATTGCTCTTCTCAGTGACCCAAAAGAGCCGGTTTTCTTAATAGAGCTGTCCTCTTGGGTGCCTTTAGTATGGGGCAATGACGCTTCACATGGCAACGTCATGATAAGCCATCAGAGTAGGTTTGTTGTCATATTTCACTATTTTGTTCGTTCGTCTTTATTTATTGCGTGGTTTATAGAGTCAGGCTGCCAAGAAACATGGCAATGGCAAACATCTCTAGCATTTTCAAGCACTTCACCCAAGGTTCAAGCATTTTCCTGACCTTGAAAACAAGATTAGAATTCAGGTTTCAAGCACCCATACGATCCCTCTTAAGAGTCTTTCTAACAAGTACTGTTGAATATTATGGGATGACTACTTATTGAGACTTTTTTCTGTGATATGTAAAGTCATAATTCTTTGTTATCGGTTCTGATTACTGGACCGATAATTATGGTGCATCCCTAAAGCAAAAAACTATCTTCTTTAAGTATCTACTACTAAAAACGTAAAAACGGGTCAACTAAGTTTGCCGTTTATGCTTTTCGGATATAATAAATCTCCTATTGTGTGCTCTCCCCGCTGCCAGGTTCTCTTCAAGATGGTCCTCGGCAGCGCCAAATTTGGGGAGGCTGCTCTTTTTTTGAGCATTGTCGGAGGCGCCAACTTTGTTTTTATCAGCATCGTGCCCGTCATCCTCTATTTTACCCAAGTGGAATACATTGAATGGCCAGGTGACATTCCCTGGGGCTACCTGTGCGGGGTTGCAGCCCTGCTTTTTGGTAAAATGAACCCATGCCATCTTCTTATCGTCCAATCATATCGCACGTTTTAAATCCTCCTGTACCCCTTTTGCTTCTTCACACAGCTTTCAACATCTTGGTCAATTTCGGCATCGCTATAACATATCCGACTTTTATCTCCCTCGGCATCGTCCTAAGTGTTCCTGTGAATGCCAGTAAGTCTTTTACTCGAATTGCACTGTAAAAAAGGAGTACCTTTAAAAAATAGTGTTATTATTTGAAAATGTCATTTATATTTGATTTTACTCAATTCGCTTAACCCATTTCTTAAAGCAAGTGTGTAATATTCAACCACTAGATGGCATTGAGTTGCCAGGTACGAAAGAGGGCCAGTGGGGTGGCACGATGCCAGACAAACATGGCTGCCACCTAAGTAGGGCTTTTTTGGCGGGGGGATTATAGAAATTAACATTGGTATGATCGTTTATGTATTTTTAACACTTTTTAGCTCTAGGAGGCACTAAATATTACACACTGCCCCTTCAAGCAAAATTAAAAAATTATAATTTTTCTTCAGAGGTAGCATTTTTAAAATAAATGTGTACCTGCCATTTTTTTGCTCATTTCAAATGTTGATTATTTTTTAGATCTCATTTTTAATGTACTTATTTTACTTAGTAACAAAAAGTATTCTTAAACTTTGTGTGATGATATCAGTCATCATTTTGCTCCTTTCAATGATACATTTCTTACATCAATAAGAAAAAAAATTCTCATATGTTTATTGTTTGCTAGAAAACAAGTTGGATAGTGAAAGAAAAAATATTAAAATGAGCAAAATATTTGTTTTTTAGTTTTCTAGAACAATAAAATGAAATATAGTGAAGAAAACCAGCATTTCATTGATTGTAATAGAAAATGAAGAGACTCACTAAGATAAATATAGTAAAAAATAGACTTAATATCATCCCTCTTTTGCCAATGTTGGGGAAATAAGAATAAATGCGCTCCTTATCTCCCATCATTTTAATGCTTTTCAAAAAAAATCCTGAAAAAATATATTTAAACAAAAAAAAAACTTGCATTTAATTCGAATAATATAATAGAAATGTGCTAACTTTAATTATTTTCATTTTATTTTGTTCAGGAAAAAAAGTTATACTTGAGCTCGATTTTCTGCCTTTTTTGTGCAGTATTAAAGCCAAAATAATCAATGCAGACTTACTTTGAAATTATTATAAGTTATAATCCATAGCTAATTATTTTACTTCACCTCCTTAAGTGCAGGAGTGACATTTTTGCCAATGTTGGGGTTGGCATTGACTTTGAAATATATTTCTACTAAGTCAATGTGATTTAAAGTAAACACATCTGTGTTTAAATGTATTGGAAAAACAAAGAAAAACGAGAAAATTGATACTTAAACAGATGGGTGGTGTATTTATATTGGATTAAAATGGAAATAATCAAAGCAGCTTTACTCCTCCTCACCTTCAGTGGTGGACTTCTTCACGTGCGAGATCAATTTCAACACAGTGCGCCTGATCGCCGTGTCCATCATCTGCCTGGGCTTCCTCATGCTGCTCCTTCCGGAAGACTGGGACCAGTGCATCATCCGCCTCGCCACCAAGCTCCGTAAGCGCGACGAACCGGCCGAGGGTTCGGCCGAGGCGGGGGCCTCCGCGGGCCTCACCTGGAGGGGCCGGGCCAGGACCTCCATGTCCACCTTTGCACGCTGACGTGTGAGACTTCTTGGATGTAGACGTTAAGCTGTAAGATTTGGACCAGGATGGTATCGTTGAAGTTGATGTAAGGATCTTTCCTGGAGAAGACTAAACACAATCCAAAGAATGCCTACAAACGCTGCAAAACGACGGGAAGCTTCGAGTGGCGTCCCTCAGGAGTCATGACTAATCCTTCTCTCCTTTGCACTGTACATACCAGCTCATAGTGAGGGGACACGTGAGGCTCTCAACGCGCACCTCACAACATTCATTTTGGAGCACCGATCGAACGCCCGGGTTCATATGCTAAACCGGAACCGCTGATGTGCTCTGAAAATAAACGTGCGATGCATGGTTAGCTTGGATTGTCGTGGAGCAACTCCACGTTGTGAAAGGTATTGCAACCTTAAGTTTAAAGCAACTTGATTAGGGGTGGGCAAACGTTTTGGGTTATTAACCATTCGGCAGAGGGCCCAGGAGGAAATTAAACGATTTATCTTTCTTGTACCTGTCGAAAGTGTTTATAAAACACTATAGCGATGCATAGAGATAAAATATATTCAATTGCTCTAATAAGCATTTGTGAATAAATATACATACAAACATTTACATGTCCTGTACAAGTCATATTTTGTTATAAATAGAACATTTAATTAAATTGGTTTTGTAACACTCAGTATTATGCAAAGTAATCTATTATGCCCTCTTTTTTTAAGCACAACATTTGATAGTATGCATTTTAAAAACTCCAAATGAGGAAGAGGGTTTTTGCAGGACATTGGATGTTTGCATAAATGTAAATATCAATGCAGATTTTTACATGCTACAGTTCATTTTTATATACTGTATATTTTTTTGTTTATAAACAGAGCATTTCATCAAATTGGTTTGGAAATAGGGCCGCATGGCAGCGCAGTGGTTAGCGCGTGTGCGGCACAGTTGAGGTCATGAGATTGAACCTCCTGTGTGGAGTTTGCATGTTCTCCCCATGCTTATGTGAGTTTCCTCCAGGCACTCAGTTTTCCTCCCACGTTCCAAAACATGCATGTCAGGTTAATTGGCCAGTCCAAATTGTCCCTAGGTGTGAATGAGCTAGTAGATGGTAGTATGTGTCTATGTCCCTTGCGACTGGTTGGCAACCAGTTCAGGGTGGCCCCTGCCCACTGCTTGAAGATAGCTGGGATGGGCTCCAGCACCCCCGCGACACTACTGAGGATAAGCGGTGCAGATAATGGATGGATGGAATATAGTGTGCCATTATTTTGGAGATCTAAATTTGATATGCATTAAAAAAACAAATGCAGTTGAGTTTTTTTTTATCTGCATGACATTTGATGATTATAGTGTTAATAAATACCCAGGAAGAAAAATGCAAATACAGGCAAAATATGTTGCAATGACATTTATGTCATGAATGTTGGTGCAGTACACGTGATTAAGGAAAAATATATTTGTATGGAGGTGGGGACACACAAAAGCTACACTGGGCAAAAGAGTGGCACCAAAACAACATTAATTTGTTATTTGTAGGGTTTTTTTGTGGCGCGCGGGACCTTCTTTGCCCACCCCTGAATTCGATTCACTGTGAAGATAACAATAACCCCCTTTTGGATTACTGTCATTAACCACTATAAAGTCAATCAATTCATTTTTGTACTCAGTTGGAAAATACATGAATGATCCTTCTTTTTGTTGAGGACCTTAATCGCGATACCTGAGGCAAGTTACCAGAGGAGAATTTGAGCCTTGAACGAAGAGCCGGAATACTGCCTTGTTGTGAATGTATGAACATCTCGACATGCAATCCGATTTTCACAGCGCCACCATAAGTCTGCAGACAAGTGGGTGCCGTTTCCGTTTCGGAACATTTTGCAACATACCTTCTCGATGTTTTTCCGCAACCGGCGGCTTTCGAATCAGGACAATTCGACGGGACACCAAGACCGCTTCACTGCCTTCTGTTTTTACAGCAAGCATACATGATCACCGTTTCCCATTGTCATTCTCAATGACAAATTACAAGATTATTGTATTCCTCTGGAATTATCGCTATATATTCACAAGTGTAAACCTTTGTAAGGAATGAGGATTTTATACACGGAAATGCAACATTTGAGGAGAGACTCTGGGAGTGATGTGATCCGGTGAGGAAATTCTTCCAAGTGTATTCACATATACTTCATAAAAGATGACTTTTCAATACATGCAGTTGTCCAGGTTTGGTTTCTTTATGGTTGAGCATTTGAGAGTTGTTTCAGTCATAACCTAGCCTGAGTTTGAAGTTATCCAGAGCATCAAACCTAAACCCCAAATGGTTTTAACTCGGGATGCACCAAAATAACAGCAACAAAATGATTTTCTGGAGAAAATGTCCAGGGGGTGGTATATTTGTCACCTTGGCACTCTTTGAGACATTTTGTGATAAAGGGCTATACAAATAAATGTGACTTGACTGGACCAATGTGAGGCAAGCGGTGAGAAGCTGTCTTTCCATCGGGGGGAGCACAACCCAGCAAGGAAATGGAGACCACTTTCAAAATGGGAGCTTTTACCAAGAAATACATTTTCTCAATATTTTGTGTCTCCCTTTGCTTTCACGTTTTTCTTCGCCTTTAGCCAAACTTTGGCTAATGTTCACATGCTAACAATCTAAGGTATTAAACTGTAAACATGTACTTTGTATGACATTTAATCGATTGGCTGGGGCTGAGCTCTGTACAGCGGGGTGAGATGTATTTTACCTTCATTAGCCGGACTCGAGAGAATGTTTATGCGCTAATAATATACAATTTCAATACATAAACATGTACTTTGTGTTTGATATTCAATCAGTTCATCTTTGACGTCGTTTGGCAGAGCTATGTAAAGTGAGGGGGAAAGTATTTTTTCTATTTTTCAGTTTCTACCTCTTATTTTCATTCTGATGCATCCTTAATATTTACTTAAAAGCTTATGCAGAGTCCCCCCTTTTTGGGAAGAATTTCCATGACATTGAGAAGCGAATGCATGGGAATTTTTTACATTAATAATGTGCCTGGGAGCAGCACATTTGAAAGAAACATAAAAAGGCTTCAGCAGGGATTTCCTACATTTCTGTCTACGGATATCGTCCAAAGATTTTGGTCCATTTTGCCTATGTGATAAGTAAGTTTTCTGATGGGACATGCTCTACTTGCACTGTAATCTGGCCATAAACAAAAGTAGCCCTTTGCGCCACTGTCAAAGCAGAAAACGGTAATCTGTCGCCCTCTAGTGTCACACGGGGCACTTGCAAGTACTCCAACCGATTTCCGCCACAAGGTTTATGGGAGGAGGCTGGGGCAACGTTTCCATGGAGACACACTTTGCAAACGTTCTCACTGGGATAATGCTTCAAGTCAGTGCTGATGGTGAAAACCTGCGAGCAATACTGAGAAGTGTCCGCGCTAGAGTTTGGCCCAGAATGGGGGGATGTGAGGCTGCAGGGGTCAGTCTCCCCTCCCAAAACGAGGCTTTCCACTCTGGCTCTCATTTTGTGCTTCAGCCCCCGCAGAGCTGCCCTGAATCGCCTGCTGAGCAGAGCGTAAAGCAGCGGGTTAAAATCGGAGTTGAGCAGCACCAAAAAGTAAGAAACAGTAAGAGCAGAGGGGGGCAACACAGAGGTCTCACTGGAGATGGCTGCTTCTGTGATCTGAATAACAGCAACCCCCATGAAGGGTGTCCAGCACAGGAAGAAGATTAAGATAACCAGGAGGAGGCGAACTACTCCTTGGTGGTGTTGCTGGGATTCCTGGAGTGATGGCGGGTAACCGAAAATGGAGAAAACCTCTCTGGAAGCAGCTGGATGAGCAGACACCATCGCAGACACAAACCACCCACTCAGATGATAAAACACGGAATTTGTATCCCGACTCCTTTGAACCGAGTCCTCCAAGCTGTGAATCCTCCTCACGTGGTTCCGAGCCACCTTCAGGATGTTCACATAGCAGACGAGTATAATGACGGCAGGCGTGAGGTAGGAGAGTGCAGTCATAGCTGCCGTGTAGCTCGGACTGACGGTCCAGTCCACCGCACAGTTGTACGAGGGAGCCGCATAGGTTATAAAGCTCCAGCCCAGTAAAGGGGGAGAACTGGTTGCCATGGCCTGCACCCAGATCCACAAAACCACCAAAAACGTCCTCCACAGAGTGCAGCGGGGAGTGTAGCGCAAGCAGTTAACGATGGAGTGGTAGCGGTCCAAAGCGATTGCCGCAAGTGTTAGTGCCGACACTGTGCAGTAGACCGAAGAGGTGTAGCCCACAAATAAACACAAGTTCTGTAAAGAGAGAAAAGAATAAGCGAAGGAAATCATGAGACTGTGAGTGCTGAAGATCTCTTACAAGATGTTCAGCCCATCCAGGTTTTATGATAGATAAAGCAACAAAGGGCATGACGCCGAGGCCCACTAAGAGGTCGCTGATGGCCAAGTTCAAGATCAAGACTGAAGTCGCCTGATGGAGAGGTTTGGTAGCTGCCACTAGAATGATGACAAGAAGGTTACCTACACAAAAACAACACAGTGGTGACAAAAGTCAGAGGTGATGCCAAGCAGCTTTATTGTCTTTGGTGTACAAAAACTGGAAAGAAGAAACTTTAGCATTTCAAGAGATCCTTTGTTTATCAACCAGTTGGTCGCGAACCTAAAGTGGGTGAGGTTGCAGACCCATTTTGTGTGGGTCGTGGGCCTTTGCCTTGGTAAAATAATGTTGAGGGGAAAAAAATGTAACTGATGGTCAATGACACCATAGGAAAAGGCTGGTAGGGTTCCCTCAATAGTCAAAACCCCAGGAAAAGAAACCTTTACAGATGGTCCCCCACTTACGACCATTCGACTTATGAAGAACGGTTAGACGCAAACATTTTTTTCGGGATATCCAAAAATATCCGGACATTGCCGCAAGTTAGGTTTTGTATTGTGTGCACCTTTTTCCGAGTAGAGGACAGAGCTGTAGTGCTTTTTTCCTCCGCTGGGCGCTGTGAGCAGTCACCCAGCATCCGCCCCAAAGAAGAAATCCAGCTTCTACTTCATGGTTTGTGTCTATACACACTGCACTGTATCTCTAGCACGCTAACAGGTTTGACGTTTTTATAGTTTAATATTTCATGCATCCATTCGATATGGTTGGTGTAAAGTGTAAAGAGGCGCGCCGTTTGTTTTAAAATGAAAGTGGAATAAGAAAGATTTATGCGGTTGAGAAAATAGTTGAATCGCTTATTTTCGGCCACTCTCTACCACGGAGGTGGACCTCTTGAAGCCCATCTTCCAAACGTAAGTTAAACTCAACTTTATTCATCTTTATAGAGCATATTATTTCAAGAAATGTTTAGGTTTTAGTACAAAACAGTACAGGTTACTTATATAAACCTTAAACATACAAAATATAGCACTGGAGCAACTTCCTAACAATCGTCCGGAACCTATCTCGTTTGTAAGTACGGCAGTGTCTGTATCAATTAACCTAATACTCTAGTATATATCAGCACCAGAGAACAAACCTATTTTACACACGTTTGTTTAACAAATAAAAGTATTGTACTAAATAAACGTTTTTTTATACAATTTCTGTACTGTCAAACTATTACTTCAAAAATAAACTTGCTATCATATTGCGCGACTATTGTTAAAGGACATGATACACTTCACCTACTCGCTACTAGAAATGGGTGGAGCTATGAGAAAGAGCGCAAGCACTCCCTCCAGTCTCTCGCCCTGCGTCGAAAGTAAATACGCCGAAAGTAAATACGTCTGGATCCTCGTTTGCAGAATTTTATGACGTTTTTAAAAAAATAACTGCTTGCACCTCGTTTCCAAACCACTATTTATAATAGAATAAATGAATGTCAAAACGAGCCTTAACGATCTCAAGTAATTGCGGGAGGAAGACATGTTTAAGGTGTTATATTTGTTGACATTTAGGACACAGGCTCTGGCATTATTCTTATTTTATGAAATCGTTAAATGTCACACAGTGAAACAAAAAGGGGTGAAGAAGTAGTTTTTGTCTGCAGAGCGGGTTTAGCTGTCTTGTTAAATACTGTCTCAGAATAAATGGTGCACCGCTTTCTTAAAATCAAAAACAAAATATTTTGATTCCATGGCTCTTAAAGTCAAAAAGGTTGCCGACTTCTATTCTACACCATGAGCTTCAACGAGGTGCACGCAGACCTATTCTGAAAATAGCTAACCAGTGCTGAGTCATTGAGATTTTCAAGGAAAATGTATTTTTTTTAGTGGTGGACTGAGTCTATTTCACCTTAATTCAAATAATAAACCTGGTAACAACATAGTAATAACATGATAAATTGTTATTTTAGAAATATTAAAGTGGGTGCCCTTTGTGCTAATTAGTAACACAAAGTAGCTCTTAGCTTCAAAAAGTAAATAACTAATTTGCACTATTGATTGGTTAACTGAAAATATGATCGGTTGACCAATTTGGGCACTTGTGCAGATAAAACAGCTTTCTATGGGAACCTGACTTTGGCATATGGTCTCAATTTGGCCCCTAAAGGTGAATAATGCGCTTGAATAATGTTAGTGTAACAATATCTTATTCTATTTTGCCAGCTTTGTTTGGCATGTTGGATCACCATCAATAATGGTTAAATAATTAAATTATTTTACTTCTCTCACCCAGCTACTAGCAAACTAACACACTGGTTATATGCTACAAGGCTTTTTAGTTCAACAATTACACCAACATTCATCTTAATACAATTGTGACATTTTATTAAAAATGTATTTTACTTATTAGTTAAGAAAATATACACATTATTGGTTGGTATACGGAGTAGTTGAGGATGTCTGGGTATGAAATTGCAACTTGAAAACTTCTCGTTTTATACAGTTTTATGTTGTTTATCAACCCTAACTTTCCCTTATATATCGTCTTCAAAACCTCATCTAAACTTGTAAATAACTCAAATGTATTAGTATTAGCGTCTTCTATTAACGCATGTACTCCAATATGGCGGCTGAACAAAAAGTCACGTGAATCTAAAAGACTATTCGTCCTAGCAAAATAATCATGAAAACAAATTGTTTTATTCGGTAATAATAGGGAATAGTTAAAAAAAAATCATAATTAACATAGAACGCCAAAAACATTCACTTGTGACGTTTGCCGTTTACTTTATTGGGCGAACCTGTATGGAGTGTGTACAGTATATAGCCATTCACGCTAATTGCTCGAAGAAACAATTAGCTCACTTAATGTGTGTATACGTAGTTTTCATTTCGAAATGTATTATATATTAATTTCGTTATAGCTGTGAACATATCGTAATTATTAGAACATTTTAAAACAAACTAAGGCAACAACTCTTACCTGTCACCGAGCCAACACACATCACCACCACAAGCACCAGGAGCAGCGACTCAACGCCGTCCATCGAATCTTCTTTACGGCTCGAGTTACCTAAAGAACCCGGAATTGACCTGCTATTTTCGACGTCCATTTATAATTAATACACATTTAAACTTCAAGAGAGTGAATCAAAAAATAGTCACGAAAGCGTAAGACGAAATAGCTCAAGTTCATTAGGTGACAAGCGAATCGCCTCCGTTTGTGTGGGCGGGGCGCCATCTTCACTACTTTTTAAAAAAGCGGTCCACACAAAATTTATTTATATTTTTATTTCATAAAAATAGAGTAAATGTGTTTAAATTGTGAATACAACTTGAAAATATTATACAATAAAAAAACAACAAGTGACTTACTGCAAAAAAGGCCACACAATATGTAAAATAAAAAACAAAACAACGATAGTACTGTATAAATAAAATAGGATTCAAAAATAAAAAATATAATTAGGATCGTTTGTCAGCTGAAGTATAGCCTAGCTTGTTTTAGACAGCTATAGTAAAATAATAAGTAAAAAAAAAAACACGATTGATAAAATATTGCGCCAAATTGTTTTTGGAATACATTAAAAATACATATATACCAATGGGGGTCGTAGGTCAGCTGAAGTATAACTTAGCTAAGTTTAGCAAGTTAGAGTAAATTAGTTTGTTAAACAAAACAACAATGCATCGTATTTCCTAAACTAAGCATAACAGTCAATTATTCAAGCGGAGTATATAAAGAAAAAAAAAAAGCCTGGATAGATTCAAACGAACAACTTAACAACTTTAGGGCAGTTGTGGAGTCCACTTGTCAACAAAGTGAATCCTTTCAATCCATGTGTTTCAACATTAATGAAAGTAAATCAATGAAATGTGATTTCTGTTTGCTTAGCCACACCGTTGTGTCTTATTGGTCAAGTCAAAAATATATTTATTATTTAAAAAAACAAATAGTAATAGTAAATAGTAGCACTGTGACCACTACAAAATGAAAATAACTTCTCACACCATATCAATTGGGATACATTCCATCCCACCTGTGACCCGTAATAAAAAAAAAAAAAAAAAACACCAACTAAAATAGACCGGGAGGAAGAATATTTCACAGAATGAACATTCCCGACATTACCCAGCGGCACAGTTTCACATAAAATAAATGTCAAGCCGATATAAAATGTTTTGGGAGCACAACTAATTTCATAGCCCCCGTGAGTCAAAGAGTAATTGCCTCGACGGATAATGTCGTAAACATTTGAATTGCTGTTGTTCCTCTCCAGGCACATGAGGAGATTTTATTTTCCAAGCATGATGCTCTTTGGAATACTTAATGGGCTGAGCAGTGTTTATCTCCGTTCCATCCATGACGGAAATATTCAGGATAAAAGCCCACAGAAAGATGTACTTGACGAGTATGCTGTTAGCATCGTTTGAACCCACTCAAAACCCCAACCCTAGTTCCCTAACCCTAACCTGCTACCCCAACCCTCACTTTTACTTCTAATTCTAACCCCTACTAACCCTAAACCCATAGCCCCGAACCCTAACCTTCTAACCTTTACCTATAATCCTAACCACAACCCTAACCTCTAATCTTAAACCTAACACTAAATCTTGTCTAGGCTAAGTCCCTAACCCCCAAACCTTCTAACCCTTGCCCTAACACCCCAATTTATCATTGACTGATAGCTCGACTTAAATCAATTCTTCAATTGTCCTGACTGGAAGTTCTGACGAGGCGTTGTCGTGTGTACTCCCAGATCAGCAGGGCGGCGCTCACGTGCACATTGAGCGAGCGGATGACTCCTTGTTGCGGGATCTCGACACAGACGTCCAGAAGCTGGAGCAAGTTGGCAGGGATGCCTTCTCGTTCGTTGCTATGGCGACAGAAACACAATTTCACTAGGTCCCGTTTTTTTTCTCTCAAGCCATGGTGTATTGTAGTTTACGATTGCGATACTAACAAAAAAATAGTTATAAATAATTACAATGAAAACTTTAAAGGGACATTGTGCATTTATGTAACTTATTATAAATCATGGGCAGAACGGTGGGGCAGTGGTTAGCGTGTCATTGGCACAGCTGTGAGGTCATGAGATCGAACCCTCCTGTGAGGAGTTTGCATGTTATCTCCATGCTCGCGTGGGTTTCCTTCGGGCACTCCAGTTCCCTTCCACATTCCAAAAACATGCATCTCAGGTTTATTGGCAGGTCCAAATTGTCCCTAGGTGTGAATAAGCAAGTGAGTTGTCTGCCTCTGTGTGTCCTGCGACTGGCTGGCAACCAGTTCAGGGTGTCCCCTGCCCACTACCCGAAGATAGCTTAAGGACCCCGCAACCCTACTGAGGATAAATGGTGCAGATAATGGATGGATGGATGGATAATAAATCATTTCCTTTTTTTTAAGAAACTCAAAAGTTCTTTGCCGGACAAAGAGCTTTGAACCTTTAATCGGTCACAAATGCAAAGGACGTAACATCTTTGCCAAAAAGTTTGTTTTTCAACTAACGATACTCCAAATTTTGGAACGGAGGAGTTTTCCCCCAATGATTTAGGATCTTATATCAGTATTGGCTAATCTCTGAAGAGAGGGATGACGATTTACTCCCCCCAAAAAACAACGGAGACCAAATAATGAAGGTGTTGTATCTGAGTCTGATCAGGTGGCTTATCCTGCTCCTGGGAAACATGGAAACTAGGTCTGGTACTATCTGTTTCATGTGGGGGAGCAAACCCCAACCCTCAATAAATCGTCCTGGAGAGGGATAGGCGCCAGTAGGCTATACTTACCCGATACACACCCCAAGAAGTGGTGCCCCGACGACCCTGGCGATTAAGAGATCTGTGAACCATGTGAACCTGAGTTGCGTATAGTGTAATGAGGGTTGCTTTCAATGAGTCTACAGAGGGCACGACACAGCAGGAAATGACAATGTAATGATCCCCATTTATCCTCGGTGTAATTGGGTGAGAAGATTGCAGCAATTAAAAATAGAGCCGCGACAAAACAGCACACCTAAACAGATGTTACCCGGGAAAGGAAAGAATTAATGTCCGGAATGACACATGATCAAATTGATGCGGCGTGTGATGCTCTAAATGTGTGACAATGTGATTTTTGCTGAACTTTCACACCCTTAACAACATTTCCACAGATGAAGGTCCCTGATGCTGTTTTCTACTCGAGTATCCTGAGGGAGAATCAATTATAGAGCAAGCGTGTTCTGACAGAAGCACAGAGAGTCAAGGCTCTACTGGGAAAAAGGCTGAACAGGTGTGCTGAAATTAAATAACCCAACCCAGAGGTCACCGACCTTTTCGAAGCTGAGAGCTATATTTGTTCTCATTTCTCAATTTTTTTTTCTTTTCAATCCTGTTGCAAAAATCATCACATCACAAAATGGGAAAATCACCTGGAAATAAATACGGGAATACATAGGGAAGCCAAAGGCTTTGAAGAGACCAGTCCCAAAAATAACTTTGGACACTTCTTCTATCAATCATTTAAACAAACAATCAAATATCTTACATCGTTATAACAATCATGTGTTAGTTCATTTACAAATGATCTCACTGTTTGAATTGTGATATATATATATATATATATATATATATATATACTGGACTGTCTCAGAAAATTAGAATATTGTGATAACGTTCTTTATTTTCTGTAATGCAATTAAAAAAACAAAAATGTCATACATTCTTGATTCATTACACATAAACTGAACTATTTCAAGCCTTTTATTATTTGAATATTGCTGATTTTCGCTTACAGCTGAAAAAAACATAAAAATCCTATCTCAAAATATTAGAATACTTCCTCAGACCAAGTAAAAAACATAATTTTATAACAGCAAAACTAAATCAAACATTTGAAAATGTCCATTGATGCACTCAGTACTTGGTTGGGAATCCTTTTGCACGGATTACTGCATCAATCAGACGTGGCATGGAGGCAATCAGCCTTTGGCATTGCTGAGGTGTTATTGATGCCCAGGATGCTTCGATAGCGGCCTTCAGCTCATTTGCATTTGTAGGTCTGGTGTCTTTCATCTTCTTCTTAACTATACCCCACAAATTCTCGATGGGGTTCAGGTCAGGGGAATTAGCAGGCCAATCAAGGACAGTGATGACATGGTCAGTGCACCAGTTACTGGTGGTTTTGGCACTGTGGGCAGGTGCCAGATCATGCTGGAAAATGAAATACTCATCTCCATAGAGCTTTTCAGCAGATGGAAGCATGTAGTGCTCTAAAATCTCTTGGTACACAGTTGCATTTACTCTGGACTTGATGAAACACAGTGGACCAACACCAGCAGCTGACATGGCTCCCCAAAACATTGCTGACTGTGGGAACTTCACACTGGATTTCAAGCAACTTGGATTTTGCTCTTCTCCAGCCTTTCTCCAGACTCTGGCGCCTTGACTTCCAAATGAAATGCAAAACTTGCTTTCGTCTGAAAAGAGGACTTTGGACCACTCTGCAACTGTCCAGTGCTTCTTCTCCATAGCCCAAGTCAGACGCTTCTTCCGTTGTCTTGAGTTCAGAAGTGGCTTGACCATGGGAATACGGCTATTGCAGCCCATTTCCCGGACACGTCTGTGAACTGTGGCTTTTGATACCTGGACTCCAGCTTCAGCCCACTGTCTTTGAAGCTCCCCCAAATTCTGGAAGCGGCTCTTCTTCACAATTTTGTTAAGGCTGCGGTCATCTCTCTTGGTTGTGCAGCGTTTCCGGCCACATTTTTCCCTTCCAACAGACTTTTTGTGGATATGCTTTGAAACTGCACTCTGTGAACAGCCTGCTCTTTGAGAAATTTCTTTTTGTGTCTTACCCTCCTGATGGAGGGTATCAATGATGGTCCTCTGGACAGCAGTCAGATCAGCAGTGATTTAGTTTACTGAACCAAGCTGAGTGTTTTTAAGGCTCAGGAAACCCTCGCAAGGTGTTTCGAGTTAATTAGATGATTCAGGTGATTAGTTGAATAGCCTACTTGTATACTTTTTCATGATATTCTAATATTTTGAGATAGGATTTTTGAGTTTTCTTAAGCTGTAAGCCAAATTCAGCAATATTAAAATAATAAAAGGCTTGAAATAGTTCAGTTGATGTGTAATGAATCCAGAATGTATGACATTTTTGTTTTTTTAATTGCATTACAGAAAATAAAGAACTTTATCACAATATTCTAATTTTCTGAGACAGTCCAGTATATATATATGTATGTATACTGTAGCTATATATACTCTGAAAAGACCGCAATGTTTATTATTGGTCCATCTGAATGCCGTGACTTGTTCTGAAAAACTGCTCTGAATGTTGACAAAAATGACTCAGTCAAAAATTTAGGTGTCATATTTGACACCAATCTGTCCTTTCAAACACACGTCAAGAATATTACTAGAACATCTTTTTTCCATCTTCGTAAAATTGATTAAATTTGCCCTGTGCTGTCTTAGTCAGATGCAGAGATTATAAATCATGCGTTTGTCCGGTCTCCCAAAGTCCGAAATCAAGAGCCTGCAGCTGATACAAAATGCTGCAACGAGGCTTTTAACTAAGACAAGAAATCTTGATCACATTACCCAATTTAGCTAACCTACATTGGCTCCCTGTTAGCTTAAGATGTGTTTTTAAGGTTCTGTTGATATCACTCAAAACCATGCATGGACTTGCTCCCTCAAATCTTTCAGAATTAATACCCCCCTGTGTTTGGGTCTGTAGCCTTCTCTCTGAAAATGCTAGTCTTCTAGTGATCCCAAGAGCCAAGAAGAGAACCGCAGGTTCGAGAGCATTTTCCAGTCCAGTCCCGGTGTTGTGGAATGCTCTGCCCCCTGGGATTCGATCTGCAACCTCAGTGGAACGGTTTAAATCTAGGCTTAAAACACACTTCTATTTTACAGCATATGAATAACCTATATTTTATGTTGACAATGTCTGTTTATTATTTGTTATTGCAGCATCCATTGCAGCCTAGCCATCCTGGAAGGGGATGACCTCGTGTGCGGCCCCTTCAAGGTTTCTTCTTTTTCCTCATCTTGAGTTTTTTTGAGTTTTTCCTTGCCCTCATGTAGGTTTTAGATCAGGGGATGGTGTAATAATAGTCTGTGGTTTGCAATAATCTGTGGTCTGTGCAGTCCTTTGAAACTCCTTGTGATTAAGGGTGTCACAAATAAACATGACTTGACTAATATTTAGTTTTCTTATTGTGATTTTGAATATCTTTTCCCTGCGAAGAAAAACAAATAGAATAAAGGTAGGCACTTAAAATCTTCAGCCCTACTATCTTTAAGTACACATGTATGTATGATTGTATTTTATGGCTGTTTTTTGAGCAAATATTTGTGTCTTCCTTTTTTTAATTAGCGGTTGATCTTGGTTTTTTTCTTGTGTTCTTTGCCTAATAAAAATGCCACAAACAAACAAATCATACCCTAGAAGTAGCAGGGTCTTCTCAGGAAACTGGTAGTCTTGGAGACTTTGACTGTTTGCGGTCTGCTCTACGCCAACAATGCAGTAGCCATGACTCTTTTTTACTTGCAGGAAGTCTGCCAACTCCACTGGCTTTACCTGATGAGTAAATCACATTCGGATGAATAGAGGGGCAAATCAATGATAATAACAATGATAATAAAACATCTACCGGTACGCTTAAATACAACTGATGAAAAAAAAAAGCAAAGAAAAACAAAGGAAATCACATTTTTAAATAAGGACTGACAAAAAGTGAGGCTTTGATTCTGGAGCTTAGAGCTTTAACTCAAGAGTTAAACCACTTTAAAGTGACAGTGTGTAATACTTTACCACTATATGTCAATGTAACTTAGAATGGAGCTGTATGTCCACTTGAAGAAGATACGCTATAGAAGGCAAATGATACAATTTCACAAAGTTCAGAAGCCGACTTTCGTATCTACTTACGTTAGCAAGGATTAGTTTCAGCCAGCGACAAGACGTGAGAGCCGGTGTTAATCCAAAAGACCAAGCATGTTGGATACACCAGCAGTGGCTGAAAAGAGCCAAGAGCTGTAGTTGTTTTTAAGCTGCTGTATCAGGCTAACTTTTGACACAAGCAAGAGGAGATAGTAAAAAAAAGCCAGTAAAAGATTGCGTGACTGAACCAAGATTTGTCAAGTTGGGACCCTGAATCACAGAATTCAGCAATGTTCACTTGGTCAGAGCTAGACTAACTGGTTAACTCTAGCAAATAGCGGAAGACGCTACTAAAAAGCCAGTAAAAGATTCCACAAGCAAACTAGGATTTGTCAAGTGTTGGGATTCTAAATCACTCAACTCAGACACGTCGCTTGCATGACCATTTGTAGAAGCAGACTAACAATTGCAATAGCAGCTAGCAGCAAACATTGCCTGAGGCCAAGTGTTTGACATGACCGGCTAGAGAAGGAAATAGTGGGGTGGAAAAAGTCAAAGATATCTAAGTCACAAACCTTGGCGACCATCACATGCAGAGCTCAGTGACATGACAGCTGGTGTTACTCGCCGCTACCGACAACAAAAGACAGAGCAAGCTGGATACACCCGGAGTGGCTGAAAAGAGCCATTAGCTGGAGTTCATCAGAGCTGTGTGAGTTGCTAAGTTACACAAGGAAGCTACTAAAAAAAGCTAAGTAAGATTCAGTCATAGCCTGCAGTTGAGTGGCTAACATAGTAAGATGGCGGACTTTTCCAGTTGCGTTTTATAATTATTTATAATTTCTAAATTTTAAAGCCTTCTGGTTTGCAGTATTTACTGAAATTTTTACGAAAGGACTCTGCTCTCACCTGGTTTTGGAACCAGTATTAACACGCATGAATTGAATTTGCCTGTGTATTTTCTGTACATCCCTTTGAGACTTCTTGTGATTAAGGGCTATGCGAATAAATATGACTGGACTTTAAGAAAAACATGCTTATGGGATGGTATATGTTTTTGCTTATATTTGAATCAATAGTGTTTCATTTCAAAGGATAAAGTATTTTTACACAACTAAGTGTCGTTATATAATACACACTCCAGCTTTAAAGCTTTAACTCAACAGTTAAAGTCACTTAAAAATATTTTTATCCAAGCATTAAAACTGCTCTATTAACCCAACAGTTATACCAAATCTAAAGTTTTCACCCTTCAAATATTCACTTCTGGCATAAATGTACACTATATTGTAACTAATAACAACAAAGACAATTCTATTCTGAAATAAAGCCCAGCGCACACCTGACGCCAAGCGCGAGGGGAAGTTAGCATCAATGCCTTTGGCTGCAGAGTGCCAATGGCGCCGTGCCCCACAGTTTTCAGCCGCACGGTTTTCCTATCCAAGATGTTTACGTCACACATTTCATGTTACCATTCAAAATAGCGACTAACATTTAGTTAGTTCACGCAATTACAATTATAATACAGCATTTACTGATGAAAAGCCTCTGTCTCTAAAAAAAAGAAAAAAAAGTGAGGCCTACATTTGACAAGGCTGATGTCAACAGCTTCGCGTCGTTCGCAAACGAAACACCTCTACGATCTGGCTCTTGGAAGCGGATGACGGGAGCAGGCTACCAACTAATCTTTGAGATGCTATTTTTCTCTTATGATTGGTCAAAATTCATTTTATTTTCAGGGATTCTGTGCAGTTTACTTTAGATTTGTTGAGTTTAAAAACAGCTTAAAATTATTTTGTCTTTTTCTGTACAGATTAATAAATGTTTTAAGTTATGTTTACTGTGTTTTCAGTGTTACCCTTTGAGTGTTGATTTTGCTTTATTTTCCCCCAATTGTAATAATGCGTAATAAACGGAAATATATGGAACTAACAACGAAACAACCTGTAAAGCCGTTCGAGAGCCGAAAGAGCCAGCTCTTTTTAGTGAGCCGAGCGGTAAAAGCCGGTTCTTTAAAAGGAGTCGGAATTCCCATCTTTTCAATGGACCATTCGCTTCCACTAGGAAAAAAGTAAACACTGGTCAAAAACGTGTTTCATAATCACTGCTCACGCGTCAAATCAGTTCTCCTCGCTATCCCACACACTTGAAAATTTTTGATGCTCTGTGCCACACCGTATTTTTCCAAAAAGTGCCCCCACAGACCTGTGGCCATATGCAAAATGTCGGTCGCCAGTGGCGTCGCGCGCGGTCGGTACGAGGTGTGCACAAGGCTTAAAGTGTATGTCATCTACGTCACCTCTAGGAGCGGAAGCCAAAGTTCAGATGAGACACTCAGCGACTGAAAGTGTTTGTCGCTAATGTGGCGGAGGTTGTCCAGTGCTAACGCCTTAGCACCGAAGATCTCACAGGTCCGGCACAGACCTACGTTTCCAGACATATTAGTGGAGTTGAACTTTATACAGTTTTGTAGTGGCCTGACCTCCGAGGTTGGTCGGTTTGTCGATGAGCGAAGCGACCACTAGCAGGGCGCCAAGCTGTTTGCCGAGGCGAGCCGCTCTCTGCTGCGGGACCAGCTGCAGGTCCGGGTTTTGCCCCTGGATGTCCATCCACCAGGGGGTTATCTTCTTCTGTACCTCTGCCCAGCGTTCGTCTTTGTCTTCCTCACCTTGGAGACAAAAAACAGGAACAATTTGATCAAAAAGCTGAAAATTTGATTCAGTTGGGCTAGACCAGGAAGGTCAAACTCCTTTAGGCTATGGGGCTGGATTCTGACTTTTTTTCTGAGGCGGGCCAGAGCAGTAGAAAAAACAAAAAAACTAAAATCCAAATTTTTAGCTTTATTTCTCATCTTTGCCATTGAAAGTGTTAACAGGTTTATTTAAACAGTTGAGTGAATGTAGTTTTACTCTGGAAACAAATCACCATGCTATACAAATTCAACTCTGCCCTCTAGCGGCTGTGGAGAGCATTAGTTTTGCATTTATCTAAAAAGTCCATCCATCTATCCATCCATCCATTATCTGCACCGCTTATCCTCAGTAGGGTCGCGGGGGTGCTGGAGCCCATCCCACCTATCTTCAGGCAGTGGGCAAGGGACACCCTGAACTGGTTGCCAGCCAGTCGCAGGGCACACAGAGACGGAAAACTCACTCGCTGATTCACACCAAGGGACAAATTGGACCAGCCAATTAACCTAACATGCATGTTTTTGGAATGTGGGAGGAAACCGGAGTGCCTGGAGGAAACCCACGCAAGCACGGGGAGAACAAACATACAAACTCCACATAGGTGGTTCATGACCTCAGAACTGTGCCACACACATTTAAAAAGTCATAATTTTAAATAGAAATCACAAAGAAGGTTGCTTTTTTAGACATACTCAGAAATGGGCCAGGTTCGCCTTGACTAGACCGAGCGTGGGCAAGGTATGGCGTGCGGGCAATATCCGGCCCATCATGCTTTTTAATCCATCTAGCTGACTAGATAAAAGTTATATAAATAGGGTTTGCGCACCTTTTTAAGGGGGAAAATTAATGGCCAATTTTTCAATTTTACTAGTACCTTCAAAGGAAGCGCCGAACAAAAAAACGTTTTTTTGTTGTTGTCTTTGATGACTAAAATGAATCTCTATCTTGCTGCTATCACATACTTTGTGCTATTTTGCAATCCAATCAATGATCGACGATCAATGGGCTGCTATAAACTGACATGAATTCTGCTATTTTGCACAGCTTGGCTATTTCACATTTGTTTACAAACACGGAAAAGGCTTTATAGTGGCTGGGTAATAATTGAGTTCAATACGGAAGACAAAAACAGAAGGATAGTACTGTGT
The DNA here is from genome assembly GCF_059441175.1 of Urocampus carinirostris. Lineage (NCBI taxonomy): Eukaryota > Metazoa > Chordata > Actinopteri > Syngnathiformes > Syngnathidae > Urocampus > Urocampus carinirostris. The sequence continues at coordinate 24,701,249 of NC_142361.1, forward strand.
GTAAAAAGCAGAAAAATGAGCGAAATTTGGCCTCATTTTAATGATATGGATTGCTCCAAAGCAGACTGCTTTCAATCTTAGAGACTGCTGATCTTTTACTTTTTGTTTTCCTTTTTTTAGATTATATTTGCTGCGTGTTTTTCAGAGGATATGTGTTAAAAAAGGTTAAAACGGAATTATAAATAGTTTTTCAAATTTGATCACTTATTCATATCACTGAAGAGTTAATATTTTTTTCTTATTTTATTGCTTTGTATTTTCAGGGATTTTGTGTTGTCGTTTGACTTTAAATCTGTCCAGCGTGTAAAAAGCTCAAATGTTGTGGCTCTAGGAATATTCTAATTTATAATTCACGTGTTTTTCAGGGATCCCCAGCAAAATGAAATGACCAATTACTTAATAATTTGGTGCATAACGTTTTAATATTATTGATAATAAATAGTTCTGTGAACCGTTTGGGAGATGAAAGAGGTGTCTCTTCCCAGTAAGCTGAGCCAAGAAAGCCAGTTTTCTGGATAGAACTGTACTCCTGAGTGAAACCAATTTGGGGCGGCGACACCTCACGTGACAACGCCATTGTAACAAGCCACCAGAGCAGGCATGTCAGTGTCATTTTCCACACCCTTTTTCCTTCTTCATTTATTGCCTGGTTTATAGAGTACGACTGCCAAAAAACATGGTAATGGCAACAAGTTCAAGCATTTTTAAGCGCCTCACCCAAAATTCAATCCTTTTCCCGACCTTGAAAACACATCATTAAAAATCAAGCATTTTCAAGGATTTCAAGCACCTGTACGAACCTTGTACAAATACAAGATGACATTTGGGTTTATGCGACCATTTTTTTATTTAAATATTGGTTTGATGATTAACCAGGCTTAGAGGTGGGTAAAATACAGCCAGCTCAACAACAAGTTTAATGAAAAGTACTACAAATAATTTAAAAAAAAAAGTTTTTATATATATTACTAATTCAAACATTCAATCTGCAACCTCAGTGGAAATGTTTAAATCTAAGCTTAAAACACACTTCTACTCTATAGCATATGAATAACCTATATTTTATGTTGATAATATGTGTATTATTTGCCCTCATGTAGGTTTTAGATGAGGGGATGGTGTCATAATAATCTGTAGTTTGCAATAGTCTTTGATCTGTGCAACCTTTTGAGACTCTTTGTGATTAAGGGCTATACAAGTAAACATGACTTGACCTGACTACACTTTCACAACCATTTTGATGAAAGGGTCGATTAATAAACAAATATATAGTGATTCACAGTACGTATATGTAAATGTCTGCAAGTATTTATAAATGCATACCAAAAAAACCCTGTTATATTTTTTGTTTATGCATGGGCTTGAGACTGTATTAGCAGATACAAAAAAATCAAATCGATCAATCTTTTTTGCCTTCTGACCCCGCCTATCTTTCAATTTGCAGAAATTCCACCCCTGGCCTTGTGACATGTGTGTAATAGTACTTTTATCTTGTTGGATCCAGTCTCCGGCCTGTAGCTGGCTCAGGTCTGGAGAGGGATTTCTTAATGGGGGTGTGTGGAAAAAGCATGACAGCTTCTCAAGCTTCCTTGGGGGAATCCACTCATCATCAGCCAACCCTGAAAGGCTCGGAAAGGTGTAGAATATTGTCTAAGGAAAAAAACAATACAAAACAAAAACTCCTTGTTCATTTTCGTTCAATAATTTTGATATACAGTACTAGGCACACTTACCTCAATGCTGTAATCCCTAATAGGATGGAAGGCCCCAAAAAAGAAGTGTTCTTGAATCCTGGTCCAGTTCTTGTTTGCATTCCTAAATGTGAGCAGACTTTTTAGCACACTACATTTATAAAGTTTCAAAAATGGTGTCATATCCCCACCCAGTATTCTTCAATGCCTCTGTTTGATGCAGACAAGCCTTGACCACAGTGGAAAGTCCTCCCGAGCCTTCTACCATCTTCTCTCCTTGGGCCTCTATTAGGCCCCAAACTCTTTTCAAAGCCAACAGGGCATAAAGACGTACACTGAAATTATGGTGAAAACACCACTGAAGAGAAACATCCAGTGCTTTGGCCAGATGCACACCCTTCATGAGAAAAGGAAATAAATATGTTTAAGGAGCAAGGTTTTTTGCATTCAGTACGTTTACATGCAGGTAAAAATCCGATTGAAAACGGAACATTCCGATGACAATGTTTTTTTTTCGCCTTTTCACTTTCTGATAGCTCGCTCGTGCATGTATATGCATTTGAGTAATCCGATTCTCTATGTGCGCATGCAGTTTCCCTAATCAGGGATAGTTCTTCTACAGAAAAGAACTGTGGGGCTTGTAGTACAGAGATGAATGATGCATGAAAACTCTGACTCACTCGCTATGTGTATTGGTGTATTTCGCCAGGAAATTTCATTTGTACTTTCTGCCCCCACGAACAAAATGTTGCAGGTGTAAATATCAATATGATGTGGATCCAACAGTTGTATCCATCCTTATAGAAAGTAAGTCTATTTTTTGCAAGTCAGATGACAAGCACATCTTGTAAACACTGGGTAATTCATTCGGATAACTCTAGAAATACAATATTCTATTTCTGATTGATTTTTTGCCTGCATGTAAGCATAATCATTGACTTTTTGAAGATGTTTCTGACCGTATTGTTAAGACTGGGAAAAATAACAGCAAAATGTACTAGGACAGCCAGGAAGGTACAGATCCCGGTCTTCGTTCCTTCGTGTTGCTGCACAAAAGCAAAAAAATATATACTTTTTTTTAATTTAAAAAAAAAAAAAAAAGCAAGTATATAAAAAAAAGTTCTAGCTTACCGTGTTGAAACAATCCCAAAATAGGTCTATTTTTTGTGGATAGCGGACAAGAATCAGAATAATAGTCCACTCGATGAGGTACTTGACTGAAGCCTGGTTGCTACAGAAGCCAGCTTCAAAAATGTTTTTCAGTATCGAGGCCACAAAACCCTGTGAACATTTACAAAAATGTTTTCAAGTGTTTTTTTTCCCTAATTTGAATTTAATTATAATGAATAAGATGTAAGTGGCTCACCTCTTTCAATTTTGGCAAGATTATTAGCAGGGTTTGCCATACTCTGTTTTTCACACGATGTTGCAGAGAGTTACTGGAGATGCGCAAAGATGTTGACATGATCTTATCCTGGAACAAAGATTTGATAGGAACACGTTTACGTTCATGCTTCACCTGGCACATTTATCTTCTAAGACATTGTACATTTACATTTAACATGAATCTATCTATCTATCTACCCTGGTCATATCCCTCGAGAGAGGTGACCGACAGCAAGACCATGTCCATCGCGGCCTTCCTTTTGGTCTCCTTCCATTGACTTCTGCTCTGTAGGTCCTCTTCAACATTCGCTCCTCATGCATCCTCGCCATGTGTCCAAATCAACCGAGTACTCTCTTGTCCACCGTTCCTCTCTTATGCTCAGTACCACTTCTACTCCAGTTCTGTCTCTCACAATTTCATTTCTCAATCCATCCAATCTTGTCACTCCTAACATATTCCTCAAATATTTCATCTCCAAAACATTGAATTTCCTTCTCAAATCTCGGCACAATCAGACTCTCATACAGTCCCCTCTTAACAGCCATACTCATACCCTTGTTACTCATCACTCTCCTCAGAGCACCCTAAACCTTGCTTCCTTGATTCACTGAACATAAATAGTTGCCGTAATATTTAAAGTCACCTTTTTAATGAGAGTAACAACAAGTTTCTCCATCAGTTGCACGTGAAGACAGTTTGAAGCATCCAGGCGACTTAGAAATGCCAGAGTGTACATTCGAGGGAGTTGGTCATCTCTGTCGTCACTGGAAAACCAAAAAGCTTTTTTTTTCAACTGTTACTTGGCAAGGGAGACATCTAGAGGCAACATCAAATATTACAGAAAAGCAAGATTGAATATATAAATACTTTGCTTTTCATTTGAAAAGAAGATAATTGAATCTTCCAGCAGTCAGAAAATAAATCTGCAATAACAAAAACCTGCCCTAAATTACTGTATAAATACCACTTTTTAGGAATTAGAAGCCCTAGTATTATATTGCAAACCCTAATGGTGTAAAAAAATGTATTTAAAAAAAATAAAACACTAAGCAAAAACACATGTACTATGACATTAAGATGATTTATTTTTAAACACTCGTATGTCTGGAAATTTGTCATTATATCAAACAACTTGCGACGCCCTTTGAAGAAGCGAAAATCTATGGCGGCAATCTTACTACTTTGAAAGTCCAGTAGTCAATTACTACACAGTGTCACTTAAAGTCAACGACTACTAATAATAAATAGAAGTATTTTTTTAATCCAAGGTGCAAAGCAGTTTAGCCATAAAGATTTATTGTATTTTGCCGAGTGGCTGATTTTTTACATTAAAATCTATAATAAATACAATAATCTGAGCAAGCATCACTCAAAATAAACTGAAAATTCATACACAAAAGGCAGCATCTTACCTGGCGACTACAGCGTTGGTAGCACACTTTGCACCAAGTTGCTCCACATATGCCTGCACATCTTGAACAAGCCTATAGAAAATATGTTAAATGAATAGTTCTCTCCGAAAAATAAATCACTAAAAAACTATCATCAGTACCGCTGATCTCTCCTGAACACAGGGCCATAAACGCAACCCTCAGCCACAATGTTAATATGATTCAAAACGCTGGTTAAGGTGTCATCTTGTTGTTTCCTGCTTTCTCCGCTAGAGGGCATCCATGTGTGACAGCAGTGTTTTAGCAGCACACTAAAAACTCCATTCTTGGACTCAGACAGTTCAACGATCTCAGTAGCAACCTAAAAAAGGGAAATAAATAATGAAAGAAAGGACATGGCTGGACAATACAGTGATACCTCTTCATCGAGCTTCATTGGTTTCAGGATCGCGCTCGTAGGTTGAATTGCTCCTGTAACGAGCAAATATGCCTGATATGAAATCATTAAACTAATCCATTGCCGTCCTCTTGAAACTATCCAAGTGAAGTTATTAATCCCTAAATAGCTATAAAACAGATATTCCTTATCACTAAAACACATTCAAATAGTAAATACACTTTAAAAAATTATATTTCTTTTCAGCATTTACATGCTTCCATATCATTCGCAAGTATGATATCAGTTTCCATTGCTACGCAGATGACACTCAACTATATCTTCCGATGGAGGAATTTGCCACACTAAACTGTGGAAATTTGGAGGCCTGCCTCACTGAGATAATACAATGGATGTCATTCAACTTCTTGCGCTTTAACTCTGAAAAGACCAAAATGTTAGTTATTGGTCCATCTAAAGGCCCTGACTTGTTTTAAAAAAGTGCTCTGAACATTGTCAAACGTAATATCATCCAGAGTGACTCAGTCAAAAATGTAGGTTTCATATTTGTCTGTCCTTTCAAACACATGTTAAGAATATTACTAGAACAGCTTTCTTCCATATTCGCAACATTGCTAAAATTCGCCCTATGTTGTCTCAGTGGGATGAGGAGATTATAATTCATGCCTTTGTTACCTCCCGTCTCCATCACTGTCGCTCTGAAAATGCTGGTCTACTAGTGATCCCAAGAGCCAAGAAGAGATCCGCAGGTTCGAGAGTGTTCTCCATGCGGGCCCCGGTGCTGTGGACTGCTCTGCTCCCTGGCATATGATCTGCAACCTCAGTGGAACTGTTTAAATCTAGGCTTAAAATATGCTTCTATTGTCTATCTTGTGAATGACCTATATTTCCTGTTGAAAATATCTGTGTATTATTTGTTATTGACACATCCGTTGCACCCTGGCCATCCTGGAAGGGGGATTACCTTGTGTGCGACCCCTTCTCAAGGTTTCTTCATTTTCCTCATGTTGAGATTTTTTAGTTTTTCCTTGCCCTCATGTAGGTTTGAGATCAGGGGATGGTGTCATAATAGTCTGTAGTTTACAATAACTGTGCAGCCCTTTGAGACTCTTTGTGATTAAGGGCTATACAAATAAACATGCCTTGACATGAATAAGATGATATTAACAAAGGGGGTTGCAAAGAAGAGTGAGATTTCATACCAGTCAACTCGTATGTTTTCCCTTTATTTCATCTGGTTTGGATTATTTCATATTGTGTACGCCAAATACAATTTTTCATTCAGGGATTTTTTTCTTTCTTTCAAAAAGATGTATCTACTCTTGTCCATTTCGGCGCTAATCCAGATCGTATCGATCACTATTAGCAGACAACAGCATCATCGTAGATGGCTATTATTGTCCTAGTATTCTACATAGTCAGTCTTTCTGTGAGTAAAGAGGTGATGCATTGTGCTTGTAATGTTTATAATAGCTTAATAAGAGGGAATGTTGTGCAATTGGCTGAGGTTGACAGGTATGAGAGACTTGGAATGATTGGTAGGTTTTAACTGTACAATTAATATTAAAGTTACGGTCACTTTAAATTAACAAACACACCCAAAGAATTTCAGCACTTTTTCCCCCGTAATGGTTTGCATGTGCAAACTGGAATGCTGATGCTGGCACTGAGTGGTCTAGAGCGGTCTCTAGTGGTAGCCTCTGGGAATGTTCTTGACATGGATTTATTTGTCGTACACAGAGCAAGATTTGTCTTCCAAATAAAAAATGTAAAGGTGCTCGTTTGAAGAGGTACTACTGTATCTGTCTGGTTACCTTTTTGATGGTTTTCGTCAACAATGGGGCTTGACTTTCAGTGAGCAGCAGCAATTTTTGGTGGAAAGCCACAGAGACAAAACCTTTGAGAGCCGGCCAGAAGTCGTGTGCGTTATTGCTGAGCCCGTGCACCAGCTCCCAGGTTCGTCTTACAGCTTCCACACAAAGGGCCTCGTCTTCATGCAGTAACTAAGATCACAGCATCAAAATTGACCACCATTTTTCTTTATAAGCAAATACACGGAAACTCACTTGAGGCAAAGCCGCCTCCATGAAGGCAAGAACTGGCAGAACCAAATCGCTGGGCAGCAGAGCCAAAGCGTCCACGCAGCAATTTAGAGCGAATTTGGCTGTTTCTGTGTTGTTGGTGTGCTCCAGTGTATTTAGGAGGAAAGTCAGGCAAATCCATTGGTCCCGCATAAAGTGGGCTGCAATGCGACCCCAGTCCTGCAGAGGGCCCTGCTCACTGAAATAAAGTAGTGGTGCACTTTAATGTGACAAACATGAGCATAGGTGTACAAACTATCACCTACACATATAAACCTTTCAACCATGCCCACGAAAACAAAACGTTTTTCTCTTTTTTTAGAGTATTATAAATTTAAAAAAATGTTATTTTGGTGCCACTTTTGTCCCAGTTTTCCTTTGTGGGCCCCCTCCTTCATCAATATTTATATTTTCATAAAACAGTTTGTACTGCATTGTTTACATTAAAATATTGTTAATGTCATTTCTAAAAACATTTTCAATTGTTTTTTTTCTTTGTAAAAAAAAAAAGGAAATTCATTCAAATCCACCCATAAAGCAGTGGTGGGCAAACTATGGCCCATGGGACACATACGTCAGCATTCTTAATTAAACAAAAAGTACGGTACTACAAATTAAAACATAGAGGTTGTTTTTTTGCCACTCTTGTCCCCAGTTTCCCTTTTTGGCGTCCCTCCATACAAACAAATGTTTAATAACAAATTGTGTGCTGCATTGAGAACAATTGCTGAAATGACGAAAAAATAGAAATGTGCCTTTCTCAAATGACAATATCCAACTATTGAATAGTCTTTGAAAACCAGATTTGGATGTGTTACTGAAAAACATTAGATATTTACCTCATTTTAGAAGTTACCACCTAGATTATTGACACCCAAAAGTAGTGCATTACTCAGAAAGTAACTAATTGGTTTCAAATGAAGGGCTTTAAAAAGGCGCATTCTAAATGTTTCAAAACTAAACTGATGAAATAAAGAAACATTTAAAATGCAAGGTAACATGTAGATATAAATGTCTGCATGTATATTCATTAATAGATTAGGGTTCGTACGCCTTTTAAATGGACAAATTTAAGCACTTTTCAAGCACTCTAATGGCCAATTTTTCAATTTCTCCAGTACCTTAAAAGGATGAAATCCAGCACCGATCAAAGAAGCCTTTTTCCAGGGGGGGGGATTTGATGACTAAAATAAAGTTGCGATCTTGCTACTAGGACATACTTTGAGTTATTTAGTGCCGTCCCTATCTATGATCTTTTGTGTCACTAGGCTGCTACAAACTAAGATGAATTCTGCCATTATGCTTTAAAAATGCACGGCAGTTTCAATACGTCACACTTGTTTACAAACACAAAAAGGGCTCTCTAGGTGTTGGGTAACAATAGAGTTCAATACGGGAGACAAAACAAGTAGTAAAGGACACTATGTATAAAAAGCTGAAAAATGAGCCAAATTTTGACTCATTTTGATGATTCTTATTGCTCCGAAGCGGAGTGCAATCAATTTTTCAGATTGCTGATCTTTTGCTTTTGTTTTACTTGCTTTAATTTATTTACTGTGTCTGAATTGATAAAAATAGTAAATATTTTTTATGTTTTTTTTTGCATTTTATCATTTATTTAGAGCTCTAAAAGTTCATAATTTTAATTTACATTTTACTCTTTTTCATTTTCAGGGATTTAGTGTTGTCCAACTTCAAATCTGTTCAGCGTGTAAATATCCAAACTTTTTTTGTATTTTATTTTTCTTTGTAGATCTGTGTATATTTGAGTTTATATTTCCTGAGTTTTGCAGGGGTCCTCTGCATATTCATAACATATTCAATTATTAATTACTAAATCATTTGGTGCATAATGTTTTACGATAATTGTTAATATATCATGGGAAAAAAAAAAAAAAAAAGAGTCCGTTTACAGCTCTTCTCAGTGAGACAAGCCGAACGAGCACTCTTTGAAAAAGAGCCGGGATTCCCATGACTAGTCCGAAAAACCTATTCTCTTGGATGTGACAGTAGAGTGCAGTAGTAATGCTTTACATGACAACTCGATGATGACTGGAGCCACCATCAGCATCATTTTTGAACACTTGAACAAAAATCCTTAAGAAGCGCGGTCTCTTAAGTCAGACTGTTAGGTAACACAGCAATGGAAATCATTTCAAGGATTTACAAGCACTTCACCCCAAATTCAAGCATTTTCCTGACCTTTAAAACACAACATTAAAATTTAAGCATTTTCATGGATTTCAAGCTCCTGTACAAACCCCGGTAATTTCCAAACTTACCACAAGCTGTCTGTCTTGTGAGGTTTCAGCAGCCTCTCATTGAAGCGTCCCAGATGTAAATGACTTGTCGACATAACCGGCTCGTAAAAGTGCTCATTCAATTGTTTTAGAAGCAAAATAGTCTCTAGGTTGATTGCTTGTGGCTGAATGACGCCACAAACGGTAGCAAGAGATGCCATAGCAACCACTTTGAGCACTTGGCTGGCCATTGAAGGGACCTACTGAAAGAAAAATGATCAGTTGCTGAAATCTGGTCTAAATTGTGGCGTGATTATTTCAGTCTGACCTGCTCAGCTGGTTCTTGCAGGATGCAGAGACTGTACTTGATGAGTTTAGGAAAGGAACATGGAACATTTGGAGAACTGTGCATGGACAGCTGCTTTAAGACACACAGATAGAGCTCCACCCGATCGATGTCACAAAGCTGCATGAAAAAAAAAAAAAACACAATCCTTCAGCAAATGAACAAAAAAAAAAACAACATTTTTTTATTGTTTACCTCCTTCAGTTCTCCACACAGACGCCTTGTGATAAACTCCTCGATTGATTCGGAACATTGAAAAATGAGCCTCTCAAATGCTGCTTCCACTTCATCCACTGATAAAGAAACGATAAGTCACTGATTAGCATTCACAAAATATATTTTGGGGATCAATACCAGTACGGGTATGCACTAATATTACATACACAGAATATCTTTAAATAAAGGCCTCAACATCCCCGATGGCCTTAATTAAGAAAAATCTGAAAAAATCAGTGAAATAGTCATAACTTTTTTATTCTAATGTCAGATTTTTTTTGCTTATTTAAAAATGAATTTACTTTTTTATGGGTTTGTTTTCATGATTTTTTAAATGTAAAACAAAAATAATGGTAATGACCAAAATAATCTGCCATATCTGATGATCTTATTACGTGCTTTTTTTTTCTTATATTACCAGAAAAAAGGTTAAAATGTAGTGGAGTGGGCAAATAATGAATGATTAAATTCATGTTTTTTATTAGTATTTGCATTAAAATCATACTATTTATAATATGTATATTTCAGTATTACCGGTGGTTACATTTTTTTACCAAAAAAAAAGGTAAAATGTAGTTAAATTGGCAAAATGATGATTAACAATTAGTCTTTTTGTATTTATGTCAGATCATTTAAATTATTTCGTGTACTTTAGTATTATTTTTACATAGCCTATTTCCTTAAAATTGCAATAAATTATTTGCAATTTTCTGTTTCTCTCATGATGAACAATCGCATACTGATACCTTCACATTCATAAAAATCAATGTATTATTCCAAACCATTCGCTTTTGGTGTTTTTTTGAGCTGGAGCAGTCGGAGAACAAGCTGCAGGCTTTTGTCACTCTTCTGTAAGGGCATGTAGACGTTAGTGCTGAGCTTTTTGAGTGTCTGCACCATAGGGGACATTAACAACTGGATGTTTTCCCCAATATTTGCTCCGGATCGACTCTTTTCCATGTCGGCATACAACAGAATAGTTCTGGCCAACTTGTCTGCCTCTTTGGGGTCCACTAAACTCTGCGTCTGACCTTTAAAGCAGCACATAGACTGATTAAACAAAAAAGTACAGATACCCCCACCCCACCCCCATTCTTCTTATCTTACCAGTGCATGCTGGAACATTGAAAAACTCATATATTTTGCTTTGAATATAAACTTTAAAAGTCTGTTTATTTGAAGAATCAACGCCTCCATCACATGGCATGCTTTTATAATTGCCTTCGTTGTTTGAGAGCCAGACACAAACCTAAAAAAGAAAACACACCGAATTGAAATGTCTTCATTGTCATTGATAAAAACGTAGCTTTCAACAGGATTAGACATGGCAATCCAAGATTAACACGTAATAAAGGCTTAATAGTGAAAGATTTCTAGGCAAAAATGTTTATAAAATGTACAATACACCTCAAGTGCTCATTTCAAGTACTGATTTTACTCATCTAAAGTTGATTTTTTTTTGGGGGGTGCAAATTTTTATAATTTTTTTTATATTTTTAGTTTAAAAACATATTGTACATGTTGCATAATGTTGATTTTTTTTTAAGTCTTTTATAGTGTTATGGTTGGTTGGTTGGATCCCTTTACCACACAGGTTGTAGGGGCACACATACCCGTGCCAAGTCTTGGGCAAATACAGCCTGATGGCACCCATCCCTCTTATTTCATCTAATGTTTAAAAACAATTAGCGTTTTTATTATTTAACATAATTTCAACTGATCTTAGTTGTAAGATGAAAAAATAATGCGTAAAATGAGCCAAATTGTTTGATATGGCACATGGTATACAATTTTGCTCATTATATGTATTGTCTTGTATTCCTATATTTTTTTTACTATTAAATTCTTAGAAAATATCTATATTATTACATATTTTAAGAATAATGTAAATTTGTATTACTTTATAACATTTTGACAGATTTTCTTTGGAAGATAAGAAACATAATACATAAAGTAAGATAAATCACTTAAATTAAATTATGGGACGATACATAATTTGGCACATTTAAGGACTTTGTTTAACTAAAAAAGAAATACAAGTGATTGTTTGGTTAAAATTTTGCCCCACTTCGGTCATTTTTTCTATTTATTATGCAAGTTTGATTAGTTTTTTTTCCTTCAAAAATGTTAACTTATTTTATTTAGTAAAACTATAAAAATAGCATTTAAAATTAGCCAATAATTTACCTCAAATGGCAAATGATTATGCACATTTGTAGGATTTTTGTTCTCTTAATAAAAAGGTAAAAGTGTTTTTTATTTATTCTTTTTGCCCAATTTAGATCACTTTTCCATTTTTAATTGAAGTTTAATTTGAACTTTTTTGCACAATTTTTAACTTCTGTTTATTAAAAAAAGATTAAAAAGTAATACTTAATATTATCTTATTATCTAAAATAACAGATGGTATGAAATTTTGCTACTTTTTTTTACATTTTTAAGTTAAAACTATAATGTTTTTCTACATTTTTTTCAAACGAAAATGAAAAATCAATTGAGTCATATTAGGTTGTTGGTTTTTTGCAATGCGGGTAGAGGAAAAGCGAGTGTTTTAAACGTTCGTTGATCTTGTTCTCGATTGTTTTCAGCTCAGGGATGCTGCTGGAAATGTGAATTTCCCTTCGGGATGAACAAAGTATCTATCTATCTATCTATCTATCTTAAATTGATGTTAAAATTGATATTAAAATTGCACTTAATCCCATTTGTTGCCTCCTGCTGTTAAGTATTTTGACAAATTTATTTTATAATGCACTAACAATTTCTCCCTTGTGAGGAATATGTCCTGATTATGGAGATTTTGGAGGAAAATCAGGTTAAAAGCAACAAAAATCAGGAAAATACCTCGTTCCAAAGTTCTGTGCCTCGACAAAGTGACTCATCTGCCCGGAAATAACCCAGGAAGTTAAATATGTCATCCAGCGTCACTGTGCTCTAAAATAAGTACAAAATAACATAATTTCAATGGAATAACGCCTTCAAAAAAGCCACATTGTTTTTTCTTACCACATCTATAAGACAGAGGGCGCTCTTCAACAAGAAACACTGGGCAGCGCCTCTCAGAAGGACTTGATGCGTGATCATGGTGCAGCGCAGCACCTCCCTAAGTGCGGTAGACCGAGCTTGCAATTAATGTGGACTTCTATAACCAACGTAGTTATTTTTGCAGTAAAGAAAGCATGCAATTAATATGCACTTCCAAATCCAAAGTAGTCATTTTCTGCAGACCTGAGGGCGGCAACACCATCAATCGTCAATATTGGCTTTGGAGTTAGACAGGACAAGGCCTGAGAGATGAAGAGGAGGGGTACTGCACACCAATGCTTAGATCCCAGCTGCTGGATCGTCTGCAGTAAAACGGGGCCTGAAAAGCAGATGAAATTGAAACTATGGGTGTAACCAAGCACTCTCAAATTCAACCGAAGCCCCCGAAAAATTATTGCATTTTAAACTCCCTTCTTCTTAATAAAGGACAGGATAGGCTTAAATATAATGAAAAACGCTAGATAAAAAAATAAAAACGCTAAACTAACAAAAATGTGAACAAAACAGCGTCGGAAATACTCCACTGCCTTGAAATGGTTCAGTCCGTTAGATTCCTAGCACGGCTCTTGCCTAGTGTCACTTGCAGCAAAGCGGCAGAGTCTGTGGTGTATACAGTAAGAGTTATATAATGGTTATGTTAAACAACTATTTTAGCACCTAATACCATGACTTTGTTATTATTAACACATATTAGTCCTTCTTTTAGGTGCATTGAAAGGAATGCAACAATGATCAGCTTAGCTTAAAGCCACAGTGGTTAATATTTGACCAACAGATGGCACTGTCTTGTCAGGTGTGAGTGAGGGGCAGTGCCACAGTGCACAGCCTCAGGGTGGCTGGATGCCAGAGAAACATAGGGGGATCTAAGTGCAGATTCCACTATATAAAAGAAATACATTTTTCGACCTAGGATTTTTTCTATAAAACGTAACATTGGTTTGATAGTTCATGTATTTTTCCCAGAAATCAAATCAATGTTTTTTAAAATTGAATTAAAGTTTTTTTGTACCACTAGGAGGCACTAAATTTTACACACTGTCCCTTGAATTGTTGCGTGTGAGTGTGTGTAAGCATTGAATGATCCTAAATGGTTTTATGTAAAATAAAGACAACCAGCAGCCCCAAAGCTCAGAACATAAAAACACCCCTGATTTGAACTAAATCACTGTACTTTTTTATTATAATTTTTTTGTACCTCTATCTTCTACCGGAAGGGAGTTAAAGAAGTTCTTCAAGAAGATTTGGAGTTTAACCGCCAGCTCGGGGCAGTCGCCAATGCGCTGGTCAGTTGCCCTGGAGCAGGAAAAAAATATGATTAGGAAAAAATGTAAAGTAAATATGCAGTAGACCCCTGAGAAATTACATTAATCTGTTCCTAGGTAGGATCACAAGGTGAAATATTCATATAGTGGGGGATAAAACCTATGGTAAATAACCAATTGTGTTCCAAATGTGCTACCCTTGCTGTTAGGACCTTGTCCAATCTGCTGCAGGAAATTGCTCAAATTTATCATTGCAAAAAAGCATACCATTATTCAGTAAGTTCAAATCATAAGTTAGAGACGCCGTAACCTGGGGGTCTACTGTATTTCCTTGATGAAGTTAAAATCTCACTTGCAGTAGAGCGACATCTCTGAGAGAACCTCCATAAAGGGGCCGACGATAAACTGCAGAGAAAATTAGATTAGTTTATCTGTACAGCTAAATCCAGTGAGTTTGTTCACCTGAGAAAAAGTGGACGCAAAAGTCGGCAGGTGGAGGACGTGAAATTCGAGCAGGTGACAAACACCTGCTCGCATTAAAGTTTTGTTTTCACTATGAAACATTCGCTGGTATATGCACAGCAGCCACGATGGATGGAAAAGGTCCTGACCTAGAAATTAAATAAAGCACATTAGCGATGCCTTGGTTTATTTAAACATACAGTAATATTTAAAAAACAAAAGACAGTAATACCTTCCTTTACTATAGTTTGGATAAGAGAGTCTATCCTGTTAAGAACTGGGCGGACAACGTGGACCTTAAAATGAAGAAACAACACAAATGACTTAGCGGTATTGTATGGAGTGAAGACTTGATTTTTTTATTACCTGATTTTCCTCCAAAGTCTCCATCACCAACACATAATCCTCCCAGAACTTTTTGAGTATCTCTTCGCATTTGGCGGTCCATTTGAACAAGGTCTGGTCACCGTTTACTTCAATAACATCAACAACAAAAGGAAATGGTTCACATAAAATTAATAATTGAAATATTTAATGAGTCTGAATAATTAAAAGGTTCATTTTAATATAAATATAAATATAATATTACTGTGCCAACGACAATGCCAAAACACCTCACCACTCCCTCTGAACTTAGTTTCACTCAATGCAAAGACATCCAACCTTCTTCTCAGAAACAAACTTCCATTCCCACTTCTCTTACACTCAATCATACTAAAACCACGCAAATTTAGCACCTCAAGTCTTAGGGTGGTTGAGGGCACCCGACTTACACCCTCTGCACGATCTTGACTCTTTCTGAGAGATTGATACAGAGGAGGGGATTCCCAGCCCCTTCGTTCCGCTCCTTTTAGATGCCTCTTACATCATGCAGGAGATATAGTGGGAGAATTCTTGTTTTCTGCGGCAGCACACGGATGTAAGCATATGTAAGCATATTACTTACATCGCATGCCCCAATAAGCCCCTCACCCGCAAAGGGTAAATATTATAGTAACCTTGATGCAAAAGTACAGCACTTGCATCCCTTCCATTTACACTGCACAAATAATCTTCCCCAATATGTATCATTTTTTACATTTTTATTCTTAGTTGTATATAATTCCTAAAATGAGCAAAATTATATACCATTGGCCATTTAAGATACGGTAATTTACCAAATTTTCTGATTTTTTTTTCTAACGCAACATAACTAAATAAAATAATTAACATTTGTAAAATGTTTTATTTTAAATTGATAATATCACTTGATTTTATTTTTTAAGAAAAATAAGAATCCTAAAATGAGCAAAATTATATACCATCATCTGTTCAAAATAATTGTGCTAATTTTAGGTATTATTTTATCAATCTTACCACATGACATAAAATAAAATATTGTTTAAAAATAAGTCTAAATAAGTTAAGTTTGATTGAAAATGGGGTAAGCAGCACAGCGGTGCAGTGGTTAGCGAGTGTGCAGCACAGTTCTCAGGTCATGAGATCGAACCTCCTGTGTGGAATTTGTACAGTATGTTCTCTTCGTGCTTGCGTGGGTTTCCTCCGGGCACTCAGGTTTCCTCCCACATTCCAAAAACATGCATGTCAGGTTAATTGACTGGTCCAAAATGTCCCTAGGTGTGAATGAACGAGCGAATTGTCTGTCCCTGTGTGCTGGCAACCAGTTGAGGGTGTCCCCTGCCCACTGCCTGAAGATAGCTGGGATGGGCTCCAGCACCCCCGCGACCCTACTGAGGATAAGCGGTGCAGATAATGGATGGATGGATAAAAATAGGGGTAAAATAGGGCAGCATATTTTGCTTCATTAAATCATTTATTTTCCCCAATATATACCATCCAAAATTTAAGATAATTAAATTACTTTGTGTGTTATAATTTTATTCTTACGAGATAAATCACGTTAAATGTTGTTAAAAAAACAATAATAGAAAAAAAAATACAAAATAAACTGGCAAATTTAAAAATTCTCATTTTCATATTTAGAAGAAAAACAACTAATATGAGTGAAATTGCACACCATCTGCCATTTAAGATGATTCACTCAATACTACGTATTGAGGGCGGCATGGCGACTGAGTGGTTACCGCATCCGCACCACAGTTCCGAAGGTCATGGGATTGAATCTCCTGTATGGAGTTTGCATGTTCTACTCGTGCTTGAGTGGGTTTCCTCCGGGCACTCCAGTTTCCTCCCACATTCACAAAAAAACATGCATGTCGGGTGAATTGGCTAGTCCAAATTGTCCCTAGGTGTGAATGAGCGAGTGAGTTGTCTGTATCAGTGTGCCCTGCGACTGCCTGGCAACCAGTTCATGGTGTCCCCTGCCCGCTGCCCAAAAATAGCTAGGATGGGCTCCAGCACCCCCGTGACCCTACTGAGGATAAGCGGAGCAGATAATGGATGGACTACGTATTGAGTTTTCAAGACTTTCCAGGACATTGGATTTCAAATGAGCATTCGAAATTGATGATTAGTAAATCCCTCAGTGCCCTTATACGATGAGAATTACATTTTAGAGGGTGACTTTGCCAATGTTAACCTTATGTGGGTGGGTAGTTGTATCCCTTAACCACAGGGGTTGTAAAGGCACCATTTCCTGTGTCGTGTCTTGGGCAAGTACAGCCTAGTGGCACCCATCCCTCTCCAGGCCAACAAATATGTTCACCCGGTCTCGAACGGGGGACCTTTCGCGTGTTGTACTAATTACTGCAGTACAGATTTCACCCTGGTAATAACATAGTAAAAAAAATATTTTATTTTAAAAATGCATGTGACACAGGCATCCCTTTGCACTTATCAGTAACAAAGAAGTACTTCTCCGCTTCAAAAAGGTTGCAACACCTGCCATACTGGCAGAAGAAAAAAAACACAAGTGGTCAAATGATATGCACAACTATATAATTGCAAACAAATAATTTTACCTGGTTCTGCAGGACAATCACCTCCTAGCTCCTGTGACCATGCCACACACCTTTTCAGCAAGTACAAAGCCCTCTTTCGGGACAAACAATCCCTGTCAATAAGTCCATCCTGAACCAGGAACCAGAACTGGAGGTAGGACCTTGGGTCTGGATCTTTGCAGGTCACCAGGTGGTCTGACAAGGAGGTCAAACACAGCAATGCACGTTCTGTTACAGCAGTTGTTCTTTTTGAAGCGTGCCAAATGCAAATTTCGTTCAGAATCTTGTTGAGAATGTGTTTTGGATTCTTGCAGGAGCTCAACAAGGCTAACAAGAGCCTAACCGTGACTTTGGAGATCAACTCGTCCGGAATAGTTCTGACACTCGACAGAACATTTGATAAAATGTGCAGGATGATCTCATCATCTGGTAATGAAGGAATAAGACCAACTAGGGCTTCACTTGCAACCTCCATGCTGAGTGTCTTTATTCCGGGTGGGTCTTCGTTTGATAAAGAAGGCAGGACGACCATGGTGGTTCGGTTCGCCACTTCTGGATCACAAAACCGGACACATGTGGACATAAGTCTGCAAACAGCCAATGTCGTCTCCCTATAACGAGTTTCTTCCGTTTTTGTTGATATCTTGGAGAGAAAGGGCAAGCAATGAGTCCAGATAATGGATTCTATTTGATCTAGAATGCGTTTTCGTTGTTCTGGGTTTGTTCTGATAGCGATAATCTGCTCGAGCCCTTCAATGAAAACTGTCAATGCCTCGACACGGTTCGTTTCTGGCCAAGCGTCAACCGGCCAACACAACGAGTCAAAAAGAAGCTCGTAGTTAGGCGAAGTAGACAACATTGCGTTGATTAAAATTGAATTCATTTTTAAGTAGAAGTCATTAAATATTCTTTCAGAATGATACTCCGACCGGCTTTTCTCGCGGCACGTTTACGAAGTCATTTGTAAACTTCCGGATTCGTCGCCGTAAGTCTCGCGAGAGGTTTTGAGATATCAAACATTAACAACTTTGAGTTAAAAAAAACGTTATTCCAGGATTCAAAGATTTAAAATAACATTTAAAACTAAACGTAAAAAAATGAATTCATGATATTGTTGATTTTAAGTGTCACTCGCTACGTCTTGAGAACTTTTGAGACGTCTACTTCTAAGGGAAAACCGTTATCCTGCTGAAATATGACCAACAATGTGTGCTTTTGATATTGATAACAGTATTGAAAACTAAAAATAAATTTAAAAAATGAAAAAGTAACACATAAATCATAATATGTTATTTTAAGGTGCAGCTTCCTAAATCGTGCGAAACGTTTTGAGTTTATGTCAACGGGGAATCAACGTAATTATTAGGATCGAAAAATATTTCCTTTCATAGGGATTCCCTATCAGGAAATTATATTGTCCAATATTTAAAAGAAATTTTGAAACCAAAATACAGCCAACTAATATTTTATCGGTAATTTGCAGTATTGCTTCCTAAATTTGGAAAGAGGTTTTTAGGCGTCTACTGCAACGAAGGAAAATGAAGCTATTCTGCTCAAATATGACTTACAAACTTTTCCTTTAATGGAAACATGAGTATTAAATAATTAAAACGAAATAAGAACAACGTTGTAAAATCCAACCCAGGGAAAACGATTTTTTTAAGGTGTGGTTTCCAAAATCTCAGGGAAGTTTTTGACGTCTTCTTAACAAAGGAAACACGTAGTTTTTCTTCTCAAATATGACCAAAAAAGAGTCTCATCTCATCTCATCTCATTAGCCGTACCGCTTATCCTCAGTAGGGTTGCGGGGGGCTGGAGCCCATCCCAGAAATCATCGGGCAGTGGACACCCTGAACTGGTTGCCAGCCAATCGCAGGGCACACAGGGACAGACAACTCATTCGCTCATTCACACCTAGGGACAATTTGGACCGGCCAATTCACCTGAAATGCATGTTTTTGGAATGTGGGAGGAAACCGGAGTGCCCGGAGGAAACCCACGCAAGCACGGGGAGAACATACAAACTCCGCACAGAAAGTCTGGAGCTGGATTTGAACCCACGACAGGTTCCCATGACATGAACTGTGCCGCACAAGCGCTAACCACTGCGCCGCCGTGCTGCCCCCAAAAAAGAGTGTCTGTATATAATACAATTAAAACACAAAATAAAAACCAAGGGCATTTTAAAATCCATCACTGTAAAAAAAACATCTAACTAAATTTAAGAAGCAGCTGTCCAAGTTTCGCGAGGTTTGAGACGTCTACTTCAACAAAAACTTAAATGGACAGTGTGTAATATTTAGTGCCTCCTAGTGGTACAGAACTTTTTCCTTCAGTAAACAAAAAAAAAAAAAACCATGGTTTGAATATTAGACAAAAATGCATTACCTATCATACCAATGTTATTTTTTATATCAAAAAAGCATAGGTCGAAAAAAAAAAAATAATAATAATAATAATAATATATATATATATATATATATATATATATCAAAATATATTTTCTTTCCACATTTAGTTTTCAGCAAACATTACATCACAAAACAATACTTAGAACGAGTTCTCTTATTTAAGGTTTGGCTTCTCTTCCTGTTCTTGCAAGTTCAAAATCCATAGATGTCTTCTTGCCATATTTTGAATGTCTGCTAAACTTTAAAAAATGATCCTTATCCCCGTTAAAATGATAAGTTGAAAAATTTCATGGGACTAAAGAGTGGGGGGAAAAAATTGTTTATATTTAAAGTTCAGTTGTGTAGGTAGAAATATAGTGTAAAATACATTCCACACCTGGACAAAATATTCCATGAAGTAAAATTTATTTTTCTATTATAAAAAAGCAGTACTTGAGAAGAAAAAAATGCTTCATGATAGAAAATAACCCACACATTGGTCATACATTATCAGAACGGAGTGTTTTAATCACAAGCATTCCTTCCCAGTGAGCTCATGCTGGCTAAGGTTCTTCTTTTGCATACTAATTACCATTTACAAAACAGTGAAAATAATAGCATCAAAAAAGCCCTTTTGTTTTGGGTTATATAATAGAAAAATACTGCAAATTCATTATACATGGTCCAGAAATAGAGCTAAAAGCAGGAGAAGAGTTTAATAAAGCATGTTTGGTTTCAAATCTGTGAGGAAGTTTTATCCCCCACACTTGAAGCTATCCTTGCTGAGGCAGGATAACCAGAGTGACGGTAGAAAAATGGAATGTAAAATCGTACTTAGGAGCTTCTTTTGTTGGCACTGTGGTTTAGGAATATTTACAACATTGAACAAACATTTATTTTTGCGCTACCACATAAGACAACATTTAAATGCAGGAAATAAATCAATTAGAACCTGAATAGTGGATTTCTGGAGCAATCTGAATCATTTATATGCTTTAAGACAAAATGGCATTTGGGGGTAGATAGATAGATAGATAGATAGATAGATAGATACTTATTGTAACCCCTCGCGATACTGAAAAATCCGTGAGGTCAACCCTTCACCATTTTTAACAAATAGTTAACTGTGGCTGCTTGGGTGCTGTTCCACTAAGCTAGAAAAAACAGGGGGGGGGGAAGCCAAAAAGTGACCCAAATTTCCTCTTTCGGCCCCTGCTCTAAGCAATAGTCAACTGAGTATAATGGATGGCGGCCAAAACCGTGCAGTTCTCGAGGCGGGCCGCAATGGACCCATCAGCAGCCTCAATCACTCCCCTGCTCCCAGGGTTAGTCGACTAGGGATGAAGGATCAAGGTCACAACCGTGGAACACAGGGATTACAATATTCCAATTGCAAGGGCAGAGCAAAAGTGACGACATTACATAAACGGATGGGAAATCGTTAAATTAAAATTCAACATTAAATCCATAATCATTTAATTTAATCCACTCACCAAATTCCATGAAGTACTGTGCTTGTTTGCTCAATTGCTGCGTCCTGCGTGTTTACAAGTTGAGCTTGTAAAGTGGTAGCTAAAATCATATCATTATACTATATATGGATGGATACAATTGCGGCATCCACTAGAATGTGTTTTGGATTTTTGCAGGAGCTCAACAAGGCTAACAAAAGCCTAACTGTTACTTTGGAGATCAACTCCAATAGCTCTCATTTCGGCAGAAAAAATACGGAAAATGTCTGGGAGAAATCCACCAATACACCTGCAGCTTGTTATCGAGTTAGTCAGAGTTTTTCTTGTATCATGTGTCTTCTGTACTCCAAATCCCAGAATCATTTAGCGCATTCAAATACCCTGGATGAGGGGGACACTGCGTGTGCGTGCACATACAAATCAGATCACTCAAAAGCATAGACATCCACGAGTAATCGTAAAATGAAAGGACAAACCCAACCATTGCAATCAGAATACTCGCAGTCAGATGAAGACATTAAATTGATTTTTTTCAGGGCTTTTCATAACCATAATACTGGCAATATTGCGCGTCCAATCGGATTATTGCCTGCATGTAAACATACTTAATGGATAAAAACAAAAACAACCACTACATTTAATGTAGTTTCCCTTAATTACATGTATATATAGTGTGTGTGTGTGTGTGTATAAAATACATCAATAAATATTCAGACAACTAAATGTTTTAGGTACAAAACGGTGACATCCACAGAATTGTAAGATTCAAAGTAACAGGTATGACACGTTTTGACATTCTCTGTTGTCACCTGTTCACAGAACAAACTCCAAAATGTGTTCGTCTCCCAGAAAGTCCAGTGACAGGCAGTTGTTTGATCTGAGGCTGTGGAAGGAAGGTTTGGCTTGGCAGTGCAAAAAAGGGTAATAGTCATGAACAACGGGGTCCTTTGTGTCGGCCGAGGTGTCTGAGAGGCCGAAGGTATAACTGTGTGAAGAATCGGCTTGCAGCGGGGTCCCCAAGGGGGCCCCGGGGGGGAACAAACTCACGTCGTCGAGACTGTAGCTGTGCCGGTCCACACAAGAGTGCAATCTAGTTTCTTCCACCTAAAAAAAAAAAAATAGAGAAAATAGTTAAATGCAAACATCCGATTGCCCCTGTCTTTTTCTGACCCCTAAATACACCCCCTCCAATTCTGATTTTAATTGATAAAGTGTTTGGGGGAAACAAAGAAGAAATACAATTTGGGAAACAACATACTTGGGTATTGGAGTCATCCACAATGTCATGTTTAGCGTTTTCTGGAAGGGACTCTTTGTTCTCTGTAGGAAACAACATGTAAAAGAAAAGTGATTACAGCACCTATTACTGAATGTATGAGCCTATTTAAGCATTTTTTTGTGTGAATCACGTTAAAATGGCGAATGGACAACGATTTGATACATTCAAAGTTGAGCCCCGGGTTACAGCGTCCACAGCTTACAATCTTTTCATGTAACTATGTGGACGATGGGCTATTTTAACCCCACGATTCTTTTCTCTCTCTTTGTTCACTTCAATCTTGTATCAAACTTTAATTTGGTGAGCTATAGGTTCCCATGATTTGCAGTGGTGCTAAAGGGAAAAAAAACGTGATAACCAAGGAAACACAAATAGGGTACAGGGATTATTACCCTCGCTAAAGAATTGGCTGTAACCGATTTACAATCGGGACTGCTATTCAAAATAAGCAGCTGATTAAAGCAACTCTTCTATGGAATATGACAATTCTCGTGACAATTTTTGGATACTGTCATTTTAATACACCGTCTATGCATCTAACCGCCACTGTACCAGCTCAAGTTACATCACACCAAAGGTAAATAAAATGTTTACATGCATATTTATTTATAATTTTATTTAGTCATATACGAGTATATTGCACATAAGTTGCTAACAAAATATCATTTTTTTTAATTCAATGATTTATTGGGAGTAACAGGTGGTTTCGATTGCATTAGCTACACATTACCATAGGTCTCTATACCCCACTGTAGGACAAATTCGCCTTAGAACGGATTAACATTGTATCCAGGGGGTTTACAGTACTCTAAAGTTCTTACCAGTCACTTTTGTCTCAGTGAAGAAGGTACAATCTACCGAAATGCCATCGAGAAGATCAGCCAGCTGAAACATCTCATCTGGGAAGTCAGCTAGAACTTTCTCTGAGAGCTCTCTCTTCATTTCTATTAAAAAAAATGGTACCCTGAATAAGCAGTTTAGGTTCACCTTGCACCACAACCTCCCACTTTTATTAAGTCTGTGAAATTATTGGACTTTGTTCACAAGTCTTTAAAAAACTATAATAGATTCATACAATCCAGAAGCACCTAGTGTGTAAGTGTATAGGTATAAATGTCTAACCTTGTTCTTGCCACTCCTCCTTCTCGATTTGTGCCTTCCTTCCACTGCCGAGACCAGAAGTTGAGGAGCTGACTTGGCTGGCAGCGGAGCAGGAAAGCTTCTCCACTTTGTCTTCCGCTTCCTCCTCCATGGAGGTAATCTCCGTGGAGATGCTGTGTTGTCGGGCGTCAGCTTCAATGCCCGAGCTGCTGGTGGAAATGCGGGACAAACCTGGGCTGCTCTCGCTGCCTACAGGTTCCACATCCAGATCATCGCTGATGTAGGACTCTCTGTATCGCTTCTTTTCTGAATAAAGCAAACATTTTGGTTATTGACTCTTTGCATGTTTCAGATTCAGATTCATGTGACATCACGTCGCCTTCCCTGGTAGAATGAGAGTAGTGACAGACGGCAAGAGCACTTGAGAGCACAACAGTTGAATAGGCAATTTGAGTTGAAACAACTACCAATAACCACAACAAAGATAAAACTGGAACCTTTTACGATGGTGATTTTCTGCTGTGCAAACCAGCAAGGTTCTAAGCCTAATTTGGCATTTTATCATATCACTTATGCTGAAGACAGCGATGTTTATCTGCAATCAAATTGAGGCACTGGCCGCCCTCTAAGTACTCCACAATTTGCGACGAAGATTTTTTACAAGGTACGTTTTATATATACAGGTTTATGTTAAGTAGGTAGGAGTGATGCTGGCTAACTTTGACTCCCCAGCAGAAATGTATCACACCCTTTAATGTGAGCGCACACTCGTTTTTTTCCCCTGTATTTCTCAACACAGCGTTTCTGACAGAATGAGTTAATAAGGGAATATTGATTAGCGCGACTCAAACAAATAATCAAGTGAGCTATTGCGTAAACGGGGGGAGATTCTGCCCGGGAGTGGAAATTAGCCACAACGGGTCACACCAAATACACTCGGGGTAGCTACTGTAGGCAAAATAGAAATTGTAAACAATTCGAGCAGCTTTGGTTACAGTCAATATAAGATTGGATGGCACCCTATATAAAACATATTAGCATACGTTATTGTATTACCTTTGCCATAATGAGGTTCCTCCCTGCGCCAGTGAGCAACAAGTAACGGTAATCCAACCAGCTACGAAAAACTGGTAAGGAACCAGACTTTTATAGGTTTTTGGATTAGCACAGGTGTATGGGGATACTCTGTTTACAATATAGTAGTATGGATCATGAAGAGGGAAGTCAGGCAGACTGGATGATTTGGTTGGATGTGTGAATATGTCCGGAGGCTCAAAGTTATGGGTCAGTAGCTAGCCATGCCATCTTCAGTTTCTCTAAATACCACCATTTGTGCTTTCCCACAAGGCGAGCCACCTTATTCAACAGCTGCACAATAGTTGTTTGACTATTGACAATGGTGTTGAATAGTATAGCTTTTTTGTTGTTGATGTCTACTGTTTAGTGGCCCATTGTTTACTGTTGTTAACTGCCCTCCGTCATGGTGTCGTCAGGTGGTTAAGTTACGTGTGTGAAAAAGATCAACAGAGTCTTGAAGATATAGAAAAACCTGCCTCTAGTACCTTCATTCTCCTCCAGCTGTCTAAGGTGCTTGAGTGCCGGTTGGAGGCTGAGGTAGATACGATGGCTGCGGCTTAAATGCAAGAGGAGGTGGCGAGAGCGGAAGGAAGACCCTGTGTAGTAGACCAGCTTCCTGGCTGACGGTAAGCCATCCGGTTGAATCTCAAATTTCTTTCCCTGAGAAGAAAACACGACAGTAGGCAAAAGATGCTGACCCAACACCTCACTTTCTTTAGAAGAGGATTATAATTATTACCAGGAAAGTGAGCCTTCCCACATTAGACCAGGGGAAGTCATACAGCAAGTGTCGGATGTTGTTTGCCTCCTACACAGAGACACAAACACACATCTATTTTGATAAACTGTAAACTGTTGAAGATACTGGCACCATTCAGTATCCAATGCCAAATTAGTCCACCAAGGAAGGATTTCAAAATATGATAGTATTGTAAATTATTGATAAATCGGATAAAATGTCTAAAGTGTAATTTAACATTACAAAAAAAACAAATACGTCAGGCTTTTTAATCTGGCACTGTGGACAAAAAACTGAATATTGAAGAATCGGCTAAAATCCCACAGCGATAGTTAATTTGCGTTGCAAAAAAAATAAATAAAATAAAAAATAAATAAAAAGAATTTATAGGAATGTGATTTAGCCTACAAAGCAGTGGTGGTCAAGTATTTTATCTGGACGATTGAACAAAAAGTTAAAAATAATCACAAACAAATGACGTAAAATACTACAAATAAAAAACAATGCTACCGTTTTCCATCTTCATCTGTAAAAATGTATATTTTTGGTGAAACATTATGCAATTTTTATCGCAGCCTATGACTCCTAATGTGTGCTCAATGCTACCATAAAGTAACAGAAAACAAATATTTAGTCAATATTTCCCAAAGTAGATTAATGAATTAATTTAAAAAAAATGTAATTGGCGCTTTGGCTGAAACATACCAAAAACAAATATATTACTTAAACATTTACTTTTTATACTTAAGATTAGACAGTTTTCCAAAAAACAACCTACGAGTGCTTTTAAGATTTCTAAAAATGAATAGTTGTTAAATTTGTGATCGACGAGAATTTATTTTCTAATGTCAGTGATTTAAAAAAAATAAGTTTATCATTGAGGAGGAAAAATAAAATTGACTGTTGAGAATCTGAATTTCTGAAGATTTGGAGAATGCCTCATCTAAATGTCTCTCTGTGCTTAATTAATTATAAAAACAGTTGTAGATTAATTGAATATTTGATTTGTAGTGTATGCATTGTTTAGCTTATATTAACTATAGAATTGTACCAGAAATTTAAGGTAAGAACCTGAATTTTACTTAAATACGTGTAAAGTGCATATGCTTTTACATTATCTAGATTATCTCACTAATGTAAACAATCGCTCTGCTCTCTTTAAACCATAAACATAACTAATAAGCATCTCGTGCGATCGTTTGGCCGTCTGAACCTCGGAGAGGCCAAGGGTGTCTTGTAGTATCTCATGGTCCGTTGGACCTTTAATCAGGCAGACCCCAGCCCCCTAATCCCCCCAGATGGTCCCTGACGGACACATCAAACAAGTCGAGCATTTGGCAGACGCTTCGTATCTGCTGATGCGGCGTTGCCGCTGGCAACACGCACATTCTTTACACGTCTGCCCGGGATTTAGCAGAGCATGCACCCGGAAGGGGATCAGTGACTCAACTTGGATATTCTGTTTTGCATGTCACGTGCGAGCCTACCTGATAAACTTGCATTCCTCTCAGGGTCAGACCGAGTACCGCCGTTCCTTTCTCTTCTTTCTTGTCCTGCACGCATGAATGATGGGATGTCAGTGAAGTTTGTAAGCAAAGCAGATTTTTTTTTAAATTCTGGCTTACGTCTAAGATTTTCTATCGTTATCATATAGTTAGGGTGGCACGGCAGTTGGGTGGTTAGCACGCAACCCCAATGGTTATGGATGTCCACGGTTCAATTCCAGCTACCGCAATCTCTCCTTGCGGAGTTTGCAAGTTTTTCATGTGCCTGGGTGGTTTTCCTCTGGGCACTTCGGTTTAAAAACATTTCGCTGTTCTCAAATATTTCTTAAAATATTCTTCACAAAATAGGATGAACAAATAAAAAAAATATTTTGAATTTACAAATAAATTAATAAATTAACCCATCAGAAATAAATGAATCCATAATTCCCACAGGCAGCACGTACATCAAACTTTCTTTTTAAGGCAGGGGCCTCAAACAATCATCCGCGGGCCACAATTGGCCCTTGGGCTGTGAGTCTGAGACCCCTGCTGCATTCCCTCATTTATCGCAGATATCGGAGAACAGAATCCCCCACAATATGCTAAAATCTGCGATATAGCCCCCCATTCACTCTGGCGGCACCTGGTCACAGCAATAGTCGACCAGGGAAAATGGACCGCGGCCAAAACAGTGCAGTTCATGTAAGGTGGGCAACATTGACACGCTTCATTGGCCGGAATAGAAAAAAAAGCGCTCTGCCGGACGTGCTCTAACCAATAGTCGACTGTGAATGTTGGATTGTGGCCACAACCCTGCATTCCATTTTAGCTAGGCCGGAACAGCACGGCTACCGACAGAAGTGCACTTCGCCAGTTGCAGCAATATGAGATTTGGGATAATGGATTGTGGTGGTATAAGCATAATTCATTTTATAAGGAAAAACAGAAATGCCCAACAAGTGTCACTTAGCCCGATGAAAATTTGCAGTCCTGGTACCCACTGGAAGCAATAAACAATGGGGGATAATGGATCACTGCTGCACAAGTGCAGTCACGGCAAAAAAGAAACACCAAGCCCAACAAAAATGTAATCCTGCAGCCCTGCTTAGCAATAATATACCAATGGGGATAATGGCTTGCAGAATATATTGGAAATAATAACGACATGTGAAATTAAATATACGGGTAGAAAATTTAATTGTTACGATTCAGATTCCATTATTGTTTCTTTTACAGTCTTTCAGCTTTCTGAAAATAAAATTGAACTTTTAACATGTACTGTTCTGCACAAGGCTTCTTATAAAATAATTTATTGTAAATAAAATGTTATCAGCACCTTTGATGCTGAAAAAGGAAGAAACAAACGAAATATGTGTATATATATATATTTATATATATATTTTCGACCCACGGTGCACTGAGGCCATGGAGTAAAAAGCAACGAGTAGTGAGGGATTACAATCCAACATTTTCTTTAAATGTTGAAATACGGCTTCTTATATTCCTTATTAAGTGTTGGAAGATATGACTTGTTATGATGATGTTAATGTCCATCAAATTTTGTCAAACAAATGCCGGGAGAGCAGAAAAACGAAGAGTGTCAGTGTGTGATGCCGATCCTGTGTAAATCAAGCTTGAGTGTCTGTTGTCTTTGTTGCTTTAAAATTGAATAAAGCCCAAGGAAAAGGGCCAAAGGTTCTGTTGAGTCTATGACAGGTGGCTTTGCAACACTGTTGGCCAGGAATGGTTCAAGTGTCTTGCTACCTTTTGCAGTCTGTAAAACGTAACCGGCACATCCTCCAGTCGACAAGATTCTCGGATGAAGAGGAGGACGGCGTCACGAGCAGACATGCCCCACAGGTCCTGGTGCACTTTGGGGCCATGGCATAGGAGATAATTCAGCCCCCGCTTGGCTATTATCTACAGAAATGAGGAAGAAAAATGTTGTAATCGATATCCAGGACGTTGTAGGGAGGGAGGCCAAAGGCAAGTAACTATTGCATTACATAAGTTCACTTGTGTTTTTGTTTTGTTGCATCATGTTCAATTAAACTGGGAGTTAAGTAGTAACTAGAAGCAGAGAACAGCAAGGCTGAGCAGTGAAGTCTTTCATATTCACACAGAATTAGCCTCTGCTGTGAACCCGAAGAGGATAAGCAAATCATAAAATGTATAAATTGAGGTACAATATTTGATGTCCAAACTATGGCCAGGGGCCATTTATGGCCCGTGTTATGTAAGGTCAGTGACTTTTATCGACGGATCAATCTTTGCACTACCGTAAGTCAGATCTGTAAAAGATTGTCTACTCCAAATTTTTAGCTTTGTTTTTCAGTATTATACTTTTTCATTCAGCCTTTATTAGTAAACTAACCAACATATTATAATCATGGATGACAAGGAATCCTTTCTAAAAACAAAACATTTATTCATAAAAAGTGGGGAAAAATATTTTCATGTTTGGCATTAAATTTGCTAACTGGTTTGCTAACAGTGGAGTGAATGCATTTTTACACCTGAACCAAATCACCACGCTATACAAATTAAACACTTCTTTCTAGAGGCTGGAGAGAGCATTTGGTGTGCATTCAATCAAAAAAAAAATCATAACTTTTGATAGAAATAACTTAAGGATCGACTAGCGTCTCACGGCAATATGTTTGTATTCCTGCTGTAAGTGTATAAAATGCACTGTTATACATGAATAAATACAGTAATGTTTACTGTAGTTTTAACTCCATGTACCTTATAGTCCAGTGTTCCTCATATACAAAAATAGATGACAAACGACCATTTTTGGGGGGTGCGCCTTATAATCCGATATAGTGCAAAAAATAAGATGCTTGTTACATACCCATGGAGGAAAATACTGCTTGGGTTGGAAGTAAGGGACAGTTTCCTCCCCATCCTTGGGCATCTGGTGGTCCCCGAGGTCGGCCTGCATGGCGTAAGCGGCCAGCTGGAAGTAGACCTCCTCCTGTTGTCGACATTCGGAGCGCAAAACTCTCTCGCGTAGGTCAGAGTAGTAGAGATGGCGTGCCTTGCGTTCGCTGGTACAGAGCACAAAGAAATGAAAACATGACCGGTGTGTTGCACATGGTGTCAGGGGAGGAAGACAGAGATGGATGGGGTATAGTAATAAGATATTAAAGATAGTTCACTGTCAAGGAGACGTACAAAACTTGTGAGGACTTACCTAATGAGTCGGCCATTCTCAACATAATACTGCACTTGGACACAGAGGACAAGGGGAAAGCCTTTCTTCTCATAGATCTAAGAAAAAACGATAAGTTGATGTTAATTTTGTGTTGATAAGTTGTACATAAAAATCAATAGTTTTAATTTGTGCACCAAAAAAAACGGCACTTGGGTAAAAGCTTTTGATGTATCAGCACCAGCTTTGAGGTAATCAAAATATTTATATTGATTTGTTTGATGTTTAAGTTAAGCCAATGTTTATTTTTTACATCTTTAAATTGGCAATTGAAATGGATTAATTATATGTATTGCCCAGCCCTAAAAATACAAAATAATAATACAAAAAATACTAATATATAAATAATACAGTGGTCAGGTTTTCTGAAGGAAACCCTGCAATGATGTTACTTAACAGTAAAGGACACCCTGGGAGACTGCTAACCAGCCATACAACAATTTCATATTACAGTATGGAATTCAATGTTATGTCTTCCCCTTTTTGTTTTTTGCTTTTTCAACTTATATTATGCAACCAAAAACAAAATCAAACTTTGTGGTGTTTGTGCATATGCCTATCTGCAATTGTTTATCGTCATATAAAAGGCTGGTCTGCGATTGGTTTGCGTCACAGCATTATGAAGCTGAACTACCTCCCACAATGCCTTTCTCTTTATTCAGTTCAAAATGTCAAATACTTTATAATGTTTTTATAGGTTATGGGTTCCAAGGCTTGTAGTGATGCTAAAGGTGGAAAAAAACATGATAACCATGGAATCAAAGCTTGCGATTCTCAAAAAATACAAAGAAAGCACATGTATCACTATCCTTGTTAAGTTGTATGGCTGTAACCAATTGACCATCAGCAGTATCCACACCAAAGGTAAATAAAATTTTATTTTTTCTTAACATGTATATTCATTCATAATGTTATTTAATCATATATATATATATATATATATATATATATATATATACACATATATGCACACTACAGCTTAGTAGTACTTACTATATGATATTTTGTTTTATTTTAATATTTTTATCTGGGGTTCCGGGTCAGAGCTAATTACCACAGGTTTCTATCCCCCGCTAAATGGCATTTTCCCGCTGCGATTCTCTCCTCAGCAATTAATGTTGTATCCTGGGGGTCTACTGTACTTGACAGTTTATTTTGTATTTTGTTTATTTACAAAACAAGAAAATTGGGACACATTTGTAAACATTGACAAGCTTTCATACCTTCCCAGACTCTTGCTTCCATTCTTTGGGTAAGTACTTGCTCAACTTTTCCTCCATGTCTAAAAATATGCGCTCATTGTCTGGACAGAAGAAAGACGCCCAGGAAACAAGCAGACAGTTAGCAGGCAAACAAAACAGTAATGCAGCCGGGCAGAAAATGTGTGCCACAATGGGCCTAATTGGGGTGAAAGAAAAAAAAAGGCGGCCTTATTCTTGAGTTAGTGAGGGGGGCAGTTATCAGGGTTATACTAATTGCTGCCATTTTAGTGCTAGATGTAATTTGGGAACAATGTTGGGAGTAACACGTTACGAAGGAACGTAATTACTCTTCTCGGTAACGAGTACTGTAACGCATTATTGACAAAATGTTGTAACTCAACTGTCGTTACAACATGGTGAATCCTAACATGGCATTTTCTCTTTCACTCATGAAGTCACACGCAACACTGAGTAAAACAAATGAACAAGGATGAGATGTTTATATCTACCAACAAATACAACCAAAAACAGTTACGGTGGTGCTATTCCAAACACGTAATTTCTCCCTACAGGTATTCTTCCTACCGTATATACTCACATCGTATTTACAAGTATGAAATAAAACACTGATATCAGGGGTCAGGTAATATGCGCATATTTGGTTGTGAGTCACCAGTAGTGAATAGTGGGCGTGGCTTATAAAGGAACAATGATATCAATGGGAAAAACGCGATCACAGAATTTACAGAAAAACAGTGCTGTGAATTTTGGTCTATTTGTAATTTTTTTTTTCCGTACATCTTGCCTGGAGAAAAAAGGAAAACGCCTTGGACGCTACCCAGAAATTGATAAGGAAATACTCAACTGATTTGAGGACAAAAGACAAAATGGATATGGATCGTCTCAGCTAAGTGTTCGTTTGCAAGCTCTCAAGAGAGCACAAGCCAAAAAATATGAAGGTTTCACCGCTTCCGCAGGTTTCTGTACACCTTTTCTTCTATTTCTTTTATTATGTGGCTATTCTTTATTAGTTTTAGGAGGTCGTTTCAAGTGAGTATATACGGTAATTTGTAACTAGATAGTTATTTTAACACGCTACTTTTGGGTGTCAATATGATTTGGAAACTGAACCGAAAGTTGAACGTTGCTACTTTAGAATTCAATTGACGGTTTAATTATGATGGTTTCAATGTACAAAACGTTTTATAACACAACAAACAAAATGTACAGATTACAAGATAAAAGGTGTTTTTTTGCCTTCAGAACAAGTAGAGAAATTAGCTTGATGTTGTAGCCTGTTGAAAGCGACCAGACGACATTCAAATTTTTGCAATGTTACATATCCGGTGGGTATAAGAGGATCTTTTCATTTATTTTTTTTAAGGTATTTTTAAATCTGTATTTATGTAGGTTAATTAGCTGCTTGGACCAATTTGGTTTGAGTTATTTGCAAAAACAGAGTTGCCTGTTGGTTTAAAGAGTTGGTCAGTGCATCATAATAATGAAAAGTAGTGCAAGAACATGAGAAGCAACAAAAACATTCCCAAATAACAGTTTTGAAGCCTTTACTATGTCACAAGAGCAAAGGACGCAACATCATTGCCATAATGTTTGTTTATCAACAAAAATATAAAATCCTCAAGTACTGCTATGTGTCTTGCTCGATGTGGTACTTAGGATTTCTGAACAAAATAGTTTTTCTGCAGTATCAGTTTTGTAACACGGAGCTGCTCCTCGATGCAGAGGTCCAGCTCATCATTGAAGAGCGGGATGGAGATTTACATCTAAAATCAACAGCGACCAGATAATGAAGGTCTTGTATCTGAGTCAGGTCACGAGGCTTCTCCTGCTACTGATAACCATGGAAACTAGCACTACTCATGCCCAAGAAACACCACAGGAAGTGGTGCCCCAACGACTCTAGTGGTTAAGGAATCTGTAAACGTGATTGTTAAATATGAGGGGTAACAGAACTTCTTTTTAAACAAAGTATTTAGTAACTGCAAGTAATTACGTTTTTGACTATTGTGCTCAGCACTGTGAGAGAATTTTAATGCTTTGCTAAGAATGAGGAGGTGGTATCAGTCTCGACAAGGTGCAATGAGTCAAGACATGGGCATTTTCTTTCCTGTCAAGCTTATCTCTTTTGTGGCAGCGCTGATTCATGTTTGCCGAGCTGTTTCACAACTTGTTCTTGTCAACATTCATCAATGTTTTTAAGAGTTTCAGGACCACTTTGACTCACTTTTGAGTTAGACTTGAGTCATTGAAGACCTCCCACCACCTCCTCCTTGGCTAGGTCCCGTTTTAGCCTTTTTTACTTGACTCCCTCCCTGCTCATCAATCCGTCCCTCCCCTTCGCTAAGGAGTGGAATGTGAGTGTGCATTCCAGGCTTAATGAAGTTAATATTGCAGGAATCTGGGCCCGAGTGATCGCTGGACCGACACGGCAAAAACAAAAGCTCGCTTGTTACGGAGGTGAGCTGCGGGAGATTTCTGAGGCGACGTGGTGTGTTTTAGCAAAGAAATAAAAAGAAAACAGAAAAGTGTGACTCATAGGCCACTCGGGATTATGACACAATCACTCGAGGTGACATGAAAGTGAAACTAAAGGGTCTTTTGGCATGTTTTGGGTATTAGTGCAGTGAACCCACGCTATAACGTGTTTCACTTTTCAAAGTCTTGCTACTTTACTGATTTGCATCGTGCATTGTGTTGTAAACAGTCAGTTCACGTTGATTATTAAGATTATAATTTGACAGTCCAACAGTTATCTGTTAAATGCAAACAAAAAACAACATTATACAGTACTTTTATGTTAAATAAAGGGTTTGTCCTTTGGTTTCAGTTTATAATAGAATATGTAATGTATATTATTTGCAAATAAATAAAGGTTTCTACTTTTTCTAAATGGATTTCGCCTCACATGTTCCTTTTAGGACGTAATCCTCGCAATAAATGAGCGTTCACTGTGAGGGTAAAAAGAAAAACCGGGGTGACAATCACACTACATGTATGTACATTTATGCATTTAGGACAATACAGTGATGTGTCCACATCAGGGTTTATTATTGTTTAACATTTTGCATTAAGTTTATTTTTGGTTTGTTATGACTTCAGTTAGTTCAGATTAGTTTTAGAGCCATTCTTTCTATTGTATTTCTTTTTAGTGATATTTAATCATACATTAGTTTTAGTAATAATTAAAAAAAAAAAAAAAAAGAACATGCATTACAGTATTTGTAACTTGCCAGCAAAGTGTACTCAGTTTTATGGAATACAGTAACATAAACCACAGTTCTCAAACAGCTCATCATTGTTGGTTTAAGATCAGGTAATGGTGTAATTGTAATCCTGTGCAGTCCTTTGAGACATTTTTGTGATTAAGGGCTGTATAAATAAATGTGACTTGACTT
Organism: Urocampus carinirostris; assembly: GCF_059441175.1. Taxonomy (NCBI): domain Eukaryota; kingdom Metazoa; phylum Chordata; class Actinopteri; order Syngnathiformes; family Syngnathidae; genus Urocampus; species Urocampus carinirostris. The sequence continues at coordinate 24,736,044 of NC_142361.1, forward strand.
GTTAAAACATTAATGAAACATATTTAAAAACTCATTTACCAGAATAATCATTGAAAACCAAATATTTTTCCTAATAATGATACTAAAAATATTTATAATTTTTTTTTACATTTCTCATGTATTTTTTATTTCATAAAATAAATACCTCAAGTAGATAAAAACGATGAAATATCAATTTAGATAATAATATAATATAATAATAATAATATAATGTTATTAGATTCATTTATTGTCCTTTAAACATTTTACCAATATATTCATAACCATTATTCATAGGGTTTATTTATAGTTTCTTTCTTCCTTATTTTACTGTTAAAAATAATTTCAAAGTAATTATTGAACTTGAGGAAGATTATAATTTTTTACAATTAATCGATACTTTATTTATTCATAAACGAAAATAATTATTATTCGCCCAATTACTATCACCGAATAATTTGAAACCAAATCAATTCATTTTTTAAATGTCTTATGTTAAAAAAACATTTTATTCCCATGTGATGTGTAATAATCAATTGTGGATTAAATTAAAGTAAATTAAATGAAAATAAATAAATCTACACAAATCAAGATAAAAAATCAAATCTAGTATTGCTCCCCATCCCCGCTATAATATTTCACTTTAGATGTTGTTAGATTCCGTTAACTATAATAACCTCAGTCCACAAAAAGAGGAAAATTTGAAAAAACTGAAAAGCACAGGATGTGTTTTGTCTGGTTGACTTTAACAAAGATCTCGAGTTCTTCTTGAAGCCGTCATGTACTCGCATCAGTCAAGAGCGACCTTACCTCGCACCACCGAGAGTCCAAACAAGTGCATCTCTTTGATACTGAGAAGTTCTGCCACCCGATTGAAAACATCCTGGCCTGTAGCCTTCGGCTAGAGCGAGAGAAACCAAAGAGAACCGTGTTTACCAAACTGCCACCCTTTTAAAACGGGGGGTGGAGGGGGAATCTATTTCGAGAGGCAGATAATTACAAGTTGGAGGCAAACTCACCCCTACTGTGATCTCCAGCTGGTTTTTGTTGGGGAGAAGAACACAAACGTTTCTCTGCTGCTTTACCGGAGAGGTCATTGTGGCACGATCGCGACACTATCTTCGTCTCAAGCTTTTACCCGATCAGAGACAGTTCATCCATATCAGATCTAAAATACAAGAGTGGAGCGATTGCACAACATGAATCAGACTTCATTTCTTTCATATAGCATTTTAAAAGTATTGTATACCTCACAAATAAGAAGAACCTTACAGAACTATTTTCATGAGCTATATATAAAATTTATTTTTGTATGGAGGACAACACCCCCCCTCCTTTTTTTTAAATTGCTTACCTCCCCCTGCTCAGTACAAACTATATCACGGAGTTGAAACTCCACAAACATGACTCAAAGATCAAAATCAATGATGTATAACAATTACGCGAAACAGCATTTAAAAACGAATGGACACTCTACAAATAGGGAAAGTACAAGTAAAACTATTTGTATGAGCTTTGTAATGTATGTTTGTAGGGAGAAACAAGGAGGAACACAAACATGACTTAAAGATTTAATTACTTAACGTATAAAAATTATGTCAAACAAATACTGGACATAGGAAAGTGCTTCACAAATATTTGTTTTAGCTTTGCAATGTATTTTTCTATCGAATGTATTTCCCCTGTTCGAATGGTTTGTCCCCCTTAAAAAAGAAAAAAAGGAAAAAACAAGAACTAGTAGTGGGACTTTTTGTATAATGATTATTTCATACATTTTAAAACTCTTTGACTAAGGGAAGAATAACTACAAATATTAATGTGAGCTTAATAATGTAGAGAGATTTTATGCTCGAAAATAACTACCTCTAAACAATATTCTGTTCTCTACTCATTTACGGATAAAATTTATGTATATTATTTTCTGACATTTGGCTTATTTACCACAGTACGATTTAGCTTTATAAGCATGTAATGTTTGCAGGTCTAATTTATTGGAGATGTTTTTTGTTTATAAAATGTCTGACTGATGTAAAGCCATGCAGTAAGCTTGTTTTACAACCGTCTTTTTTTTATACATTAAACGGAAATGTCTCAGTATTTGACATCTGACATCCTGCCTGCCTCGTATAATACCACTGTCTTTATAAAAGTGAGCATGCTTTCCAGATTTTTATGTGCTTAAGCGTAAAACTGGCAAGAGAAAATCAAACAGTGAACAGAAGATTTTTACTTTGAAAACATTGATTTACCGAGTGCGTTGAAGGAAAAAGGTCATCATTCATCACAAAGATCATCCTAACAAAGCAGACTGATAGAAAAGGACTTAAAGATCGGATAGTGTGTCTAACAGAAACATCAGATTTATTTACAAACCAAATATGCATAACTGTGAAAAAGTCCAGCTTGCAAAGAGGTTTAAGTTAAACTGACCTCATTAGAGATGGAGGCAAAACAAATCTCAGTCGACTATTTTTGGAGTGGGAATGATAATGCCTAAAAAAACACAGGACTTCAACAAAAGTATTTTTGTTTATTTCCTGTAAATTGTGTGATTGTCTTAAATTATAAGAAAAATCGACAAACTTCTACATGACTTTATACATAATCTAGAAATCAGAGATCAGTGAGCATCCAGATAATCTTTGTCCATGGGCCTTGTCCTTGATCTTGTTTTTGTCCAAAACAAGCAGCAGCCTTAATAAGGCCTGATAAGAAAAGAACATGAGATAAAAACAAACTAAGACAGCAAAATGGCCTTTTAATCAAATCTTCTCCATTTCATTATAGTTACCCCCTTTATACATTTGCGTCACTGTGAAAGATTAAGAGAACAAAAACAACACTTGCTATAATGCTCAAATATCCAATAACATATTTCGCCTGAGCAAAGGTTTTACTATAGCACCAATTGTTACTACCAGGTCAGTATTTTAAAATTTACAATTTCAGAATGAATTATGTTGAGGGTAAATGTTTTTTGACAAGGAATTAACTATTAAACATTTTCCAGTCATAGAAAACCAAACTGAAAAATAAATAATTAAATAATAAATAATAAATTTCATTAAAGTGACAGCGTGTAATAGTTCACCACTGAAGATTGTTGTAGCTTAAAATTGAGCCAAAATGTGTTAATTCAAAGACTTGGTTTTAATCCCCGCGAGCAACAATCACAGAACTCAGCATTAACGTGAAGCAGCTAACAAACACACTAGCAGCAAGCCATCGCCTGCAGCCAAGTGCCTAGCATCAGTGGCTAGAGAAGAAAACAGTGGGGAAAAGTGGCAGATACTTAAATTACTGAACTCAGTGATGTTCGCTTGCATGACAGCTGTGGAAGGCCAGTGACATGTAGCAGCTAACAATAACAACAGATGCAAGCCATAGCCTGCAGTCTAATGGCTAACATGGGTGGCTACAGAAGAAAACAATTCAAAGAAATAAAATTGTGTGTATTATTAAAATACAGAGTTGTATAATACACACTGGAGCTTCTCGAGTAATCATTCGTTTTCAACACTGATAATTGTAACATTTGAATACAGGGATCAAAATAACAACATATTTCTTTTTATCCGATCTCTTGCTTATTGACAAAACAACCGACAGATTAATCGAGCATCCCATTAAAATAATCTTAGTTTCAGCCTTCGTATTTTCAATATAGCCTTACCTGAGGTTAGTCCCCCGATGCTAACCCCTTCAAGCCCCAAATGGTACGAGGCTCATCTGATTAACGTCTTAGCTTGAATTAATCACTTTAATTACTGCCGTGCGCCGACTAAGTCCCTTTAAAACCTCCTCTTGACATTAACCGTTAAGAAGAAAAAGAAGCGGGAACGGATCATTTGAAACTTAAAGACACTTGTTCATACAATAACCAAAAAAAAGGTATAAAATCCTTTTTTTTTTAAAAAATAAGTTCACACATATTTTCTCATACTTTATTTCTTTAATGCAACAGCGCTAGATTCTTAAGTTAGGAAGACCGTTGACATTTGTCATTTTGGGACAAGTTAGAACACATCGTGTAAGGCGTGAGGATAAACGACCAAAAACCTGAACTTCCAGTCATTTGAAAATCGGACTAGCTCGGTCACAGTATTGAATATTGAGTTAATTCTAGGCATGCTGGCGACACATGTCTACTAAAAAAATGTCTACACTTACAAGAAAAACACAGACAGATTTTAATAATGAACTGTATTAGTTCACTTAAGCTCTCAGAATACTTTAAAGTAAAGGCGTTTTCCAACTCAGGAAATTGCCTAAACTGGGTTCGGGACAAAAAACAAAAACAATTTCGGATTGAATACCACACTGACTGGTTTGAACAGGACCATGGGAGGTTTTTGGGAGGAGATCCATCTTCAGAACCAATTCAGAAACATGTTGTGTTTATTTCTACAAAAGGTTAAACTCTAAAACAATGTTTTTCAACTAGTGTGCCGAGAACTTGTCTAGTGTGCCGCAGGAAATTGCCCAATTTTATCTTTGCAAACAAAAAAACATCCAATGTTTTTTTTCCAGCGATCAACCAAGTAACTGTATCTTTCATCTATATCAGTCAAGTCAAGTCACATTTATTTATATAGCCCTTAATCACAAAAATCTCTCAGTAAGTGGGAATACATTAAATGTTTTCTTTTTATATCAAGGCACACATATATAATAACTTTTTTGTTTAATGACTCTGTTTAAGATTGCCCGGCAAAAACTAATAAAATAAATGGATGAAGAAAAGAATCTTGCACATACTCTTAATGATAAACTTGTTATTTTACTAAAAAATAAATAAATCTGAGAAATTTTTTTGCTCATTTAATGTATTTGTCAAATGAAATGATAGTAAATATTGAAAAACAGGTTAAAAATCTAATAACATCCCATATTACAGTAAATGATTAAGCTGTATTACTTCCTGAGCCAAGATGACCACAAACAATAAGAAAAACCTTATGTCTGCTGATCTTTTTTTAAACATTTTCAACATAAAACGTGCTTTAAGATTTTTTAATGAAAAAGTGTGGATTGGCTCAAAAAAAGGTTAGAAAACATTGCTCTAATACAATCTAAAATACTCAAGTTAAAAAACACATAATGGGTCAAACCTGGACAAAACCCCAAATATGATTAATTTCAACGAACTAGCTTGTTTTGGACAAAAAATATTGTGAATGACTGTTCTTTATACAATAACACTTTTTTTCTCTATTTCTCAACTAAATGACCTGTTTTTAGGTTTTTGATTCTTACATATATCTTCAGTTGTTGTAAACAAACAACACGATTTTTAAAGATTTGAAACAACCTGATTAGATTTATAGGTTTTTTGAAAAAACTATCTATCCATCTTCCTTGGTCATATCCTTCGAGAGGGGTGACCGACAGCAAGACAAACACACAAAAAAAAAGAAAAGAAAAAAGGAAAAAGTAGCAAAACACACAAAAAATTGACCATGGCCAACCCAAATGCCCAAACACCCAAACAAGTTACAGCAGGGCCCGACAGCTTTCACTGGTTTACCCCTGCCGCATCATACAGGTGCCCTGCCCATCCCTTAGAATGCGTCCAAACATCCCACTATCCTTTCACAACACCTCTCCACTCATTCCTATCACTAACAAGAGCTCCAACTTCCACTACATTTAGACCTCTTTCATCCAGTGCACTCATAACACCATCCATCCACGTCAATCGCGGCTTTCTCCTTGGTTTCCTTCCATTTATTTCTGCTCTATAGCGTTTGAAAAAACACTTGTTTGAAAAGCACTTTATGCTTTCAGACTTCCTAATGGAGTACATTTTTCTTTTGGGGTGTTCTAAACAATCTTTTTTTTTCCCACAAATTGGCTGGATTTGTGACTTTAAACTATGACAAACTTAACTTTAAACCATTTTTAGGGTTGTTTTGTATAAAACAGACCCAACTTGGGTTTTTGCTTTGTACCAATAAATTTTGGAGGTTGTTTAAAAAAAACAACAATTTATTATAAAGGTAAGACAAATTTTACCATGCCCCGTCCGCTCTTATTTATTATTGTTGACCCACGGTTTTTGAAAGACATAATTGTTACAACGTGTCGACTTAGAATACTGCAATATAAGGGAAGAAAAAATAATCTTAAAGCATTCCTGGATCGTTATATTAAATGAAATAAAATCATTATTACCTTTAGAAGACATAAAGAGATTCCCTAGTTAATTGATGACTATGCACACAACAACAGAAATCGTTGCTAAAACCCTGAAAATATGTTACAAAAAAAAATCAAAAAGTTCTCTCCAAAAGACATTTCTGAGGTTGAAATTGTTAACATTGAAAATAGAATCTAATAAAGACTAAATTTGCACCACAACAAGAAGTAGATTAAACACAACACAATTTAAGACCACCATTATTGGTCTGTCTCGAACAGATTTGGTCAGATTCAGTCCAAAATCAAACATCAAAAAGACGATGAAAAGATGACTCCATTTGGACCACATCAGATAAGAAGGAACACAACAAAATCAACTATTTTGAACTAAATTTGGTCCAAAAAGGATAGGCTAAAAAAAAAAACTAATTTAAAAATTATATTATTGTACTGTCTCAGACTGATCAGATTTAGACCTAAATCTAATGTTAAAATTACTTTGAAATATGACTCAATTTGGACAGTCTTAGACAGAAGAACGTCTATTTTGGAACTAAAGTCAGGCGTCTATTATAAGACTGTATCGAACAGATCTGATCAGGATTAGAAAAAATTCCCATGTCAAAATGATGACTTAAGACAACAAAAACAACTGAATATGATTGCGTTTCTCCTAATTGTTTGGGCTGAACACAACCCAATGTAAGACTTCTAAAGATTTTATGCCACTGTTTATGTCTCGAACATTCAAATAACTGACTACATTTTTCTTCGTACTACAGTATAATCTGTGGTCTGTGCAGCCCTTTGAGACTCTTTGTGATTAAGGGCTATACAAATAAACATGACTTGACTTGACTTCTATTATTTAGCCCAAAATCCAGCATTGAAAAGACAAATTGATTTTCACCACATAAAACAAGGTGAACACAAAAAATAAAAAACTATTTAATGACAAAATGGAATCAAAGGTTTGTTGAGTATAGTCCATTTGTCTGGGCTAAACACACCCCATTATTATTGGACTGTCTAAAACGGACTAGAGCAGATTTAGTCCTAAATCTCACGTCCAAAATACGTCCAGGACTGGATGGGAAGGATCAAAACAGGCTTCACGTGCCAATTACCATCTGCATGCTTTTTTAATACCCTCCCAAGACTGTTATAATCCCCATTACTGGAAAAAACAACTCTACAGCACCGTCTGCTTTTGAACACAAAAATAAAAAGGTCCAAAACTAAAATTAATGGTGCATTAACATGGGGGGGGTACAAAACAATTTAAATCCCAAAAGATGAGAAAGTGTGAAACAATTATTGAGTTAGAAGTACAACGATCTAAACTTCATTTTAAATTAGGTTTCAACACAATTTGAGTATAATACAGAAATAGCCAATGATGCGTCGAACAAGCGGTTGGACCCAACGATGAGAACTCTCAAATTCTGGAGCAACAAGTGCCCAATTAAGCGTAAAGTACAACGAACTCACCGTTTGTCACATGTTGAAGACGAATCTTATTTTTTTTCATTAATAATTATTTCGAAAACACATTTTAAAAATGCGAGTTCTGCTATTTAGGTACGGACTATTCACTTAGTACCATAACGTGTGATTTGTGAAATGGGCTGAACCGTGGCATAACAGAAGCAGATTTGGACTGTACCATTTTAAAAAATTGGACGGGGGTTTAGTCTTCAATTAGTTTTTTTTAAAAACAATAGTATAATGTTTGTTTTTACTTGTTAAACGTATTTGAAGTTAAAGTAATGACTTTATCGAATATATTATACAAAAGTATATATGTTTTTAGGATATTGAATAATTTACCTCGTGGATGGGAAAGTCTGATTTACAGTTGATAAAAATTGTAATCTAATATGTTGTGATTTGTTGTTAACGATTATTGTCATTTAGCGATAAAAACGACCTTCAAAATGGATTTCAAGTACTTTTCAGTAGTCTTGAGTACTTTTGCCGAACTTCTCAGTCATTTGCCATACTTTTCAGTATTTTTTCTAAGTTTCAGTAATTTACAGCATTTCTTCCTGACGTTCACTATTTCACTATTTTCAGTACTTTTCCCATATGTTTTAATGTTTTTCACTACTTTTCTGTACTTTTCCCATACAATTCATTATTTTTCACTACTTTTCAGTGCTTTCCAGTAGTTTTTCATACTTGAGTACTCTTTCCATACGTTTCACGAGTTTTTAATCGTTTTAGTAGTTTTGATATATTTTTTTACAGTTTCTTTTTTGCTATTTTCAATATAATTTCCAGTATACTAATTGTAGCTTCATTCCACTTTTTAGTTCTTTCAATACTTTTCACGAGTTAATTTTTAGTACCTTTTCCATTTTTGACTTCTTTTTAGTACTTTGCCATACTTTCCAGTACATTGTCCTTACATTTTAATGCTTTTACTACCTTTCGATCTTTTTTTTCCATAATTATCACTATTTTCTACAACTTTTCAGTACTTTACTGTTCTTTACATTTTCATAGTTTTCAGTACGTTTTCCTTAGGTTTTAATATTTTTCACTACTTATCAGTACTTTTTCCATTCTATACAGTACTTTACCGAACCTTTCCATTATTTTTGTATATTTTCAACACTTTTAAATACTTTATCGTACTTTTTAGTACCTTTTCCACGCGTTCGAATATTTATTCACCAGTTTCCAGTACTTTTCCCGTTTTTTCAGTGTTTTGGACTTCGTTTCAGTGTTTTACCGTTCTTTTTTGTACTTTAATGATTTTCCCTAAGGTTTTAATATTTTTCACAACTTTTCAGTACCCTTTTCATACTTTACAGTCTCTTTGCATACTTTTGGTATGTTTTTTTAATACTTTTCAATAGTTTTGTCCTTTCAGTACCTCCTGCAAAGACAAAAGGGTTTGAGCATATTACTCCTGTATTGGCCAACTTGCACTGGCTCCCAGTCCACTTAAGATGTGACTATAAGGTTCTCTTACTAACATATAAATGTTTGCATGGACTTGCGCTCTCTTATCTCTCAGATTTGATTTCCCCCTATGTTCCAGCACGGAGCCTCCGCTCTGAAAATGCTACTACTCGTGACTCCGAGAGCCAAGAAGTCTGCAGTCTCGAGAGCGTTCTCAGTCCGGGCCCCAGTGTTGTGGAATGCTCTGCCTCCAGAGATAAGATCTGCAACCTCAGTGGAAGTTTTTAAATCTAGACTTAAGACAAACTTCTATTCAAATGCTCATGATCGATGCCCACCTCATATTTTGTGTTATCCTGTCTTTTTCCCACTGCCTGGCTGGTGGTGATACGAAGGAGAAGGACAATTTGAGATGAGTCAGCAGACCAGTGTCTGAAGCATGTCAACGCCTGCATGACCAGCTGGCAGAGATGGGAAGCTGCGTCGTTGCTGTTATGGACTTTCTGGACTCGTTTACAAGCTTGAGGCGTCGTTGCTGTCATACACTTTTATGGACAAATTTCAACAAGTTTCCTAGTGTTCTCTTTTATTGATGTTTACTATGTTTTGTGTACTGTGATTCAATGCTAAATCTATTACACCCTGGTCATCCGGGAAGGGGGATTACCACTTGTGAGGCCCCTTCTCAAGGTTCCTTTTTTCCTCACGCTGAGGTTTTGAGTTTTTCCTTGCCCGCATGTTGGTTTAAGATTAGGCGATGGTGTAATTGTAATCCTGTGCAGTCTTTTGAGACATTTTTGTGATTAAGGGCTATACAAATAAATGTGACATGATTTGACTCATGCATAGTTTTCAGTACTCTTTATTTCTGCCTTTCTAACATTATTCCGAAATATTAGATTACTGTATTTCATATGTTTTTAACTTATTCCATTTTATTCCTGCATTTATCTTAAGTCTTTTATCTTTTTTCACTTTACCTATTTAGGCCTTATTTTATCATTATTATTATTTGTATACAGTATGTCTTTATTACAGTACATGTGAGCCCTGGTCTACCATGTTTAATGTTGCGTACCATGTTTCACATAGTTGATGTAAATGGCTATTAAGACAATTCAGTTAAAATCAAATTTCTTTTTTTCAGCCTCAATTCACTTCAAATTGTTTTTTTCAGCCACATCCAATACTTCAACCAATTGTTTTCAGCCTTTTTGCCTTCACACGCTATTTCCCCCTAAAATGCCTATTTCTAATTATTATCTTTATAACATAGCCATATGGATGTTCATATACTTCCAAAAAGTACAAGCTGTAAGAGAAAGTTGCTTTGGATAGGGAAAGGGCGTAGGGTGCTATCCTAGCCACAGAGTTCGACCACTTCTATAAATAGATCTTTTGATGACCTTCCCTTAAAGTATTTCCACTATAAATCTTTGCCTATGGATTCCAGTTGTCACCCGCACCCCCAAATTATTAAATACTGCCATCTACTGGACTATTAGATATAAAAAATACATAATATATACAAATTAAACTCAAATTTCTCACCCTCTTCTTAAAATGAGTACAATGTCAAATCATAAAATGTTAATTTTAATGGCACAATAATATAAACATCTATTCTAAAACATGTTTTAAAATCCAAACAATACTTTCCAGTTTAAAACAATCACCCATAACAATCAAAATACTTTCAATATTCTCTCAATAAACATGTGACATAAATCAAATGTGCTTTTGTTCAATAATGCGCATTGCTTGAGTTCCCAGATTTTTAAAAAAATGTTACACTTAGCTTTTATTTTCTCCAACTCATCTTGGCAAACGTGCACGATGTTGCATAAACGGTTAAAAACATGAATAGCTTCAAAGTCTGAGCACAACATTCCTTTTTCAAATCCAGTCTCTTTTTTTTTTTAAGAATGTAAAATAGTTCATACAAAAGCGACCTTTACAAATGTCTTTCCGGTACAAAAAGCTTGTAAAATGTATCTTGTGGTGCAAATGAATGCAAGGTCTCCAAAAACTGCTAAGAATTTGTTCAAATGTTGATGTCATGTGCAGCTATTTTAATAATGTAGCAGCTCTTGTTTCATTTTGACAGTTAAAATGATTTGTAAAGTATACAGTAAAGATAAAATACATAAATAACATGAAAACTCTCAGAAATATTGCCCCCTCTTGCAAGACACAAACACAAAAACGTCAATAGAAAAATAAAAACAACCTCCATAAAAACTGTCAAAATAGAGAAAATAAAATCATTACCATGCATGTTTTAGTAAAATATAAGTAGTCCGACAACAGTCACCGATGAAGTGAGGTATTAGCTCTGCGTTCTCTTGTCCCTGCTTACTGAAAGAACTTGAGGGCGGCCACGAGGAAGAACTTCTCCAGAAAGATCTCGGAATCGAGCACGGCGATGTGGGCCGCCCGGCCGATGAGAGAATTGGCTGTGTTTGGAAGCGCGTGGATCACGTCGTATCGGACCAGGTTGCAATCTTTGTTCTGAAGTACGGGTAGCAGCAGATTTTCGATCATTTCGGCATACACGGGACCTAGTGATGTCATGTGGAAAAAGGTTAAATATATGAATACTGCTAAAGTGTTTTGAACACAAAAAAAAGGATGCTTCGGCAGATTTGTGACGTCTCATACCGGATTGTTTATCCTTTAACGCCGTTTTGCACATTTCAATCCGAGCGGAATGATAAGGGACGTAGCGATCTTGCAGTGAACCCACAAGAACCACATTCTTAAAATACTGCAGACCTAAAGACAAAGGATTATTAGAGATTTTTTTTATAAGTACAGTTCACCCCCCGGGATACGGCATCCCCACCACAGGACGTTTACACTTTACTGTGTGGATTACGATGTTTTTTGGGGCCCACTTTACAGCATTTCCCCCATTATTCAACATCAAGATGTCTCCAAGATGCTTGTCTGCTATTAGACGAGATCTTATAAAAATGCTGGTCTCCTACTGGTTTGTGTCACATCAACATGATAAAATGCCGACATGCTATAGGTTGAACTGCGTCCCACATTGCCTTTCTTTATCTTTTTCAGTTCACAATCTTGTGTTATAAGTAAAGACTTTGCGTGTCGGCAATAAAACACGGTATTTTTTGAACTGTATTCTTATTTGCCACGGGAGAAGCAAAACAATAACAATGAAAAAAAAAAGCTTGGATACTAAAAACCGACTTGCCAAGTTGCATGAGTGGAACCAATTGACAACTAAAACAATTTCTAAGTATAAGGAAGCAATTAAAGCGACAAAGTCTTCGAAGGCATGACAATTCTTGCAAGCAGACGTTCTAAAATCAGTTTTAATACTAATCTCATTTGCCTTCTGCATCTCCCCACTCCTCTTGTGCACCAGCTCAAGTTACGTCACACTAAAGTGAGAATAAATGTAATGTTTCCTTTACATGTATATTAATTTTAATGCATAAGTGCCAGCCTTAAGACATTCAAAAGCGGTTGATGTTTTTGTGCACTCAATCTCTCTCCAGAATATAAAAAAAAAAACAAGTGCATGTTTGATACTGGTACTGATAATGTTTCATGCCTTTATGAGCTAATTAAGCTAGGTTTCTATCCCCCGCCATTAAGCAATTTCACTTTATTATTAACATCATATCCCGGGGTCGACTGTACTTACAGCAGAAAAATAAACAATAAACAACCACCAACCTGATTTTTTGCTGAGCTTATAGAGAAATGTTTGTCGAGGATCCGAGTGATCACGGCAAGTCAGCTGCAGCAACGACCCAGACTTTTTCCACTTTTGCATGAACCAAAGGCCTAAAGACAAATTTATTTTGAAAATTTTTCCTTTACTATCAATACATCTTACATGAACGGACACTCACCTGTGTTGACTAAAGCTGAACTGTTGTACAGTGTGCCCAAATGAGGTCCGGACAGGGAAAGAAAGGTGTGTAACCTGCTCAGGTAACATTTGAACCTGGGCCTGGTCAGCACAGAGCGAACTATCAAGTTCCCCAGCGAGTGGCCAACAAAACTGTTAGAGTAAACAAAAAATGTTATCATGAATGTAGAAAGTAAAAGGACTGTAATCGCTCAGTGCATCATGGGCTGAAAAAAATGTTTGAAATGTAAAAATATCAAACAAAAATTCAAGCCTTGCCTGCTGCTTGTGTACTAAATGCACGATGGCAGAGCACATTTTTTTGGTTAGGGCCACTGAAACCTGCCATTTAGGCCCGCTCAAAAATGAACTTCACTATGTAGCCGCGATCCATTATCCAAAGTAGACTATCGCTGAGAGTGGGGGCCAGGATAGCAAATTTCAGTAGTGCGTATAGCCACAAGCCCCCCTTCCCCCCTTTTTTTCAGCCTATAATGGTCTGCACACGCGCAGCCACAATCCATCATGCCGGTTTTTGCAAACATCGGCCGTCAAAGCGGATTTTTGTCAGGCGTGGCAGCCTGTTTTATCCCCTGTGCACTCATGTGGCCATGATCCATTGCGTATGACTGCAATTGGGATAGACGGAGCTCACTTTTGTTGGGCCTTGCGGCTCCATTTTTGCTGTTAGTTCCGCCTAAAATGAACTGCACTCATGTAGCTGTGATCTATAGATTTGGAAAACATTACATTTAAGGATTATGGAAAAACAATATGTTTGTCGCATGAATATCAATAACAAATATACAGCTAAAAAATAAAAGACAGCCTTAATATTTAAAAGTGAAAAAAAAAAACAAGCATAAAAAATTGGCACATCTAAAATAAGATGCTGTGTATTCAGCTAAGGATGGTGTTTGTAAGAGAAGATCTATTTGGAATACTGAACAGAACAATTCAATTTGGGATTTGAAATAAAAAACAGTTATCGTATAAATAACACTTGCCTTATTTTTGAAAGCGTGAGGTTGTAAAGCTGTATATACTGCACGATTTCATCCAACAGCCTGTCTGTCATCGACTCAAAGTCAGCAAACGTATCGTTCTGGGTGGAAAACACGAATGAAAAAATGTGAATGATTTTATCCTTCTTCATTGTCCAGAGATTGAAAAGAAAAAAGTCACCTGGTTTCTCTCTGACATGAGAAAATCTATACGAGCACCAGGTAGACCAAGTTCCAAGTAGGTCTTCACAAGTCTTAAGTCTGCACTGTTGCCTGCAGAAAAGTGGGGAATATCATCAGAATTTTCTTTTTTTTAATGGGAAAAAAGGTGTAGGTGAGGAATGAAACCCAAATAATCTCAAAATTTTACCATCCAGGCCATGCACACAGACGATGAGATGAATGCCCTCATTACAACTTTCATCTTCCTCCACGCTGAAATATGGCGTGGTGGAGGCCAGCTCTGGTACTTCGCTGTACAAGACGCCAGGAAGCTTCAATTGCTTCATTTCCTCCTTAGCCTTGATGAACCTAAACAATTACAATGTAATCAGTATAGTAGACCACGGGATACGGCATCCCGGTAATCACTCTACGGTGTAGAACAAGATGTTTTTTTCGGACCCTCTTTACAACATTTCCCAACTGTTTACAACATCAACCACAAATTAGTCCCCTAAAACTTATAAAATTCAAACTTTGCAGTACTTGTGCATTTGATGAGTCATGTTTCTTAAATGCTTAATTCTTATGATATTGGCAAATGTAAATTCTGGTCTCCTATTGGTGTATGTCACAGCATAATGAAAATACCATTGAAATACCTATCTCCCACAATGCCTTTATCTCTCTTCATTCAGTTGTGAATCTTGTGTTTAATAGTATTTTTTTGTACTGTATTTATTCACTGTGGTTCAAAAGGCTTGCATTGCTACATGGAGAAGCAAATAACACAATATCCATGGAAACGAAAGCTTGTGGTTATCAAGAAATACAAAGAGGAGAGCAGATTTCAGTAGTGCATATAGAGTCCCCCAATATTTCAGCCTAAAATAATCGGCACCCATGCAGCAGTGATGCATCACCCCGGTTTTGCAAATCGCTACCCCTGTTTGCATGCCCATAACTTTACTATTATTAACAATCAGAAATTATCAATCAATAAGAAACTATTATTAAAAATAAGAAGCTAACTAAAGCGAGACAAAAATGATTTTATTTTCAATCTGCCGTGTCCCACTCAACCAGCTCAAGTCACGTCACACAAAACGTTAATAAAATTTAATTTTCAATTAACATGTATATATATTTATAACATTATTCAATCATATAGATGTTTATTACACATAATTTGTACTTACTATGTACTATTTGTTATTTTAATGTTTCTATCTGGGGAACCAGGGTTCAGAATGTATTAGCTAATTACAATAGCTTTCTATCCTTCACTGTGCGGCAGTTTCAGATTGCTATCCCCACATCAAAATGGATTAATGTCGCATACTGGAGTCTACTGTAAACCCGAACACCATGATTACAGATAAATAGTAAAATCCCAACTTACTCTTTCATTTGTGGTGCAGGTATGCATTCATACCACCGGAGATTCCAAGAAACAGCAGGAGGATTACGCCATCCTGCACTCTGCCCAGTACTTGTGACGTTGGAACAGACTGGAGCGTTGGAGAAATCCAGTCTTTCGTGTGTGTGACCGATGCCGAGCTGTTCTAAAAGAAGTTGAGCCTCCTGACCAGCCGTGTCGCTTGTTTGCTCCTCGTCAGCGACGCCGTTTACAAAAGCATAGCCGTCGCCTTCCTCGTAGTAGCCGTTTTCTATCATTTCGTTCTGGTCTTCTTCCTCCTCAGCCTGAGCTCCTGTTTGGATTCCGAGAGTGATAGCAGACGTTTCTAGAGGGCTGATCTCGGATACGTCCGTACTTGAAGTCGAGCCGAAATAGTTCTCCACCATGCCTCGTTTTACCAGATCGGTGCTACTCGTGGCGGAGTTACTCGAGAGGCAAGCGGTTTGGGGTTCGCTACGAGGCTCCTTCAAGGCCTCAAGACCAGATGTTTCCTGTGGTCTAACCTCAGGCTTACCGGCCTCAGGACCAGATGGCTCTTCCAGTCTAACTTCTGGATTAGCAATAATTCTGGGTTCTGTTTCCAAATCCAAAACAGATTTTGAGAGATGGGGCTTTCCTGTTGCAGAATCTGCATCAACAGCAGGTTTGGAGGTGTGCTCACCAGAAAACACAACACTCTGCTCTTGTATTACAATGCTTGACCTCCTGCAAAACACATCAGGGCCACTCAAACATTCACCTTCATCATCTGAGGGTAGGGAGTTAATGGAAGTGAGCGATGACTGAACCCCTCTTTCAGGTCGAGTACTTTCTGGGTCAAGAAGAACTCCAGGCTCACAAGGTTGATGCGCTACACTGAGATGTGGAGGCACTGATGTCACTTTAGTCTTATCCGACTGAAGCTCAACTTTAGTGGAGTCCAACCCCCCTGCACTTGGAAAAGCTTGAGACCCTGAAAAAAGATGAGCAGCAAAAGAACTGGACTCGCTCTCGATGCCAGAATCCGAGAGACGGGATGAGGCACTCTGTGCTGCTCCATCTGGCAGCCTGATACAATCGCTCTTGACTTGTACTAAGACCTGACATTGTTGCATTTTCTCAGATCGACTAGTGTGAGATTCCACTTGGGTCATATCCACAAGATTTCCACTGTGACCTGGTTTGTCTTCCATTTGCTTTCTGTTACTAGGATCAGCTTGATTGTCTTTGTTGAAGGGTTGTTGGCACAATACCTGATGACAAGCAGCAGTTTTATTGTCATCTAGGACAGAATCAACCATACTCTTTTCCAAAAGTGAGGATGAAGGACCAAGGTCCAAGACTGAATCATCACTAGTCCTTAAACAACTAAAAGAGTCAACTTGCAAGGTATTTTGGTCCTCGGAGTTAAAGGGAGCCTCCCCTTCTTTATACTTGGTGTGAGGATCAGCAAAAGGAGCTTTGAGGTTCTTATAACCAACCAAAACAACAGAGTCTTTTGATCCATGTCTAATCAGCTTTTTGGGATTTTCAATCTTGGAATTTTTCTTCAGTTTGACAGATTTTCCTTTGGATTTTGGCGGTGGCTCAAAGCTGTCAGCCCATGTTTTGTTCACACACTGAGAATTGGGTGGTAAAACCGCGGCCACTGCAACACAGTCCTTAGAAGCAGATTTATCTGATTTACTTGGCACAGACGCAGACCGTGTGTTGTGCGTGCCCAGCCAGGGTCCATCGCGATCTGCGATCCAAAAAAGATGATTATAAATAAAGACAGTCATTAAACATACAGTTCAAAACGACTGTGAACTTACAAAAGTAAAATTAAACCACATTATTGTGTTTCACTGCAAAAAACAACAACAAATTGTGCTGCAAACATGTCGCTGATTTTAGGATTATCGTTTTATTTGGTTTTGATTTTATTTTATTTTTCCAAAAATAACAATCCGCAATTTTTTTTATAGTTTTTATCTTTCTTTACTTGTAAATCAAGAAAAATAACAATATAATAGTATTTCATAGCGGAGGTCAGTTAATTTATCTCATTTTAAAAATGACTGTCGTTTACTAAGATAACAACAAAAAATACTCAATGTGCAGAATTATCCGCAATCCGCCATATAAGACTGTACAATATATTTGCCTTATTTTATTAGATAAGAAAATCTTAAACAGAATAAAATAAGGAGATAAATACCTGGTCAAACAAATTCAAAATTTGTTGTAAAATAAGAAAAATAATAAATATATTTTTTTAATGATCAGGCTACTGTATGTTTGATGTTATTGTCATTGAAAAACCACACAAAAAGTATAATTGTGTGCGATCTATTTCTTTTATTATCGCCCTTATAAAGTAGAGCATTATTATTTTACTTTTTTAAAATCTTGTGTTACTCGTAAAAATAGAAAATAACCCACTGAGTATATTTGTCTTAAAAGGTGTACAGCAGAATTTTATAAAGATAATGATTGTTATTTACTTTAATAAGAAAAATAATACTATACTATGCCAAATTATCTGCCATCCGCCATATAAGACAATATATAAAACAATTACCCCTTTTATACTTACTATTTTATGAAATAAATCAATTTGAAATACTGAAAGGCAAAATTAAAAGATGTACACCTGAGGAAATTAATTTTAAAAGTTGTTATGAAAAAGAAGAACACGCTTAGGGAAATAAGTTGGAAAAATACTTCATCATTGTACTTTTTTATAGACCAGAGAAAGATATTGGGAATATAGTAAAATAAAAGAAACAATACCTGGACAAAAGAATATGAAAATGTCAAATAAAATAAAAAATAACCAGATAAATTGGTAAAATATAGATTAATAAGAAAAACAATACTGATTAACTGCATTTTTCTTTTTTTTTACAATGGGACCCAATCTTTTATCAATGTATTTACCTTCAGTGACAGAATCTAAGTAGCGATCCTCAAAAATAATTGGAAGAGAACTAATGTCCCCGTCCAAATCTGCACACTCCACTGGGAGTGGGGGCAGAGAA
Source organism: Urocampus carinirostris (assembly GCF_059441175.1). Taxonomy (NCBI): domain Eukaryota; kingdom Metazoa; phylum Chordata; class Actinopteri; order Syngnathiformes; family Syngnathidae; genus Urocampus; species Urocampus carinirostris. Next base: position 24,754,545 of record NC_142361.1, read on the forward strand.
AGAAAGTAGCTGGAGCTTTTAATGGCATTAGTCATCTGCTGGTGACTGTGAGCACTGATAGAAGAAAAAAAGCAAATAATTTAATACTTGAATGCACATAACTTTTGACCTCAAGCAAGATTTTTACAGTTGAATACAACGTACTAGAGCTCCTGATAGGCCAATGCAGACTGTCTTGGATGTTCGAGACAGAAGAAAGCCTCTGCGAATCGTCTCACCTGAAATAACAGCAGGGTCAAAATCAGGGGTTTACTTCTTCAGCTAGTGCATAGTTTTATGAGATAGCAAAGTTTGTTATTCTGGGATTACTAAGGTACATGTCAAGGATTTGCAGTAAGAAATCTTAACTCACTCTTAGTGTGTGGTGTTCCACAGCGAGAATGGCTGCAACCTGCTCTTGAAGGGAGACAATTTCGAGAAACTGTCCCCACAGAGCCATCAACAGAGAGCAAAGCTGTGCTAGGTTCATGTTTACCAATTCAGCCAACTCGTCAGGACATTCGGACTTTTGCTAAAAAAGCACCAGAGGATTAGGGTGAAAAGACAACAATATAAATAGTAGAAACTTGCTAAAATATTGTGTTTTTGCCTGCTTTCTAAAAAACGTTCTATATTAAAACAAGTTTGTCTTTTACAGGTATAACTTCTGACAAACTGCTCTTAAATCCATTGCAATGGTGCCATCTAATGCTGAAACTGAATCTAGTTAAAGAGTGTAATGGTGGTTTGCTGTGCCAGTGGGTTTCCAAAATTGTCTGCAAGTTGCTGGGCTGCTACACGCTGCAGTGCCAGGCATTGAATAAACAAACGAGAGTCTGTCGGAAAAAAATGAGGATGTGTGGTCTGTGGACGTATCACGTCACTGAGTGTAGTCATAGGTTACTATATGGGCTGGCTGACAAAATTGTCGTACGTGTTGCCGGGCTGCTATGAACCCTGGTGACAGAACCTGAATTATGAAGTATGAGCATCTGTTGGAAAAAAATGAGCCTCCACAGGAAAAAAGAAATATTTGTTGGAAAAATGAGCATCGACTAGCCGAGGATGTATCAAGTTTTTGAGTAAAGTGGTGGATTGCTGTGCCGCCTCACTGAAAAATGGTCATACATGTTGCCATGCTAATACAGGGGCCCAGTACCGGATATCGAATTAAAGAAATGAGGATCTGCTTGAAAAAAAATGAACATCTGCTGAAAAAAAATGAAAATGAAAAAATAACTGAAAAAAAGAGCACCTGGTTAAAAAAAAAAGCCTGTCGTAAATGTATCAAGTTACTTAGTGCAGCGGTAGATTGCTGTGCCGGCTAGATGTCGTACGTGTTGCTTGGCTGCTATGCGCTGTGGTACCGGACATTGAAATAAAAACAGCAAGCATGTACTGGAAAAAATGAGCATCTGCTAGCTGTGGTCCTAAGTCAAGCATGTTGTAAGTCAGATGTTAGTTGAATTATTAAACAGATCCTACCTTCACTTGTTCGCATAGGTCAGTTAGACGGGCCTCCATGTCAGTTTTTTCTGAAAAGAAAGGAAACAATGACAGCCATTTTGATTTACTTAGACCGTTTAAGAGATGATTCCATATATATGTCTGAGAAAGACTGAAAGAGTGACGTGTTAGAAAGTACTGGTGTGGAGAAAGTATGTATTTTTCAAGGATAAAACGACAAGATAAAAGAAGGCTGGCCGTTATAGAAGTCAGTGTCTAATAAGAAGGCTTGAATAGTGTGAAACAGAAAAAAAGCAGGAAAAAGCCAGCAAACGTTTAGATGCATCTGTTCAAGATGTCATGGCTATAGGGGAAAGTGCCAATATTGAAGAAACAAGAGAACGGGAGTGAATAAGAAAAAGGAGAGAAAGGCAGGCTCATTTGGAGTACACAGTAAGGGGCAGAACATACCTATGTAGACGTGCCTTTGACCTCGGGGATAGGGTCTTCTTAGTACTCGCTCATATAGGACTTGCATGCTGGGCTTGGCTAGTAAGATTGCACACATTAATTTGTCCTTTCGGGATGGTTTAGTATAAATCCACTTCTGCAGACTCCAATTTTAGTAACATAATGTTGAGTTGAGTCTGGACGATTTAATGATGTGGTTTTAGTGTACACTGTTATACGTCTTTAACTGCATATTAATTTTAGGACTATTCCATAAGCATATGGTTTCGCAATATTTCCATCCAGATGGTGACAGAAGATGACATGCAATTTGCATGTAATGTTTCACACTAATGGAAGCTTAAGACAAAAAAGACAGACTTTCTAAATGTACTAAACAACAGATATTGAATGGAACAACATGGGTGTCTGCATACCTAGCTCCATACGATGGGAGGAAGGTAGGTCCTTTGTCACATCGGTGAAGTAGTCAAACAGTCCCTGGTAAGCAAGTAGGAGACTGGAACACATGTTTTGGTGGAGGCTGAGGGCATGTTGCACACAGGGTTCAGAAACCAGAAATGACCGACCCTGAGGAATTAAGAAGGAAAACGACGAAAATAATCACTGAACCCAACTGAAATTTTTATCTTTCCTTTAACAAAACCACAAGACTCAAAAATATTGTCAATATTTGTCTATATATTCTCAGAACATTTACATTTGGACTCAAAATAACATATTTAAGTACTGTGACAACTTACATCTGATGACACTTGCTTAACATAACTGCTTCCAAAAACGACATTCTCCAATGGTGGGATAACAGAGTCTTTGGTCTGCACAGGCGCATTCCGATTAAGCCACGTTGTCTTCACTGGCCGAGGGAAACTAGGCAACAGAGTACACGAATAAATTTGCAACGTATGTGACAGTTAAATGTGTAGAAGTTAGGGATACACCGAAAAGAAGATTTTGGGCTGATAATAAAAACTCAAAATATGATTGGATAGATAACAGAGTGGCAAATACAAAAAGCTGATTTTAAGTGCTTATTTTATTAAATTTGTATACAACTAAAAAAAATATATAATTTGAATGTTAAGCAAAAATGCATGAACTATCATACCAATAAATGTTATTTTAATTAAAAATTAAAAGAAGATAAATTTGTATTTCTTTTACTCAGTGGAATCCACACTTAGGTCGACGCATTGTTTGTCCGGACTTCCAGCCAAAACACACTGGGGCTTTAAAGAAACCCTATTGTGCAGAAAAGTGGCACAGAAAAAGTAAAACTACTGAAAAATGTAAAATGCATATAACATTTGCAAGATCTTTTGACTTTAGGTAATTTATGAAGAAAAATAAGTAGCAGAACTGCTACACAAAAAGCCTCTTTTTAGGTACATATTTTGAGGGGATTTTAGCATGATATGAACAGGAAAATGAGTGAAAGGAAAATGGGAGAGGGAGGGAAAAATGGAAGCAGAGGGACACCGGAACGTTTAAGGAAATGTATTCTTGGTACAGCTCTTGCTTTGACAGCAGCCTCAATCTCATTCCTTCTGATGTGCAAAATGAAAAATAAGCAGCTGGGTCATGCACAAACTTGCCCCCAAGTAAAAGCCCGCTTCCAGCCTCTCTATCAACATTTGACATTACGTCATCACCACCTTGTTCTTTATGCAACCTTTATTTTTTATTCAGTGCTGAAATCCGGTGCAGTCCTACTAATAGAAGTACCATGTAATACACGCAAAAGATTTGTATTCTTTTTGACAAAATGTAACTGAATATCATCAGTGTGTCGATACTCTTGTGGAAGGATGTTGTGGTTGTACCTGATAAGTGGTTGATGTAGCGCCACAAGGGAGGCGTGAACAACGACGGACATGACAGAAAGATGAAAATAGTCAAACATGACGTTAATGTGCTGGTGGATGCCTCGCTGGAGGCTAAAGTGCAAACGAAGTGTGCGGCTGCTGATATTCTGCAAAGAGCATGTGTCTTCAGGTCTGCAGATATGAAAAAAAAAACACAATTCATTAGCTTTTTCACATTCACATAAGAATACAAAATAGCATCACCACGGAGGTGAGGAACCCGTTAACACTTACGTGTAATCGCCATCAGTGAAATGCAACTCTAACTGGAGCTGGAAATCCAAATCATAGAGAGACTCTTCAACCTATTTTAGAATGGATTTAAAAAGCAAAGTGGTTACAAAAACAGTTCTTATGCATCAAAGACATTGTGAACTTGACATTCAAACAAATCACCTTCTTCTCATCCAGAAGCATCATGACTTTAAAGATGAGAACATCATTGACTACCACCTCTTCATTCTTGTAAAGAATCTGAAAGGTTTTGCTGGAGATGACATCATCTTGGACCGCTGCAGGGAATGCAAGGTCGGAGCCTAGGCAAAGAAAATTTGAAATTGTGGAATTATTGATGCACAGACATCTTTTCATTCATAAATACACAAAACATGTGCGCGGAAACATTTTTACATGCCCCACAAAAATGTAAAATTTACCGCTCGGAGGAAGAAGACTAGCTTCAATTTTGTGCGGCACTTGAGGTGGAATCTTTAGACTGGCACGAATTTGGTAGAACCTGCAAATAGAAGCATTAAAGAAAACATGTTCACACCAATCTGAGACACAGTACGTTTGTTACGTTTCTGGTGTCACTAGAGCAGGAATAAATTAGCACCTAGATTCCAGTAAATTAATCTGTAAAAGGACACTACACCCTTCCTGAATAAATAATAAGGACTTTCTTTTTGCAGTAACTCACTTTGTAAAGCTGAACTCTTCCAAGTCACAATGAGCTGATGTAGCATTTAAGAATAAAAACCTTCCAGCTGTTTTCGGGTTTAAAATACAAAATACCAAAAGGATACGACAGTAATCCGTTATAGAAGCCATTTTAAAACCCCTAATACCGCCGATATGCTAGTGGCATTGCATGGCTGACTCTGCTATCAGTGTGAGTGGATGGGTAAAGTGTGAAGTGTATTGTAAAGCGCTTGGGAGGTCCTCAGTAAATGATGAAGTGCTATATAAATGCAGTCCATTTACCATTTAATACTTATATGTGATATATTCATATGAGAGTAAATAACAATATCAAATAATATAATAAATAGGGAGAAAAAAAGAGTTTACTTTTGTTGTGAGGATTTTTTTGCTTCAATCACGTTGTTATTTTTGATAATTGTCGATTGGTTAACTAGGCATGAGCCTTCAGTGTATTTCTAGATTACCACAAGCTTTATTTCCATGGTTATCATGTTTTTTTTTCACTGCAAACCTTGGGACCCATAGCAAATAAATGCAGTATAAAATAGTACACTATTGTAACGCTGACTCGCAATGTACTTACGAAGAATACAAGATTCCGAACTGAATGACAAAAAAGGCCTTGTGGCAGGTAGATCAGCCAATAGCATATCAAAATTTTCATGATGCTGTGACGCAAACTAGTAGCAGACAAGCATTCTGTGTTATGTTGATCAATAGTAGACTGGCATCTTGGAGGCGTAACGCTACATACTCATAAACACTGCCAAGTTTTTATGCTTGCAAAGTAATATGTTGTTGATGTTGTATGGCGGGGAAAATGCTGCAAAGGGGCGCAGGAAAAACATGTTCTTCTACACTGTAAAGTGAAAGCATAAGGTGAGGTCGCCATATTCTGGGGGTCTACTGTACTCTTTATAAATTGTATTTATTGTTTAGCTTGTTTATCAGTGTTTACACCATTCAAATAAAAAAAAAATGAACGTTTGATGATTGTGATCTACACAACAAAACAATTATTAAGATCCTCTTGTTAAACTGTAATTCTTAATTGAACTTCTAGTAACCTCTTCACTAACGTGTTAGCGGAGAAAAAAAAAGAAAGTGGGACTGTGTTGCACAGTATTTAAACACATAATCCCTAAACAAACAGTACACTATAGTTTCTAATAAATCAGCATTGTGGCTAGCTGTCAAACTAGTTCAGCAGTCTAAACATGTCAACACAAATTGATCAGCGCAACACAAAAACAAGTGATGCGGAAAAGATAGAACATGTACTTTCATAGACTGTGTGTGACTATAGATGCTTAACTAATTGATTAAAATATTCGAGACAGTAGACTGACACACTAACTCACCCCCTTTGGAAAAGGTCCACGTTATAAAACTTATGTAGCTCCACCGAGAACTCCACCGTGGCCTGAACTTCAGTCATGGTGGTTTTTACAGGCTGGGGTGCCTCACATCATCCGGGACACATGTGTATTCCTACCAAGAACAACAGAAGACATATTGCATGGAACAACAAAAGCTTGGTGGCTTGCCAGGCTTATAAAGCACAAGGGGGAAACCCTGACATTCAGGTGCTGTGAACAAATGGTTTCTTGTGGAGGAGCCAACACAGCTCCCTTTAATGTTGCCAAATTGATCTGTCACTTGCACATAAATCAACTGGAACAGCCAACAAGAGTAAATGATTTCAGTGACATAACAAAAACGAACAGAGCAATCTCAACATGATGTCCTAGAAAAAATAGAAAATTTTAAAATGATTGCTTTGCGAGATCATCAATTGTCTCTCTTAGTAAATACTGGTTTTAGTTGTCAAAACGAGTTTCAGACCACAAGATAATAGAGATGGTGCAAATGGAACATGAGGAAAAATCGTTTTAAACCTCTGTGTCTTTTCCTACACTTGTTTGAATAAAAGGGTAAAGATCTGCAACAGAAAGAGGACAACTTAAAAATCTAATTGAAAAAAAAATCAGGACATTTCTCTTTTGTTTTTTTTGTACTTGCTTGAAATGTGTTTGAGGCATTGTAAGAAGAGTGATGACAATAATACAATAAAAAACAAGAGTGACTTTTTATTCTGTAATTGTGTGCACCACACCCACGATCAACAAATGACACACATTCCATTAATAATAGGGATGTGCGATACCACTTTTTTCTAGACAGACACCCAAATCTTATAGTTATTGACAGGGTTGGGTAGGGTTACTTTAACTGGATTACTTTCAATTACTTTTGGATGACTCCAATACCAAATATGCTAATAAAAGACAAAATAAACTAAATATGAATAAAATGATGACTCACAACACGTGGTAAGCTTTCTCTCCTGGCTTTGATCTCTTTGATCTCCGGCAAAACTAACATAAAATGCGACAGAAACAAAATGAAAATAAATTCAAACAGCTTGCCAACATCATTTTTGCCGTTCCATGTATTCCGTTACTCCCCAAGCCTGCACAAAATTATTCATATTTAGCTTCCTCTGTCTTTTATTAGCATATTTGGTATTGGAGTAATCCAAAAGTAATTGAAAGTAATCCAGTTAAAGTAACCCTACCCAACCCTGGTTATTGATACCAACACCACATATCTATTAGTACACTCATTTATCTTCCTTCTGAAAAGAGAATCATATTCTTTGTAATACACTTTTAAATCCCAACATAACAATTTATTTGATATGTTTTTAATGGCGATATATCATCTCTATAATTTCAGGTAGAAGGCAGGTGGTACCGGTATTAGCTACCATCACGAGTATGGCTACATTGTAAAGACTGGTAACAGCAGTAATATCGATGCATCAGTGCTAACTCTATGCCAAAACAATAAATGCATAAAAAATACTCAAGTATTAGTCCTTGTCCGTCCTTAGTAAATAAACAAATACCCACACAAACAAACAAATCAAATACTAGAACAGAGACATTTTAAATACAAGTCAGCTTTATTCAAACGATACCTGGTACTAATGTAGGTAAGGCCGGTATTAACACGGATGTCAAAGTATCAGTGCTATCCTATTCCAAGTACAGGGCTACTGCCGCTTAAAACAAGTTGAAATCAAGTCAAGTCAAGTCAATTTATTTGTATAGCCCTTAATCACAAAGAGTCTCAAAGGGCTTCACAGGTTATTACACATGAGCAGTTTAGGTTATTCATATGCTATAGAGTAGAAGTGAGTTTTGAAAATCAAGACTTTTTTAACATGGACTATTTATTGCCTTTTAGGTAGCACGGCGGCGCAGTGGTTAGCGCATGTGCAGCACAGTTCTGAGGTCATGAGATTGAACCTCCTGTGTGGAGTTTGCATGTTCTCCCCATGCTTGCGTGGCTTTCCTCCGGGCACTCCGGTTTCCTCCCACATTCCAAAAACATGCATGTCAGGTTAATTGACCGGTCCAAATTGTCCCTAGGTGTGAATGAGCGAGCGAATTGTCTGTCCCTGTGTGCCCTGCCACTGACTGGCAACCAGTTCAGGGTGTCCACTGCCCGAAGATAGCTGAGATGGGCTCTGGCACCCCCGCGACCCTACTGAGGATAAGCGGTGCAGATAATGGATGGATAAATAAAACCCACAAAACAAAAAATTGGAAAACTAACATCGGTATTTATATCAAAGTATCATCACTAGCCGAAAATAAAAGAATTGATACTCCAAGATACAAAAATAAATACACAATTGCATAAATAAATGAATACATAAATAGATCATAGGATTTGGTCATTTGAGTTCAACACCGATGCAATAAACATAGTAAATAAAAGGCCTTGGCTATTTTTAAAGGATAACCGGGACGAAAGTAGGACAGTTGGCGAAAATAACCCCTGGCTGTTAAGTAAAGCTCAACATATTGCCTTAGTTATTTTAAAGAGGATCAAAATAATTCAAAAAACAATGTCAAAAGATATCTAAAACATACATAGTAAAGCGTTGGTGACTTGTTACGGTTAAGATACTAGTGATACTTGTCAAGAACTGGATGACTAAATAGTAATGGTGTCTTGATTAATGTTGGGGGGGTAATCGAAGAAAATCGCTTAAGGGGCCGCAAAATGTCAAGTAGAGGGGTTAGGGGGTGTCAACAGTCATCTCACAAGTGTTCACATGAATATCAAACCGCTGTTAACAATCACTAGTTAATAATCACTAGCATAACCAGCAACGGAGCAAGCTAACGTTAGCTACAGAGAAGCCAACAACTCACCATTTCGCTGGCAAGCTAACATTAGCTAGCTAGCCAAGTACAAGCTTTCTTTTCCTCCCCTGCGTCCTGAGGAAATATAATCCTTCCGTGCAGTTTATGACTCGTCCGTCTTCTGGATTAAAAAGAGGCGGATAAGAGCTAGTTCAACATTACATTGGTAGTTGGTTTTTCAGACTGTGAGTACTAGTCAGAACCGTTGCCTAAAACAGCCCATTTACGAGCGGTCGTGTGGTGTTGCGTACACACACCGGAAGAGGGCGCTGTCGAAAATTGTCATAGTAGTAATGATATTATAACATATATAGTAATAACAATTATAATCAAAACAACAATGATAATATTATTATTATTATTAAAAATGTGCAGTGGAATTATTCTTTTTCATTATATTTTTACTAATACGTAACACTATCATCGTCACTCTCCTCGTCATCAACATCCCCTTCTTCATTACCGTTCAGTTTGAAGCGGTTTAGTTTGATGTTATATTTTAGAATTAGAATTATAATCGGGGGTGTCTTTATAATCATTGATATCCACGTAGTGAACCTTTTTTACAATAACAATAGACGTGACACTCCAGGATAAACATGTAATAAAAACTTTCCTCTTTTCTGTTAGTGCTGCATTTACAAAGTTTTTCGTTCAAGTCAAGTAAAGTCAAGTCATGTTTATTTGTATGGCCCTTAATCACAGGGGGTCTCAAAGGGCTGCACGGACCTCAGATTATTGCAAACTATAGACATTTTTTTACACCATCCCCTGATCTCAAACATACATGAGGGCAAGGAAAAAAGTCAAAAACCTCAACATGAGGAAAATAAAGAAACCAAAGTGACCAAACTGGACCCTTTTTTCCCCCATTTTTTGCCCAGCCTTTTTGAGGTTTTTGGGTTCAGATTTGATGTTTTTAGTCGGAGAACAATATTGTAATAGATCGTCTTGATTCAAACCATTATGTGGTGCTGGGGTCTCAACTGACCCATAACAAGGTTCTGCAACCTCAGTGGAACTGTTTAAATCTAGGCTTAAAACACACTTCTATTCTATAGCATATGAATTACCTATATTTTATGTTGACAATATCTGTGTATTATTTGTTATTGCAACATCCATTGCAGCCTGGTCATCCTGGAAGGGGGATTACCTCATGTGCGGTCCCTTCTCAAGGTTTCTTCATTTTCCTCATGTTGCGGTTTTTGAGTTTTTCCTTGCCCTCATGTATGTTTTAGATCAGGTGATGGTGTAATAATAGTCTGTAATAATAGTCTGTGGTTTGCAATAATCTGTGGTCTGTGCAGCCCTTTGAGACTCTTTTTTGATTAAGGGCGTCACAAATAAACATGACTTGACTTGACTGACAGCACAGTGGACCCTTTTTCTCTTTTAATTCCAACAAACTTAATGCAAAAAAGGGGGGAAATCCCCTTATTAATAAGAAAAGTGTTGAATGTCTTACCTCTCAGTATTTTTTCAGTATTGGTCAGCTATTTTAAAGTAAAGTGTCGAAAACTGAGTTCCAATTTTCATAATCAGCTGAACGTCTCCGCACAAATGTTGATCTTACGTTTGAAGGAGAAGACAACACACAGAAAGAGGCGGTCAAATATTTATTTAAGCTACAATTGGTGCAGCTTTGCAAACATGGAGCTGTCATTGCCTAAAAGAACTTTTTTTCTAATATGCACCTGTGAGGTTGTCAATTGTGAGAAATTGTGTCTTCAGGTCTGCAAAATTTAATTATTTCACTATTTTTTTCTCTAAATTGGCTTCTAATTTGACTGAAGTACCCCCATGCACTTATGTTTTTTATAATGTGTTCCAGTTCCGTATTGTAATGCATGGCTGTTAAAAAGAGGCACGATCAAAACATAAATAAATACATAATATAAGTTCATGAATAAATAAAACAAAAAGCTCAAGACAATCCCCAATTGGGTATTGAATAGCCACAAAATTTGTAGTTTTGATCAACACTACCATCTTCCGGACAAAAATGTGAGCTACAATAACATTAAACCCTATCCATTTTTCGGATCCCTACGTTGAATTGAATGTTTAACACGCTGTTATTAGAATAATACAATATCAACCATTTATATATACGATATGAATATTATGAATATGTATATAAAATATTCAATTTATTCAAAGTGAAAAGCAATCACAACACCGTATAAACTGTTCACAAACTATGAAAGAAAAACACAAAAGGATTTGGGGAAAATTTCAATATTAGTGAATTAGAGCTTATTTACATCGATAGAGTTTCATTTGACAATTTGAAACAATTTTTTGCTCATGTCAAGTAACAATCAAAAAATTAAAATATTAGCTCAGGAGGTAGAGCGCTCATTTTGGGATTAAGATTCCCGGTTCCTCCGTGCTATATGTCGAAGTGTCCTTGGGCAAGACACTGAATCCCTAATACCCCCAATAAGCAGGTAGCGCCTTGCATGGCTGCATGTCCACTATTGGTGTGTGAGTGTGAATGGGTAAGTGTGAAGCACACTGTAAAGCACTTTGGGAGGTCTTCATTGACTTGAAAAGCGCTATATAAATGAAGACCATTTACCATTTTACCATATAAGGGTAATAGATTGTGATCAAGCTGATGTGAGTGACAGGAAGGCTTGGCAAAAATACAATCTAATTCAATTTTTTTTTTTTTTTAATTGACAATTTGGAATGTTTTACCTTTGATGTTGACCACTGACTGTTCATGTCAGGTTATAATAAAAAAGAAAAATAACACCAATTATGTTAAAAGGTGATCAAGCTGACGTGAGTGACAAAATTGAAATTCTAAGAATTCAAGTTTTTGAAAAATGATCGTTTGAAATATGGGTATATTACTGGTATTTTAGAGTTTAATCTAAACTATTCTATATTTGAGGCAGCACGGTGGCGCAGTGGTTAGCGCTTGTGCGGCACAGTTCATGTCATGGAAACCTCCTGCGTGGGTTCAAATCCAGCTCCAGACTTCCTGTGTGGAGTTTGTATGTTCTCCCCGTGTTTGCGTGGGTTTCCTCCGGGCACTCCGGTTTCCTCCCACATTCCAAAAACATGCATTTCAAGTGAATTGGCCGGTCCAAATTGTCCCTAGGTGAGGATGAGCGAATGAGTTGTCTGTCCCTGTGTGCCCTGTGATTGGCTGGCAACCAGTTGAGGGTGTCCCCTGCCCACTGCCCGGAGATGGCTGGGATGGGCCCCCCCGCGACCCTAATGAGGATAAGCGGTACGGCTAATGAGATGAGACTCTACGTTGGTGTGTTTTAACAGGAAAGTCAAGGAACGCTAACAAAATAAGCTCCAGCTTTTCCCCCGTCAACCTTTTTTTTTGGTATTCATTTCAATTGAGTTGTGCATTTGTGGATTTTGAATTCATTGTAACGTTGCATCAGGATAACCAGATAGAAAGAATGCAATATCAACAACCACAACTTTATCGACTTTAAAGTTGACGTTATTACTTTATGATTAAGTTCTAACCTTTGTTTTTCACGCAAAGAAAGTCCAATTGTCATATCATGAGAGCAAATGGAAGCTTTCTGTTTGGACATTGTTGTGAAAATAAAATAAAACCAATAAGAACAAAAAGCAAAAAAAAAACCTTTCATCCCCACACTGTGATGTGTCAGTTTTTGAAATGTTTGCATGCATAGAACCATCCATCCATTATCTGCACCGTTTATCCTCAGTAGGGGTGCTGAAGCCCATCCCCGCCATCCTCGGGCAGTGGGCAGAGGACACCCTGAACTGGTTGCCAGCCAGTTGGTGGGCACACAGAGACAGAAAAATCACTCGCTCATTCACACCAAGGGACAATTTGGACCGGCCAATTAACCTAACATGCATGTTTTTGGAATGTGGGAGGATACCGGAGTACCTGGAGAGAACCCACGCAAGCACGGGGAGAACATGCAAACTCCACACAGGAAGGTTCGATCTCATGACCTCAGAACGGTGTCGCACACACGCTAACCACTGCGCCGCCGTGGTGCCTATGCATAGAACCACATTGTGTCAATATTGGCTCATAAACTCCCTAAACAAGCGAGCAAACCTGTGAAAATACATAACTCGTGATTTATTTGTTTCTGTTAAATGTTATTGCATTACTTTTCATTGTACTAATATTACTATCTGGGCTCGTCTCTATAAGCACTATTTCATTAATATTTTTGCTTATTTATCCTGACAGTCTTTTATCTTTGTTTTCTCTTTAAAATCTTTTTTATGTGTTTACCCAGGGGTGCCATGTTTAATCTTGTTAGATACAATGTTTCACCAAGTAATTGGCAATACAGATAATTGTATTGTATTGTGTTGCATTCTCATATCATCTCATCTCATCTCATCAGCTGCACCGCTTATCCTCAGTAGGGTCGCGGGGATGCTGGAGCCCATCCCAGCAATCATCGGGCAGTGGGCAGGGGACACCCTGGACTGGTTGCCAGCCAATCGCAGGGCACACGGGGACAGACAACTCACTCGCTCAGTCTCACCTTAGGACAATTTGGACCGGCCAATTCACCTGAAATGCATGTTTTTGGAATGTGGGAGGAAACCGGAGTGCCCGGAGGAAACCCACGCAAGCACGGGGAGAACATACAAACTCCGCACAGTAAGGCCGGGAGCTGGATTTGAACCCACTCAGGAGGTTCCCACGACCTCAGAACTGTGCCGCACACGCGCTAACCACTGCGCCGCCGTGCTGCCCGTGTTGCATTCTATTCTATTCTATTCTATTCTATTCTATTCTATTCTACAAAATATGCACCATGATTAAATGCTTGCCGCTCCTTATTACCTCACAAATAGTAAATTCTTGAAATTCTCTTCCTATTGGATGTGTCTTTCAGACTCCCTCCCCCTCTTCTCTCCTCCTTTCACCTGACCCTTCATGAATATTCACTAGCTTCCGATGGCCCCGGGCCCCTGAGGGTCCGGAGATAGCCGGGAGGGGTCCAGTGAGGTTGTTTTGTGCGGGGCTTCTTCCGTGCCGACAAATCCCAAAGAAAAGGACTGTTACCTTTGCAGCCCACGGGGAACCATGCCTCGGGCCCCCGGATATCGACACTCTCTGCTGGGACTGCTCCTGCACTTTGCTCTACTTTCCTCAGCTCAAGTAAGTTGTAATGCTGAGTTGGATTTTTCTCAGTTTTGTTTCTTTCAATATCTATTTACATTATTTGTAACTAAGAACCTGTATGGTTCTGAATGATCAAATGTGATTCGAAATACCTGAATTATATTCTTACATTCCTATTTGGGTCCTTCTTAAAGAAGGTGTCATTATTATAATCCGTAATATGTTTGGTGTTTGTAGTTAAATGCCTTAAAAACACCATCAAATTATACACACCTTTTTTTTGTCTATTTTTCTCTTTTACTTTTATTTATTTATTTAACCCAAAATTAATTAATATCTATATATATTAATATCTTTTGTGTGTGTTTTTAATTTCATTTAAGATGTAAAAAATCTTAAATTTAGAAAAAAAAATTGTTGTATTTTTCCCCTCATCTGCCATTGGTATTAATGTTTTTAAATTTAAAAGGAAATTAAACAAATACATGTATTTTAATATTTGTTATGTTTTTTTTTATTTAGAATGAAAAGCATCACATTTGAAAATATAACATTTAAATATTGGTTTGTTTATTTTCCCTTCATATATCATTTATGTTACTTTAATTTAGAACTAAAAAAAATACAAATATTTTTTTTGTCATAAAAAAAATCAAATTAAAAAAATAAATTACAAATATTTACAGGTATGAATATTTTTGTATATTTCTTTAGTCTTCCCTTGGTGAAAACAAACACCAAATTACATAATAAATAATTACAATATGTTGGTTTTTACTCTTTCTCATCCGTCATTTGTGTTATTTTCATTTAGAATTAGAAAATCTCCCCCAAATTAAAAAAAAATCATATTTAAATAGTTGTGTGTTTCTGTCATTTAGAATTGAAATAAAACACAAAATTTAAAAAAAAAGAAAAGAAGATTTCAAATATTCGTCCTCAATACCCCGTCTGTCCTTGGTGTTACTTTCATTTAGGATTAAAAAACAACAACAACAAATTACTAAAAACATATATTCTAATTGTTTTGTGTTTTTTTTCATTGAGAATAGATAATGATATACAATCACAAAATACGTCCAAATATTTTTATATTTTTCCCCCTGTTCAGAGGACTCAAGGACCTCCTGGACCTGCAGGTGTGCCAGGAATTGATGGCATCGATGTAAGTCCCTGTCATTTTTTTCCAGTTTTCCTGCATTTTCAACTCACTATTTTATTATCATTTACAGGGTGAGAGAGGATTGGATGGTCCAGCTGGTCCTGCTGTAATTATACATTTGATAATACGTTTTTAATATATCTTTTTGATTTAACCTGAGGTTTATTTTCTGAGCGTTGTGTAAAATTGTGGTTCACAGGGACTAGATGGAGACCCCGGTAGAGTCGGATCTTCTGGATTACCTGGAATTCCTGGAAATGATGTAAGTAGTTTGTTTTCTTGCTTTTTGTGATAATATACTTGTTTTATTTGTATTTATGGATGGAGTTTATACGTTACATAAGTACAAATCATTTTGAACATGGTGTTATGCAGAATAAAGTTATTAATTTTGACAGCTTCTAAAGTTCTGTGTTTAATGTATTTTATTTTTAAGTTCAACACGTTTTTTGATTCATCTTAAAGAGTTGTGAAAAACTACCCCAAAATTTTTTTTTTTGAATAGTTTTACCTTAGCTGAAATTATTAACCTGTTTATTGGATTTTAGATAAAAATCAGTATGCATTATCTATTAGGATGGTTAAGAAATTGGGGGTACACCCACTTAATAAATAATTTATAGAATTTTAGAAAAATTGAACTCCATTAGAGAAACAATTAATCTCAAATTTAAATCTTAAAATACCAACGTCAGCTAAACAAAAAATAGTTCAACACTCCTAGCATCACCTGTCGATCATTACTTAAAGGTAAGCTAGCAATTGCTCTATAAGTTTTATAGTTAAGAATTGCTTTGTGACTTTTTAAAACTATAACCTACACATACTTATTATGGCTTTATCATCTATAAATACTCTTTAGATGTTTCTTTTAAAAACGTATTATTTATTTTTATTTGTTTATTTATTTGTTATTTTTGCTTTTATCGATTTTTAAAAAAATGTTGGGATTGATTATTGTTTATTATATATCTCATCTCATCAGCCGTACCGCTTATCCTCATTAGGGTCGCGGGGGGGCTGGAGCCCATCCCAGCCATCTCCGGGCAGTGGGCAGGGGACACCCTGAACTGGTTGCCAGCCAATCACAGGGCACACAGGGACAGACAACTCATTCGCTCATTCACACCTAGGGACAATTTGGACCGGCCAATTCACCTGAAATGCATGTTTTTGGAACGTGGGAGGAAACCGGAGTGCCCGGAGGAAACCCACGCAAGCACGGGGAGAACATACAAACTCTGCACAGGAAGTCTGGAGCTGGATTTGAACCCACGACAGGTTCCCATGACATGAACTGTGCCGCACAAGCGCTAACCACTGCGCCGCCGTGCTGCCCTGTTTATCATATATTTTATTATTTATTTATTATTTATTTTATTTATATTATTTATTTCCAAATGTTTTTTATCTGTGATATAAAATGTTTAAACATATAGGATGAGAATATTTATTATTAAGTGTTTGTTATCGAGGAATAATTTTATTTTATATAATTATTTTTTGTCAATTGTTTATTTGTTATTTATTTTATTAATATTTTATATACATTTTGCATAAATTACTGCTTATTGTATATTTTATTATTACTTATTTATTTACCTGTATTTAGTTGCAAATAATATAACAGAGCTGATACCTTTTAGTAGTAAACATTATTATACGTTTTAATATATAACTATAAATATTGCTATCTAGGATTATTCTTTATTAATAATAGTATTATGTTGACTTAAGGGAAAAGACCATTGAACAATTTACAGGTGCAAAAAAAATCAACAAACATTTATTACACAATTTCAAAAAAAATTCCTGCATGGACGAACCATTGGCAGACAAAAGTGTCCTTGTAATCTGTCTCCATCTTGAACCGAGAATCCACAAAGCAGTGTGGAATGATTCCTTGTTTGAAATGCGTCAAAGGAATGTCTCGCTTTTCGCTGTCTGCAGTTCTGAGCGCCTTATCCCCCCTTTGGCCCATTACTACTGACCCCTTCCTCCTCTAAACTCCTGCATGGGTCTTTAAAGTGAAACCGGGGATTTATTTAAGGCGTCAAACTGCACCATATTATATAATGTGACAGCCGGTAGGAGGTGCTTCATCCCTTTATGACGTGTGTGAAACTCTTGGCCCGCGGGCTAAACGTTAGATCTTAAAATGCCTGAGTGTCTCAAAATAATCAGGTTGGAAGAGTGCTTGAACCAAAAACTAAATTACCCACAATGCCTGTTGACGACGGTACCCACAAAGTGACGAATCAGCGCAACTACACGTCGGTCCTTTCATATGATGCTAATGAATGTAATCGAGAAATAATTGATCCTTAAATCGTCCAAAAGTATTTAGTTATACGGTAGTACCTCTACATACGAGGTTCATTCGTTCCCAGATCGTGCTCATATCTAGAATTGCTCGTATCTCGAGCAAATTTTCCAGAAACAAAATATCTGAAAATCAATTAATTAGTTCCCAGCCTAACACATTTACCCTAAATATCTGTAAAACACATCTTCCTGATCACTAAAAACACATACAAATAGTAATTGGACATAAAAATACAGTAATACGACAAATAAGATAACAAAATGAGTTTAAGCCAGGGCTTCACTAAACTACTGTCCAAGGGCCAGATCAGGCATGAAAACAGATTTTAAAAAAAAAGAGAAGAAAGGAAATGTCTTATCCAGCTTGCGAGAAAATGCTGAGAGAAGCATGAGAAAAAAGTAAGCTGCCTCTAGTCAAACAATGATGTGCAGTTTTTAAAATTTCCACTGGATGTCGCCAAATCATGCAATAAAACACTCCCGAAGTAGCCCTATTGCATGTTTTCAATGGGAGGTCGCTAGTTCGCGCCTCGGCCGAGTCATACCTAAGACTTATAACATTGGTAAAAATGGCGGCGCCCTCTGTTGGCTGCGGCTGCATCGGCTCGCTACAACGGGTCAGGTGTATCGACATTTCGTTCTGTGTACATTGTTACAAAGAATGACAATACAAAGGAAATTATTATTATTATTATTAAATGATCAAATTTACTCCTTAAAAATGCAGATATTTCTTTGCTATTAGTCTTAGTCTATTAGGCAGTGTCCACAACCCCAAGTTTTGTTACTCACTGCCACTTTATCCTTGCTTAAAGTCATAACCGCAGCCTCAGTCAATTCCCTCCTCAAGGACTAATGAACTCCTCTTTTTTTTATCCTTTTGGGGGTTTGCATTGGTGGTTGGACTGTATTTGAAACAGGCATTTTCTTACATTTACCATTTTCAGGCTAGAATTGAAAAAAAAAAAAAAAAAAGGAACGAGCATGAAATTACTTTCACATTCAAACCAAATCAGCCAGCGACTGAAAATAAAAAAACCTGCTTCAAGCCATGGTCCCTCGTGGTACTGTGTGGAAATTTTCATAACGTTGATTTTCTCTCGTATGTCTGGTAAAATATTTGATCAAAAGACATTTTGTATCTTGAATTTCTCATAGCCAGAGTAGCTCGTTTAAGATATCGCTGTATTTAATTGATAAAATATCGTATTTGTGTATTGATGTTTTTTTCAGTGCAATTGTAATAGTTATGACCTGAATAATTAATATTTATAAGTTGTTATAGGTAATTCTTTGTTTTCAGCATCAGTTTGATGAAATTATTTTGGGAAAAAAAATCCCACGTTTCATGTTTTGATGATAATATTACAACACTTATATGTTTAACAATATGAAATACATTGTGGTCAAGCTCAGGTATGAATACAATTATAATTATAGCTTGTTTTCTTAATTTAAACAGTGTCTCTGAATGTTTTCTACCCTGCTATTTCCTAAAAAACATGGACGATTTATAGCAACAATTTAAAAAAATGTTTTGTTCATAAACACATACATCTATGCTATATTAAGTTAATATTATTAGAACAATAATAATAATGTTTACATTGATAATAATGATAATAATGATAATAATGATAATAATGATAATAATGATAATAATATCTTTGTGGCCCTAGTGAGGATGAGCGGCACGAAAAATGGATGGATGGATAATATAGAATATTATTATTATCATTATCACTTCAACCTATTAGGTTCTACCCTGTAAGGTCTATGAACCTTACAGGATGGATTTGTTTTAGATAAACTAGCAGCAGCTCTTTAGCTGATCAAGTTTTAGCTAGCTAACCTTTGAATGAATAAATGAATGAAAACTTGATTCGAACATTAAAATAAAAACAGAACAAAAACAATAACAAAAAAAAAATAACAACAAAATAATATTACATAACATGTTCGAAAAGGGGTAGTCAGAAGCAAAATGCTTATATTCCCTACCCCTTTATCTTCTCTATTAAATACACCAATTATATAACAACAATTATAATAATATTACTAACAACAGTTATGATATAGCAATAGCAACAATAACACAAAGTTAACCATAACTTTCAACAGAATAAAAAAACTTTAATAACTAAATCTAATGTGTTTTATATAAATTGTACTCAATAAACATTTTTCATAATTTGCTATAACAGGGTAGAACCTTAAGAGTGCCTCAAACAAGAATTACGCCCGGGGGGTGCATCTTTTAACTTACCCTGGGTGGCCGACAACTTTTTCAAGAAAAAAAAATATCTTTCTTTCTTTTTTTTTCAAATCAAACGTTTGCTTTATTCTGATTTTGAAATCTTCGTTCGGTTTGGAAATTTCGGAATTTCGTTTCCTTAGGCAATTTGCATACTCGGCATCCAATCAGAAGCCTGCATTAAATAAAGTCGTGCTTCCGAACTTTCCCGAGTGTTATAAGGTCGTGCATTGGCATATCATTTCCCAAAGTAGACACACAGTGAACACAAGGAAAATAGATAAGTGGTTAGGAATCAAGCCAAAACCTCAGCCCCAGAAGAAAGATTCAAAAGAAGCTAACAAAATGTATGACGCTACAAAACGTAAACATACATTAAGAGTATCGTGGAAAGAGGAGTTCAAGTACCTTGTAGCAGACGATGCAACGCAAGCATTGCATGAATGAAGATGAGTAAATACAGGTACATAGTGATGGCAGATGGAAAACAGCGATGTCACAGGGTTGGGTAGGGTTACTTCAACTTGATTACCTTCAATTACTTTTGGATTACTCCAATACCAAATATGCTAATAAAAGACAAAAGAAACTAAATATGAATAAAATTGTGACTCACAATACGTGGTAAGCTTTCTCTCCTGGCTTTGATCTCTTTGATCTCCGGCAAAACTAACATGAAATGCGACAGAAACAAAATGAAAATAAATCCAAACAGCTTGACAACATCATTTTTGCTGTTCTATGTATTCCGTTACTCCCCAAGCCTGCACAAAATTTAGTAATTTTATTCATATTTAGTTTCTTTTATCTTTTATTAGCATATTTGGTATTGGAGTAATCCAAAAGTAATTGAAAGTAATCAAGTTAAAGTAACCCTACCCAACCCTGCATACATGCAATGAATGTTATAAGAAGATTTATAATAAACTTGGTGTTCTGTTATATATTCTGATTATCAATGCTTAATACTTTGCAACAACGGGTTTCTTTGCGATTAGTCGTCTTATTGTGTTTCAAGTTGTGAAAAATGGGGCAGGCAACTTCATGGCTGGGCTGGCAACTTTTCAGAGTTGTCTGCCCTGTTGTCCGGTAACTTTTTGTCATGAGTTTCAGACAGTGGTAAGAGGATTAAAAGTTGAAGCCTATCTCTTATTTCAGAGTTGTACTCCCGTCAAAATCAAATGATGTCACTTCCCAGTAAATTACTTTTATGGAATTGTCTTTTATTGGGCAATTGAGGGCATTCTAACAGGGTGGAAAACTAATACTGGGTCATGTTGAATTAAAAAAAATAGCAAGTAAAAATATACATGTATATATAGAATTGAGTTTAGTGTAGTTTATCAAAATATTAGAGGAAAACCTCTTAAAGAAGTTGATTACATTGCAATGAAATTGAGCCTGTGTGTCACCAAAAGGTTAACTAAAATATAAAATAATATTCAAAATGCATTTTATTTAGGGTTCAATGATCGCAAACACAAGTGAATGATCGAAGTACTTTTTATCGACATTTTGCAGATTTTAGAGAAAAATCAGGGTAAGAGAAAGATGCAGAAATGAAATGTTGCTGCAGAGAATCACCCATAACTAATTTCTGATAATAAAAAACAAAATAATCGCCTGAGGAAAGGAAGCATCTCACTTAACGAGAGTTAATCCTGACTGAATTCTCTCTGCAGGGTTTGACCGGCCCGATCGGAGATGCGGGGCCCGACGGTCCCCTGGGACAGAAAGTAAGTAACTAATGAGGCCCTCACCTCGGAGAAGGGCCCAGAAACAGTGCCAAGCGCCCGTCTGCTCTTTTACTCTCCTATGCATAAATTCCTTCTGACAAATGAGAACTAATCTTAAAACTATTCTGTGTAATCTCTGCGGGGGTGCAAAAGCTCTGCATCGCTCCTCATTAGAGCAAATATTTCTGGGTCAAGTGTGCTCGGCCAGGCCAATCATGGGATAACTACAGTATTCGCCACTCCTGAATGAGTGTTTATTTTCGGTCCGATAGAATCGATAACGGCTAAATATGATGTCTCGGGTATCGACCCATTTTAAAACAAAACAAAAAAAGCCGATAATTAGTCCCTCAGATAGATTTGAAGCATTTATGTTCCTCATTAGAATATTCTAAGATTAGTTTAATAAAAAGTAGTGCAACTTGGTTGTGTCTCCTCTCTTGCTCTCAATAATGTGCGTAAGGAATGAGAGAGCTTATCTATAACCAGACACTACTTGTTAGAAAGATTTTAAGCATGTATGATCCTTAGTATGCATTTGATTTTCCATAGAAGTAGTAGTTGGTCGTGTCTCTTCCCTACCTCTCAGCACCGGAGAGGATGGCCACTACCAGTCGCCAGACACTACTTGTTTGGTCGTTTCTCATCTCTAACTCTCAGTAATGTGTGAGAGGTACCGGAGAGCTCAGCCATCAGTAGTTGCCAGACACTACTTATTAGAGAGATTCTAAGCGTTCATGCTCCTTATTAGACTATATTTTGACTTTCTGTAGAAGTAGAAGCACAACTTGGTCAGGTCTCCCCTCTACCTCTTGGGAATGCATGCAAGGTACTGGAGAGCTATATCATCACGAGTTGCCAGGCACCATTTTTTAGAAAACGTTCAATCATTCATGTTACTTATGAGAATATAGTTTGATTTCCTATTGAAGTAGTAGTGGGGCAAATTGACCGTGTCTTCTCTTACCTCTCCATAATTTGTGTGAGGCACTGGAGAGTTCATCTTTTACTAGTCTCATGGCTCAGGATGTGTACACATAGTTGTTATTGTGTTATCGAGTTTTATCTTGTCTTAAGTTATTTCTGGAAAAGTGAGTCTTGATGGATTCATTGATAACATCATCAAGGATTTTAGCGATTATAGCGCATCCTTATTGCTGACAAAGCCGTTCTTTTCATTCCTTTTTTATTTTCATTTTTAGGGTGAACCTGGAACTGTTGGACCCCGTGGAGCTGCTGTAAGTTCTACATCAGTTCCAGATTTGTGTCCTTCAAACTGTAAAAATTACTCATCTCACTTTATGTTTCTCCTCAGGGTGTTGGCTCAGATGGACCCCCAGTAAGTTACTCATCATATTTTGATGCACAAAAACAAACTACAACTTTGATTTTCTCAATATTTACCAGGGGCCGCCAGGGCCAGGAGGACTTCCAGGCCCATTGGGGAAATCGGGGCCACCAGTAAGTACAAACTCAAAGATTCTTATTCTATAAAGGGGAAACCTATTTGTATGGATGATAAAATTATGGTAATTCATTTTTACAATACATTACGCTGTAGTGCCTTCCATAGTACAGTATATGATACATTTATCACATCAGCGTTTTAAAAAACATATTTTTTTACGCTAAGTTTGGGGGCAAAAGGAAAAGGATTTCCATTTCCATTTTCTAGTAAATGCTATTTTTTTCAAGATCATTAACAAGTAAGCAAGCAATCTAAAATGTATATACTATACTGATTATATATATATATATATATATATATATATATATATATATATATATATATATATATATATATATATATATATACACACATAGTATAATATTCTGAGAAGGCCAAAATGATCTGTGATATCAAGCACTATTTTTTCTCATTTAAATATACATATATATACTTGGATTTAGCGGAACGTGATGTATTTATTTTTAATGTATTGATTTTTAACATAAAGACGATACTTTTTAAAATTGTCCAAAGTTAACTGTGATATCAGATATCTTTTTGCCATTTTAATTAAACGTTTTCTTTTTTCACAACACAAATATTTACAAATAGATTACAATGAAAAAAACAATGCTCACATAAAAATATACATATAATCATACTGTCGTTGTCACCTGAAAAAAGACGTATCTCCACTTATATCTAAGTGTTTTTTCACCTTCATGGATGTTTGCAACCTATTTCATTTTATGTGATAAATAGAATAAGCTAGATCGATTCCCCCTGTGTGGAGTTTGCATGTTCTCCCCTTGCTTGCGTGGGTTTCCTTCGGGCACGACGGTTTCCTCCCACATTCCAAAAACATGCATGTTATGTTAATTGTCCGGTCCAAATTGTCCCTAGGTGTGAATGAGGGAGTGAGTTGTCTGTCACTGTGTGCCTTGTGACTGGCTGGCAACCAGATCAGGGTGTCCCCTGCCCACTGCCCAAAGATAGCTGGGATGGGCTCCAGCACCCCCGCCACCCTACTGGAAGATAAGTGGTGCAGATAATGGTTGGACGGATAGAATAAGCTACTTTTAGGGGATGGTTGTAATAAAAACAACTAGGGATGCCTGATAACTGTTTTTCCCCACCAACCAATAAAATCATGCTTTTGGGAGACCTATACTAATTTGACTTGAGCCACAAATTTTAGTGTATGTAGTCGGGATACTTGATAAAAGATTTTCCGACTGATACTGACAACCGATAACTTAATGATACAGTATAATATACCTTGCATATGAATAAATGTATATTCATTTTTGTTATTATAAAACAACCCTCCAAAAATAGATTTGGGGATGCCCGATTAAAAAATGGTCCGTTAGTTATCAAATCGATAATGGCCAGATATGACTTTAGTTATCGTCCCAAAACAAAAGCTTCATCTTTATGCATCAGCATTTGAATATTTGTTTTATTTATGAATACTTTTTTACAGTATATGTGTAGCCATCAATGCCACTCGATAAAAATGAGACCTACTGTATATATTTCTTGGCCAAGGCACGTGTGACATTAACATTGACATTAATTTAGATATGACTGTAAACTATTTTCATCAACCACAGGGGCCGATGGGTGTCAGAGGGCCCCAAGGACCTCGTGGACCAATAGGCCCCAGAGTAAGTGACCACATTATTAAACCCAAAAAGATCTGTACTATAAATAATTCTGATTCTGTTTCAGGGGGCAACTGGAATGTTGGGCAGCAGTGACCTGGTAAAATCAAATAAAAAAGCATAACAATGTTTTGTGACTATATTTAAAATGTATGACTTGTCTGTTGCTGTTCAGTGTCCCAACTCTTGTCCACCAGGGACTTCAGGACATCCTGGTCTTCCTGGTATGAAGGTAACTAGTTGTAAGGGTTAGAAATGTGGGAAATGAAATTGACCTTGATATCAAAAGCTTTAAATTGGACAAAAGCAAATTTGACCCTTGTTTTTTAAATTATATATATTGATTTATTTATAAATTGTAAATGGTATATGGTCTGCATTTATATAGCGCTTTTCAAGTCAATGAAGACCATTATTTATAATAGTATAATTTAGTGCCCCGGGAACCCTAGAAAAGATAAACCCAGTAGATTATGAAAAATGTAGCGGAATAAATTAAATGGATGATTAAAATATATTTTAATTATCAGTACACAAAGTTGGTGTCAATTAAGCAATATATGAAATGATATACGGTTACGTCCAGAACAAAGGGTAGACCCAATCGCGTAACGTTTCTCACAAGTTTATTGAGATAGAGAGATGAAGGGCAGCGCCCGCGGTAAGCAAGTCGCTCTCGCGATCAGATTGTAATCCGAATACAGAAGTGGATCTTCCGTAGCAGGAGACGGCGGTGTCAGGGATGGAAAGACAGGTTGATAGCCGGGACAGGAGAGCAAAAACATGGTCGGGATAAAAAACTGATCGTAAGCCGGGACGGGAGAGCAGACGTGGTCGGGATCAAAAACGGGCCGTAGCCGGAGACAAACGGGGAGATTAGGAACGGACATGTGGAAAAACAGGTGCAAAAACGGGACAGGCGGGAGTCAGGGCTTGCCTTGTATCAACAGATGTTCGCAGACGGACTGACAACCGGAGAGTGACAGGACTGGGTTTAAAAAGGGACAGGGAGCCAATCAGATAGCCCGCGGCGGCTGGCGCCAAATGAGCGGGCCAGGTGATTCAAATCGGTAATCATGACATATACTCTAAAACCAAAAATAACCTAAAGTGGCCTAAAACATTTTTTTTTAATTATTTCTCCACAAAATTCGGGTTGGATTTTAGAAATATCAAATTGCGCTTTAGTTTTTTGGGGTGTTTTGTGTGTCATTCTTTTGACGAACTTTTTTTTTTTTTTTTTCCAAATGACTCAATTACGTCCAATTTAATTATAAACCCTATATGCAAATCTATAATTTTTGGTTGTTTTGTACTTCATATTTTGACCCTAATAAATTCAGATAAAAAAAAAACTCATTTTTAATATATTTAATTCATTTACTAACAAATGATGGGTTAGATTAAAGTATTTTTCTGTTTTATTTCATTTATTGGCCCCATTTTTTGGTTGGTTGACAACCTAATGAAATAAGGGTTATGAAATGTAATCATAGTTTACTAAGCAGCCCAATGACTTGTTTCTTCTTCTTCTTTTACTTGCATTGTTTGATTATTTTTTTGGTTTGATTAACTAAATTGGTTCAATCAAAAACTGGTAGTTTTAATATTACCTTTCTGGTTATTTACAATGGGGTGAATTACATGTTTGACCCAAAAAGCAAGCCTGTTTTTTTTAATTTTTAGTGAGTTATTCACCCGTATATTTAAATTCGTATTTGGATTGAGTCCAAAAATGTGAGGACAGTTACTTTTTGATTCAATTTCGGTTATATTTGACCAAAATGTGTTAAAAATATGAAAAGAAAATATAAAACAAGAATGATTTTTTCTTTTCTTTCATTTTTTTGTGTGTCATGTGCATGTATATCAGGATTAACATTTGGATTAAAAATGTTGTGTAAGTTACTTTTTGGGTTTAATTTAGGTTATATTTAACTTTTTTAAAGACTAGAAAAAAGGGATTTTTTTTTATATTTATGTCGTGCAAAAAAATTATTTACTTTTTTCCAAGAGTAAAAATTGCACCCCAAATAGTTTGGTCAATTATTTTGGGGTTCGATATAGGGTTTATTTGACCAACCTGCTATTTTAGAATGTAAAATAAGTATTTTTTTCTAACTTAAATGTCATGAATCAAATCTCTTTGCTGTTTCCCAGGGCCACAAAGGTGTTAAAGGGGATTCGGGGATACCTGGAAAACAAGGGCACAAGGTATGTATGCGTCTCTATTGTTAAAAAAAATTATCAGGCACTTGAATGCATCACGCATGCCACAACATTCAAAACCAGATTGTGAACCTGGGTTAGTAAAA
This sequence comes from Urocampus carinirostris, assembly GCF_059441175.1. Lineage (NCBI taxonomy): Eukaryota > Metazoa > Chordata > Actinopteri > Syngnathiformes > Syngnathidae > Urocampus > Urocampus carinirostris. The sequence continues at coordinate 24,781,463 of NC_142361.1, forward strand.
TCTCCCTTCACAGTGTGATGCAGACATTTATTTTGCCGCTCTTTGTCAGGGCAGGCTGCTACCTGCCGTGATTTATTCCAAATGATGTTGAAGGATCCCCTTTAGCCCCGTGTTGTGTTCATGGACTATATAAATGGAAATGAGCTGATCTCTGCATGTGGAGGTTATGATTGGCCATCAGCCCCACAATGATGTTGTCTGTCACGGTGTAAAGGGGAGCCGTTTTCCGGGACCTTTTTTCCTGTTGATGCGCAAACTGCTTGCTGGTAACCATAAAATGAACAGGTGATGAGACGAGGGCCTGTTCCCATCCTCTTCAGGTCGACGGTTCACAAGATGCTTCACTGAATGCACTGGAGACACTTCATAATATAGCTAGCGTTCTCTCTCTCTCTCTCTCTCTCTCTTTCTCTCTCTCTCGCTCTCTCTCTCTCTCTTTCTCTGTCTGTGTTTCTTTCTGAATCTCTGTCCGTCTGTCTGTTTCTCCCTTGGCCTCTGTCCCGCAGTCTGTCTCTCCCTGAATCTATCCGTCTCTCTCTTTTGGTCTTAACTCTTTTCTTCTCTTTCTGTCTGTCGCTGTAACTCATTCACTCTCTCTGTTTCACTCTCTCGCCCTCTCTCTTTCCCTTTCTTTGTCTCTTTTTTTTCGCTGTGTATTCCTGTCTTTCTCACCTGTCTTTCCCTTTGCCTCTGTCTCTCTGTCTCTGTGTCTCTGTCTCTCTCAGTCTATTCCTGTTTTTGTCTTCTCTCTCTGTCTCTCAGTCTCTCTCTCAGTCTCTTTCTGACCCTCTCTTTCTCTTATTGTCTCTCTCTGCTTTGTCTTCCTCTGTCTGTGTCCTTTTTTCATTCTGCCTCACTCGCCACCTGTGTCTGTCTGTCTATCCTCTCTCTTTATCTTTCTGTCACTGTCCATCCCTCTATTTTTATTGTTCTGTCTGTCTCATTCTATCTTTCTCTTATCTCTGTTTCTCTTGCTCTCTCTGTTTACTTTTTCTATCTCCCTGTCTCTTTATCTGTCCGTCTCTTTTTCCGTCTCTTTTCTTTGTCTCTCTCTCAGTCTGATCTCTCTGCCTTGCTCAAACTCTCTATCTTTCTCTCTCTCTGTCTGTCTCTTCTCTGTCTCTGTCAGCCTATTTCTGCCGTTCTTTTCTGTGTGTTTCCCTCTGTTTCTCTCTGCATCAGTCTCTGTTTTCAGTCTCTCTCTCTCTCTCTCTGACTCCCGCCTGTCCCGTTTTTGCACCTGTTTTTTTCTCTCTCTCTCTCTGTCTCTCTGTCTCTCTCTCTCTCTCTCTCTCTCTCTCTCTCTCTCTCTCTCTATCTCTGACTCTCTCCATGTGCTCCTCTCTGTTGGTCTGTCTGTGGATTTCTATCTCTCTGTCTATCTCTCACTGTCCATCTTAATTCTGTCTCCTTCCGTCTGTCACTTTGTTTTACTCTTCTTGCTGATTCCCTTTCTTGCTCTCTTTTTATATCGCTTTATGTCACTCTCCTGTGTCTGTCGCTCTCCTGTCTGTCTCTCTGCATCTCTCTGTCTCTCTCTTAGTTTTTCTATTGCTTTCTGTCTTTCTGTCTGTCTGTCTCTCGTTAACTCTCTTTCTCTCTGTCCCTCTAACTCTCTATCTTTCTCTCTCGTCAGAATATGGAAGTTTTTTTTCCCCATCGAAACAAGCGGTGATTCCAAACACACTCAACCATACTTGTTCCGTGACGTTCGCTCATTTTATGTTGCAGTGCATCGTTTCATTATTCCCCTTGTGTTGTTTACTTCTAATAGCCAGCCATAATTAAAAGAACAAATTGCCTTCTTAATGACACAGAATCTGTGATGCTTAAAAGCCCTGAAAGCTTTCTTCCGTATCTAGTGCCGAGTCAGCATGTTATTCATTCGTAATTAACAAAGCGGGGGAACAAATTACAGTTAAATCATGGGCTTAACAGAAACTGAAAGCAGAATTTTTGTTTTCTCATTAACACAATCCACAGCTTTTAGGCAATCAAGCGGAGATTTATATATTTGTTTCCGTCTTGCTGCTTCTGATGTTGTTTGTGTTGTTGTGTTTGCGCCTTAGGGGGAGGAAGGAGAGCAAGGAGGTCAAGGGGAGGTTGGTGCACAAGGACCGACGGTGAGATTGACAATTTATGTGTCTGGAGTGTGACTTGTGGTCTCGGTGCTTTTATTTCACTCACCTGTCGTCTCCTCGTGTTTTTGCAGGGCGCCCAAGGCATCCGTGGAGCCTCGGGAATGATGGGCACTAAAGGAGAGATGGTGAGTGTTTGTTTTTTACATTCTGCATTATTTACACTCGAAAAAACAGTACTAAAAATAACCCAAAGTGGGTCAAAAATACAACAACCTAACTCTTTGAGTTCGGGGCTTGATAACATTCCGAGCATCTTAATTCTTGGGTTGATTGAGGTTTGTTTTAGAACCATTGGGTTTAGTGAACAACCCAATTGAATTAGGTCGATAATAAACCCAAACATGAGGTCAAACTAAATTTATAACCAACACGAAAAACAATTTGGAGTGGTTTTGTGGTTATTCATTTGGCCTAACTTTCTTGGTTAATCGGATAACCCACTGAATTTGGCCATGAAATTAAAAATGCATCTTTTTCAACATAAAAATAATCAACAACAAATGTTTCTTAGGGTGTATATTTAAATATAAATTAGTATTAATAAAACACTTGGATCAAAAATAAGCCAACTCTTTTCAAAATTAGACCAACGCCTTACCTGGATAAGTTGAATCCGAATTTGCTTTGTACAAAATGAAAACAAACACAATGACCAAGGTTTATTATGTTTTTGAAAATATATGTTTTGGGTTTGGAACAAAAACTCGATTTTTAAGGGTGTAAAACACAGTGGCTTGTTTCGGGTGATTTTGTATATTACAATCCAGTTTCTAGGTTGCTACAAAGCAAAGGTACATCAATCCATTTTTGACCTGTTAATTTTGAGCGAAATGTTTTTAGTGTGTACCCGTTTGAAATTAAACATTGACCTTTGATCATTTGTTTTAATTTTTTGATAGGGGCATCGAGGCAATGATGGAGATCCAGGTCCTCAGGGTGTTTCCGGTGCGACCGTAAGTGTTTAAAAAGGACAACATGGACAAGAAAACCATTTTAGAAGTTCAGCAATGTCCGACTTTGATAAGTTAAGTGGAAAAAAAGTATTTCTCTGACATAAAAAAGCTAAATATACTGTAAGTTCGAGTTGCTTTTAACTAAACTAATAAAAGATAATTGAGATATCTACCATCTTACATTATTCCCCGAAATTGATACTACTTTACTTCAAAACAGCTGTGATAACCTGGCTGCACAGCAGCAGACAGGAGAACCTGACAGAGAGTCATTAATACAGCCCAGTAAATATATGGCTGCTCTCTGCCCTGTCTTGTGGACATTGCCATGTCTGATCTCTTTGTAAACAATGCACACTATGTTGTAATCAACGACAATAAAGACAATTTGGTTCCGTTCTATTTATGATTTCAGGGTGATCAAGGCCAACGAGGGGTAATGGGTGAACCAGGACCAAAAGGAGAACTGGTAAATTGAAACAACCTCAGCCGCCTTACATTTTTCTAAAATATTCTGACCTAAGTTTTTGTTATTCAGGGAGTACAAGGGCCAAGAGGCATTACGGGTCTGCCAGGTCCCAAAGGAGATGCCGTGAGTAGGAATATTTTCTCAAACCACATTTAAATATTGGACTTTTTTCGTCTTATTTGGCTTATTCCCACCAGGGTCTACCAGGAGTGGATGGCCGTGAGGGTATTCCAGGCATGCCAGGAGGAAAGGTATTGTATTTACTTTCGCATATATGTATTAAACAGCATGCATAAGAATTTGTATTTTCATCACTGTTTGTTTCCCCTCCAGGGAGGAGTAGGAAAGCCCGGACTTGCTGGAGAAGTCGGCCAGCAGGGCCTTCCTGTAAGTTAGACCCCTTGAATTTAGCTTAGTTTGAAATTATATTTCAGAAATTGATTCTGACCTGAGTTTCATCTTAAAAAAAATAATAGAAGAACCACTATCCTGTAGTATCTTTAAGGGTCAGTGAATGCTCTCTAGATCACCGTTATCTCCCTGCTCTATCTTCATACTGTTTTGTGATTAGGTCAGTGTATTTTTCTGATCTAATTTTATATCTCACCAATGTACCACTTATAAAACTCCGGAATAAAATCAATGTCCTCGTGTTTTGTTATACTCCTGAGCTATGTATTTGAATAAATCCAACACACATTTAAATTTTAATGACAAAAGATTGAAAATAAAAATAGAATAGTGGCAACAACGGGCTAAACGGTATGCTAACATCACAAGACAACTGAAACGTCCCTGTTATACTCAGCAGATGCTAAATTATTTTGCCAATTTTAAGTATTTATTCCTAATATTCGCAGAATATATTTTTTAAATTATTAAAATGATCTACCATCGGATAGATAGATAGATAGATAGATACTTTATTCATCCCCTAGGGAAATTCACACTTCAAGCAGTATCCATGTGTTGAAAAACAAAATAATAAAAGATATAGAAGACAAAAATACCCAATATAACGTGTTGATATAGAGTATTTAAACAGTGCTACGGAAAATACACACTCTAATAAAAATAGGGTAGTATGCAATTTGGGGGTGGGGTTTAATGTGGGCTTTAACTCCCCCGGGTGGAGTTAAAGACCCTCATGGCATGAGGAAGAAATGATCTCCTCAGTCTGTTCGTGGAACAAGACTGTGAAAGCAGTCTGTCGCTAAAGCAGCTCCTCTGTTCAGATAGGACTATGTTGTTTATTTTAAGGATGTTTTCTTCTCATAACAAGATAATATATCTTGGAATTAGTAACAAATATACTTCAAAAGAATAGAATATTTCAGACTTTTTAAAAAAAATATTAGTACCTCACAATAGGCACACATTTTTTTCTTACAAGTTATTCTGACTATAGAAATATAACAGCGCCATTTTCTCACGTAAATTGCTCCAGACTATAAGATGCTGGGGCCCCTGGCAAAACTATAAAAAAGAAAATAAAACGTCATTTATAGTCTGGAATATACAGTAGACCCCATGGGAGACGATATTGATCTGTTCTGAGGTTAGGATCACAAAGTTATTTGCTGTATAGCGGGAAAACTTGCGTTCAGAATCCCTGGTATCCCAAATACTATAAACTATTTTGTTATTTAAGAAGAATTTATGTGTAATACACTTACATGTATATGATTGCGTAACTAATAGTACAGATAAAATAAAAAAGTCTTTTGATTTACCTTTAGTATGACTTGACATGAGCTAATGGAGTGGAGTAGCAGGTGGATAAAAACTAAAACGGATTTTGTCATGCTCTAAGAAGATTTCCTTGCTTTAATCACATCTTTATTCTTAATAGTAGTCTAGATTGTTGAGTGGTTGCAATTTAGTGAGGGTAGTGATTTGTGTGGCTTCATATTCCTTCTGATTTCTTCATTCTTGATCACATTAAGCCTTAGAACCCATAGCAAATAAGTACAGTATCGTAAAGAGAAGTCACATAGTCATGACAAAGCCTGGAGATTCTGGACAAAAAGAAAATAGAGAAAGGCATTGTGGGAGGGAGTTCAGCCAATATAGTGTCTGTACTTTAATGATGCCATGATATAAACCATGAGGAGACTATAATTTAATACAATGTTGAGCAATAGTAGACAATCAGTTTTTGGTGATGTTGTATAGCGGGGGAAATACCACAACGAGGGGTCATCAAGTACATCTTATTACACACGATAACGTGATAAAATTGTGAGGTGGGATGATTGTATGCCTGAGGTCTATTTTTTTTATGTCTAGGATCATAAGGATTGTAACAGATGCAAGAAACACCGTCGTAGTATTTAACACCGTGAGAGAACGTTTCTCACTTTTTCCGCCCTGCAAAGTGTGAGCAGCTTAATGAAAGGCACTAATCAGACTCAACTGGACTGTGACGTTGTTTATTCAAGATTTTGCCACTGTTTAAAGTCTTCACCCGAATTAAACCTGCAGGGCTCCGCTATCAAGTCGTTTATAACCGGCTTATTTGAGCCACTAGCTCACACGAGTAGTTTTAACCCCACTGTGTGTGTCAGGACCAGAACAGAAACAGGACCCAATTGCGTTACGTTTCTCACAAGTTTTATTAAAGGAAAAAGGAAGGGCTGCACCCACGATCCGGCGTTCGGTAGGTGCGGGAAGCAAGTCGCTCTCGTACTCGGATTGCGATTCGAACACGGAAGTGGATCTTCCGTCGTGAGCGATGGCTGTGTCAAGGACGGAAAAACAGGTCAAATAGAGCAAAAACGTGGTAGGGGTCAAAAACGGGTCGTAAGCCGGGATGGGAGAGCAGACGTGGTCGGGATCAAAGACGGGTCGTAACCGGAGACCGACGGGAGCAAAAACAGGACAGGTGGGAGTCAGTGTCGGATAAGGCTTGCCTCGTATTCACTGAGGTTTGCAGACGGACTGACAAAAGGTGACAGATAGGAGTGGGTTTAAATAGGGACAGGGAGCCAATCAGTCCGAGGCAGTTGGCTCCAAAAGAGCGGGCACAGGTGATTCACATCGGTAATCATGACAGTGTGGAACCATTCGTTTTTTGACTTTTTTTTTTCTGTGAGGTCGAAGTTTCTTAAAATCTCGTTTTCGTGTATTTTCAGGGATTGCCTGGCTCACCTGGACCTAAAGGACAGAGCGGATCAAAGGTTGCTGGATTTTATTCTGAAAAAAATGCTGCTTTTTTTTTATTTGATATTATAAAATTAAACTTGTTTTTGGGGGGATTTAGGGAGATTCTGGGCAAACAGGTTTCCCAGGAACGATGGGTCCCGCCGGGAAAATGGTATAACGTGCAGCATTGGGATTCAGACATTTTAGGTAGTGAATATAAAACAAGGCTGACCTTTTTCTTTGCAGGGCGAGCGAGGAGAACAAGGCGGAGTTGGCATTGTTGGACCCATTGGTGAACCTGTGAGTGTTTTTTCAGGTTTTATTTAAATGCTTTCCGGTTAAATTCATTTGAATTTAATTCATTCATTTAAATTGATTCATTTTTGATTGCAGGGTGAACTGGGAGAGCAAGGCCCAATGGGTCCAGCTGGCAAGCCTGGCTCAAGGGTAAGGGATTTTACACAATAGATCAAATATCTGTTTCATTATATTATTTCACATCGATAACGTTTAGTGCATTATTTTCTGGCTTTTTCCATTGTCTTCCTACTGGTGACAATTTTTTTCTCGAATCACAAGAGATTTTGAGATTGTATGAAACCTAAATAAATATTTTAAAACATTACTGCAGCATTAAGAGATTTGTTTTGCTCGTTTCAAGCGTTTTTTTCCCCTTGTAAAATAAATATACAAAATTTAAATGAACACAATTGTAAACTTGTTATTAAATTTGTACTTATATTTTTTATACATACAGTATTTAAATGTTGTGTTTATAAATATTGAAATATATTTTTGCTTAGTCTGGCTAACAATAACTATTATTTCCTTATTTTATCGAAGAAATTAGGAACATTACATGTAATCTGCTTGATCAAATAGTCATTTACATTTGATATATTATCTTTAACTTAACTTGTTGTTTTTACACAAATAAAATAAAAATATTAATTCATAAGAGCAAAATTGCCCATTCTGGCAGCTGGTAGGTAAGTTTTATTCTCTTTTCTTATATATTTATTTAGATATTACATGTATATTTATAGTTTTCTTTATATTTATTGTTATATTTATAGTTTTCTTATTATGTAAAAAAAGGATAAAATACATGCCATCTACCCAAAAAAATAAATATTTGTCAAGGCATGTTTATTTGTATAACCCTTAATCACAAGACGTCTCAAAGGGCTGTACAGAACACAGATTATTGCAAACTTCAGACTAGTATGACAACACTCCCTGATCTAAAACCTACATGAGGGCAAGGAAAAACTCAAAAACCTCAACATGAGGAAAATGAAGAAACCTTGGGAAGGGGCCACACATAAACAGGGTTGGGTAGCGTTACTTTAACTTGATTACTTTCAAAAACTTTTTGGATTACTCCAATACCAAATATGCTAATAAAAGACAAAAGAAACAAATTTGAATAAAATTATGACTCACAACACGTGGTAAGCTTTCTCTCCTGGCTTTGATCTCTTTGATCTCCGGCAAAACTGACATTAAATGCGACAGAAACAAAATGAAAATAAATCAAAACAGCTTGCCAACATCATTTTTGCCGTTCAATGCATTCCGTTACTCCCCAAGCCTGCACAAAATTTAGTAATTTTATTCATATTTAGTTTCTTTTGTCTTTTATTAGCATATTTAAAAATGTAACTGCATGGATATAAAATAATGTATACATGGTCATTTAACTAAAAGAAAAAAGGAAACAGAACGTGAACAAAAACAAAAAGAGGCTAAAATAACAGAGAAAGTAATGTTTCATCGGAAAGAAAGATGAAAAAGGAGGACAGGCTGTAGTAACACATGAATCGTTTCTTGTACATGATTCAATTGTTTGTTTGTACATGATTCAAATTGAATCGTTTCTCCGGCGCCGTCACGAATGGCAGCCACTCCAGCAGCTCCCGTGTTATTTTCGATTGTTCTCAGCTCAGGGATGCTGCTGGAAAAGTGAATTTCCCTTCGGGGATGAATAAAGTATCTATCTATCTATCTATCTATCTATTTGGTATTGGAGTAATCCAAAAGTAATTGAAAGTAATCAAGTTAAAGTAACCCTACCCAACCCTGCACATAAATATGTAAAGAATGCAGTAATGTAAGAAAAGTAATAACGGTAGTAAGTATGAAAATTGTTTTGCAGGGATTTATTTTGAAATATATATAATAAACATATATGATACATTTTGTCCAAAACCATGAGTTACCACCGGGTAAAAATAATGATAATGGAATCTTTTGACACCCTGTTCTCTACGCTACAACAGAAAAAGCTGTTGCTTTAAAACAGATAAATCCTGAGAAGGTTTCCGAGCATTTTCCCAGCGAACGTTGCTATCCTGCAGCGCATCTCACTTAAGGTCGACTTTCACAGTGAGGGGAGAGTGGAATGAAAGGAGCTACTGTTTTCCTAACATTCCTCACCGTGCATCACACACACTAAAAAGAAAAGAAGATAGGATCCTATGCTTTGTTGACATTCTTCACTACCTTCACCACGAAAATGCCTTGCCTTAAATATCCAGCATTTCTTAATTATACATTGTATTTTTAAAGCACATTGACACAAATATGTTTGTTACCATGGCTACAAACCCCTGTAAATGCAGTTTTTAATTTTTTTTTTCCCTTGTGGCACAGTGTTTTTTTGTTGTAAAATAAACACTGAACACAGAAACTAATTGTAAATATTTTTTTCTGTAATATTAGAAGAAAAAAAGTATTCCGAAACTGTGTTAAAATATTTACCTATTTATTCTTATTTTTTAAGAATTATTGTTTTAATTTTTGTTGTTGTGAAATAAAAAAAAACATTGAAAGTGATAGTAAATATTATTTTTTTCTATAATAATACTATAGGAAAAAAATAATACTGAAACTGAGTTTGAGTATTGTTACATATAATTATTATCATCAGCATGTTTTAAAAATTATTGTTGAATTATTTGAATTATTATTGTTTTTCATTGGTGTGTAAAAAGCAAGACTGCATTTGTAATTATGATTTTTTTTCTAAAATAAGAAAAAAATACTGAAACTAAGTTCAAATATTATGATCATTATTATTATTATATAATTATTTGTAATAATTTGAATTTGTATATATAATATAGTATAATAGAATAGAATATACCTTTATTGTCATTGTTACAAAATGTGTAAACATATTGTGACAACAAAATTGGGCATGACACTACAGTTTCACACATTCACAGTGAGGTAAAAAAGCCAAGTAGATAAAGGAACAGAGAAGATAAGGTTATAAAACAAGGAGGATAAGGTTATAGTTATAATTTACACAATATTTACACAAGAAATGTCGGCATGTAGGATGTTACATACAGTTTGGTATCGTAAGGGTTTGTGCAATTATGCATTTGGTGCAAAAATAGTCATCATAGTGCAAAAACAAAAAAAATAGTCAACATGCAAAAAAATAGCCAACATATGCTGGCATGGAAAGGGATGGGCGCCACCAGGCTGTACTTGCCCAAGACACACCACAGGAAATGGTGTCCCTGCAACCACAGTGGTTAAGGGATCCAACCAATCAACAACAACAACAAAAAACTGGAAATGATTTTAAACAATATTTCTTATCTAATACATACAACGACAAAAATAATAATAATACATTTACCTATGTTTTTAATTTATTATTGTTTTTAAGGAATATATATTTTTAATTATTTGAATTGTTGGATCTTTTGGTGTAAAATAAAAAAAACAAGACTGAAATTGATTATAAGTAGTTGTAATTGTAAAATATTGTTGGATTTTCTGAGAAAATCACCCGCCATATTCCATACCAGGTATTGTTGTTAATTACTCATAATTATTTTCATATTTTACCCAAAAACAATTAGTTGAAGATAATGTTAAATTATATGCGAACAAGACAAATATTTATTTTTTCACGTTTTTTGGTGTACTCCCATCTTCAAACAAAGAAACAAACATCAGGAAAAACATATGTAAGTCAAACAACACTTTAGAAGTCTTATTTTGTATATGTGATCCATCTATCTATCTACCTTGGTAATATCCCTCAAGAGGGGTGACTGACAGCAAGACAAACACATATAATAACAAAGAAAATGAAAAATAGAAAAAAAAATAGAAAAAAACACACACAAACATTTTTGGACCATTTGGATGGCTTTCAGATGAAACGGGACACAAGAAAGCTGCCATGTCACTCGGGTCAGGGTGACACAACACACTTTTTTGTTCAACAGCAGGGCCCGACAGCTTTCACTGGTTTACCCCTGCCGCATCATACAGGTGCCCTGCCCATCCCTTAGAACGCGTCCAAAAATCCCACTATCCTTTACAACACCTCTCCACTCATTCCTATCACAAACAAGAGCTCTAGTTTCCACTAGATTTAGACCTCTTTCCTGCAGTGCACTCATGACACCATCCATCCACGTCAATCGCGGCCTCCCTCTTGGTCTCCTTCCATTTACTTCTGCTCCGTAGATCCTCTTCAACATTCGCCCCTCATCCATCCTCTCCATGTGTCCAAACCAACCGAGTACTCTCTTATCCACACGCCTGCTCAGTTCCACTACTACTCCAGTCCTGTCTCTCACAATTTCATTTCTCAATCTATCCAATCTTGTCACTCCTAACATACTCCTCATTGTATATTTTACACTATAATAAATACACAAAAGACGGGAAAAAATGTTAAATAAGTTGCAAAACTATTGATGAACTACTATACTCTTATTATAAGTGTTTTATTTTTTCCCCCCAAAAATGAAAAAAATACATTAAAAAAAATACAAAAATTATAATATCAAAAAAATATTGTATGCCTAATTGAAAAAAACTAATTATTTTTATTTTGATTCTTATATTTTATGCTTTACCCTATCCCACTACGCCCCCAGTCCCAAAAGAAATAAAAGAAAAACAAACAACTAACACGAAAACAAAACAAAAGAAAGAATACTGTAAAACAATTGTAAATTTAACAATTTTGTTTAACAATATTGTTTTCTATGTTTTACACCCTTTCTAAAAATACACACCCCAAAAAACAAAAAGAAAAAAAAAACAGGGAAAAATATATGTTGTAAAACTATCTGCAACTACACAAACATTTTTTATTTTTATCTTAAGTTTTATATTTTTGTTGTTATTTCACAACACCAGAAAAAAACAAAAATATCCTGATTAAATTTTTTTTTTACACCCCGCTCCAAAAAAATTCTTAAAAACACCAATAGAATAAAAGTTATCTGAAGTGTAAAATTATTTATTAAAAAGGCAAAACTTTTTTGTTTTAAGTTTTATATCTTTGAGTTTCACAACACTGAAAAAAAAACCCTGACTAAAAAAAAATTGAATATGTTTTGACATTAATACCCGTCAATGGGACTCAATGACGTAATAACTTATCTTCAAAATACAAAAACATCCTAATAATAATATATTTTTCAAGGATTCATAACTGAGTTTCTTATGTAAAAACACATAAACAAAACAATACTTTGTGTTTGTTTAGGGACCCAAAGGCGATCCTGGTCTCCCAGGTGTTCCTGGCCCTCCTGGAGTCCCTGGAGTGAAAGGAGAACGGGTAATACAATAATCAGGGTCCATCTCAGACTTTGTTTGCATAATTATCTTTCCCAATGGAGGCGAGATAACGCACACAAACCAGCAGCTCATTTATCTTGTTGATTACAGGGTGAGCGAGGAGACGCGGGGCCCAAGGGAGAACAGGTATGAAATGATTACTATATATATGAGCTATAATGATACTTAACCTAATGACTTTTTTTTCAGGGTCCACAAGGTGACGAAGGCAACCCTGGAGAGAGAGGAGATAATGTACGTAATGATGCAACCTTATCGAGTCACGTTTCTAAAATTGTTCGATTGTTTTCAAGGGAGAAGCTGGAGAAGCTGGAGCAAAGGGAGAGGTATGAAACCATATCTGGAAATGATTTTTACCTTTGCTGTACTTTAAATAAACCATTTCATGCAATGGTTTGTTTTTTAGACTGGTATCCCTGGCGAACCTGGCCGAAGAGGTCCGGAGGGCGTTCGGGGGCAACCCGGAATCGAGGGTCCGCCAGGCACACCTGGACCCCGAGGCATGCAGGGGAACCGAGGTCCACCAGGAACTAGAGGAACACAAGGTCCCGCGGTAGGTATTTTTCATTCTTGGCAAAATGTATTACGTACCTACTACTCATTATTCTTTACAGCATTCAAAAAAAAAGAATGCTAGATGCTAGCATTAGCGCTGTAGTTGCTAATTCTGATTTGTTTAACTCACCAACAAAGATTAGTGCTCTAGTCACTAATGTTAAGTTAACTGCTAGCATTAGTGCTCTAAGTACTACTGTGGGACTAGCATCAGGCCATCTACCTAAATTAGCATTAAACCTATCCCTGTATGGTTTATTAAAGAGTTTATGATGTTAGCTGCTAGCATTAGTGTTGTAGTTGCTAAGGCTAATTTGACTCGCCAGTGCAGCCTCCATTATAATTGCTCTATTTGGTAACGTGAGCCTAATTGATAGCATTAGCAGTCTTGTCATCAATGTGAGGTTAGCCATTCGCAATATAACCAAATTAGCCCTAATTAGCGCTAATGATAACAGCTAGCATCACAAACGTGCCAACATCTACACCACTACACAAATATTACTTTATACAGCAGTTAAAGACGAAAAAAGTACAACTAATGAAACTTGTCAAAAAATAACAAACTACAGTCAATTAATATATACTATGAGCATGTTGCTAATGTGATTCTAGCTGCTAGCATAAGCGCTTAGGTTGCTAATGCTAATTTGATCAACTCATCAACACAGCCTCCAACATTATTGCTCTGGTTGCTATCCTAGCAACTGCAGCACTAATGCTAGCAGCTAGCATAACAACATGGTCCTTAGCATTTGGGCTAGTGGCTACGCCATTCGTAAAAGTTATAAGCATGTCAGTCACTAATGTGAGGCTAAGTTTTAGCTTTAGTGACTTGATCTTCTTAATTTGGATCATACTCCTCTGATGCTCAGTGGTATTACGTTAGATTTAATGTTTGGATGCTAAACTTATACTGCTAATGCTAATGCAGCCATTCCCATTAATCTTTTGTTACATTAAATTTAAAAGCATACTAAAAAGGTAGCGCTAATGCTTGCAACTAATCTCACAAAGTAATCATTGAGCAAGCTGCATTAGCAATAGCAGCGTATTAACCCAATTGAGTACTTAAATAGGTCATTATTTAAAGAAAAAATGGGTTTCGCATCCATATATTAAACTTAACTTTCAGACAAAGGATACTGTTTTTAACTCATTCAATGCCAGAAGTTTTTCTCAAATGGGGAGAGAGCCTATGTCATCCATTTTTTGCCATTTTGACTACGGAAAATGTAGTTTGGTAGCTATATGGGCATAGGACATATCAATAGAAAGTTTGAACCGTAATCATTTATTAGAAAAAAAAAAATCATGTTACTAGATTTTACCATTGTTTTATAAACAATAATAATAATAATAATTTCCTTTGTATTGTCATTCTTTGTAACAATGTACACAGAACGAAATGTCGATACACCTGACCCGTTGTAGCGAGTCGATGCAGCCGCAGCCAGAGGGCGCCGCCATTATACCAATTAGGTATGTCTCGGTCGAGGCGCGAACCAGCGACCTCCCAGTCTCAAAGCGGGCACACTACCATCTAGGCTACTGAGCTGGTATAGTTGAACATTGTTAAGTTTCTTGAAAATATTCGTTTCCAAGCACACTTCATTTCAAGCAGAACTTTCACGTGTTTTTTGTTTTTTTTTGCTTGTACTATGCATATGTGATGCATAAACTCTCAGAGCATTTTCACAAAATCTTGGTCACAATGGCGATCACGTTCCCTTGACTGACCCCCACGAAACGTCATCCCTCTCTGACCAGACGACGACGTTGTGACTTCATCTTTTTTGAAAGGAATAACTTCTGTTGATGGGTCAACTGCCTATTTCTTCATATCTTGCGACTTCCATCACACTTTCACTGCGCCTACTCGCCGTACAAACCGGAAAAAGGAAGCCACAATAAGAACTTGGGCTTCTTCGATATGTGGACAAACGTGTTAACAAAGCCACTCCTGCCATCTAATAGCGATTTATCATACTGAAATAATTCCCAATAGCTTGATACGTACCGATTAGCAGCGTCAAACCATTTATAATAGTTTTTTGAAATAATTTTTACGTTCTCTCGGACAATGCTTCTAAAAACGCATTTATACGTTATAGAATTGAATAAGTTAATAACAAATTGCTCTGTCGTTGCGTCCTTCCATTTAGCGGTTGCTAAAAAGATGCTAATGGTTTTATTTTTCTACCTTTTCAGGGGAAAGAACCGAGCGACCAGCACATCCGCCAGGTCTGCATGCGCGTCATGCAAGGTAAGGAAGCGGCGAGCTCCCCGTTTACGGCTCAAATCTCCAGCTAGCTTAAACGCGACCTTGCGCTAGCTTTCCCACTGATGGCTTTTTCAACCCACGCAGGAAAAAGAAAAAGGACTCACGAGGCAAACATGAAATAAGCTTCAGCTTTTGTTTATTTGACGGATGAAAGATCTTCCCCCGTTCGCTTCGGAAGACGCTAGCTCCGTTCTCTTTCTTCTTTCTGGCTCCCAAACTCATCTCCCGGAGTCATTACTTTTTTATAGCCGAGCTGCTGAAAAATTAATTACACCTCCAGCAGACCTTCAACTCCTCCACTTTGAGCAAAGAAAATCAGTTTTTTTTTTAAAGGAACAGTGCATGAATTTTCAGCGAGACCCCGTGAATCACAGGAGATTAATATTAGATCTCCGTGGCGGTTTTTCAAAAGTCGAGTCTTTTACTCTGTTGAATCAAGTCGAGCTTTTGTTGAAAGGCGGGAGAAGTTTCGGGGAACTTCGGCTCGGAATCGAACCCGAGAGAGTTTGGGGTGAACTCGATGGCTTTATTTTGACATTTTGACTCCGACAGAACAATTGGCCCAGTTGGCGGCGAGTTTGAGGAGACCCGAGTCCGGTGCGGTGGGCTTACCTGGGAAACCTGGACCCCCGGGGCCTCCCGGTGCTCAGGGAGATAACGGACTTCCGGGCCAGGCGGGATCGAGAGGACTTCCTGGACTCAAAGGACCGCCGGGAACACTTGGAGCAAAAGGACACAAAGGTAAAGTAAAATAAAATGAAATAAAATAAAGAAAAAGTGAAAAGAAGCCGGATTAGCAAAGATGCTACTTCCTGTTTAATAGTCTTTTAATTTAAAGAGTAATCTGACATTTAGAGAACTAAGTACATGCTGTTATATATTTTCTTCAGTTGTTAAGGAATTGGAAAGCACCGCCTAATACCTGGTTAAAAGATAGCAAGACGCTAAGCTAGGCTACATCCGGGTTCACATAACTCAGCTGAAGTTTGTGGTGTCTTTCTGTTTTTACCTTCTACAGTAGAGCGCAAAATCACAATCTTTTTTCCACAGTCTCTTTCTCAACTTCACTCATGTTAGCCACTTGGCTGCAGGCTATGGCTCTTTGCTAGCCGCTATTGTTATTGTTAGCTCCCCCTGCTTTCTCCTTCAATGTCACTCGCCTTCCACAGCTGAATGTCGCTGAATTCCATTTTTCACGCATCTTCCACTTTTCTCGCTGTTTCCTTCTCTAGCCACTTATGTTAGTCACTTGCCTGAAGGCTATGGTTGACCTGTAAGCTGCTATTATTATTGTTAGCTGCTCCTGCTTTCTGAGTCACTTGCCTTCCACAGCTGAGTCCTGCATGTGGTGGTCGACAATTCCAATCAATCAGGCATCTACTACCTTTTTTCTACTGTTTCCCTCTTTAGCCTCTCATGTCAGCCACCGGCTAGAGCAGGGGTGTCAAACTCATTTTAACTCAGGGCCCACCCGATAGAACAAACATTCTGTCGGGGGCCGGACTAGTAGATTAAAGAGAGATAAAAAGAGAGATAAAGAATAAAGAGAAAGAGGGAGGGAAAAGAAGAGAGAGAGCGCGTGTGAAACAAAGGAGATATAAAGAGAAGTCGTGAGAGAGGGGGAAAGAAAGGGAGAGGAGGAAAGAAATCCAAAGAGAAATAGTAAAACAGAAGGAGAGAAAAGAGAAAAGAAAGCGCGAAGGGTAGGAAGAGAAAAGAGAGAAAAGGGAAAAAAAAGCTAGGGAAAAAGAAGTTAAAAAGACAGAGAGAGAGAGAAAGAGACAAAGGAAGAGAAAAAGAGACACAGAGAGTGAAAGAGACAGAGAGTGGGAGAAAAGGTGTGGAAGAGAGAGAGAGAGAGAGAGAGAGAGAGAGAGACAGGGAGACAGAGGGACAGAGAAATAAATACAAGTACAGTGTCTTTGCGAGAGGCACCTGGCTTTGGCAACATCAAGTTGACATATTTCAACCTGCAGCTGCTTTTTCTCTTGCGCTTCTTTGAGTGTTGTCTCTCGGGCCGGATTCAATCCCTTAGCGGGCCTGATGTGGCCCGCGGGTTGCCTGTTTGACACCTGTGGGCTAGAGGCTATGGCTCCTTGTTTATTGCTATTGTTATCGTTAGCTGCTTCTCCTTCTTGTTTCAGTGCAACTTGCATTCCACAGCTGACCCTTTCATGTAATGGTTGCTGAGTCCCATCATTCAGGCATTGTTCATCTTTTTCCACTGTTACTTTCTCTAGCCACCCATATCAGCTATGTGGCTGCAGGCTATGGCTTACTGCTAGCCACTACCGTTATTGTTATTGCTTCATCCTTCAGTGGCACTGGCCTTCCACATTCGAACGTCGTTGAGTTCCATGATTCAGGCATCATCCACCTTTTCCCCCCACTGTTTTCTTTCTAGCCACTCATGTTAGCCACTTAGCTGCAGGATTTGTGTCTCCGCTGCGCTATATTGTTATTGCTAGCGGTTCCGTGTAAATAAAACTTGCTTCATCCTTTAGCATCACTTTTTTACTGGCCTTTTTAGGGATTTCTCCTAGTTGCTAAAGTTAGTCACTTACACCTGTCCTGACCAACTTTAGCTATTCACTTAATTCAGCTGCTGCAGGTGTACCCAGCTTGCTATTTTTTGTTGTTGTTGTAATACCTTTAATGTCCCGTTGCAAGCTAAAATGTATTGAAATTTAACAAAATATAGATGTAGGCTTCCGAACTCTGTCAAATGGCATCCTTCGGGCTTCGCTAGTGTATGCTGTCCGGAATTTACATTCTTCCGATTTATTCCAAGCTACAACGACCTCTAGTGGTGAATTATATACACTGTCACTTTAAAAATAAATGCAAAATAGGGAAGAAAGCAGAAAAACATGGCTATTTGTTTGTAAATGACTCGGAGTTGTGTATGTTTGTGATTTACAGGTGAAATGGGCGACAGAGGTTCTCGCGGTCCCACAGTGCGTGGGTCCAAAGGACAACAAGGACCTCCAGGGCTCCCTGGTGAGTTCAAATTCAATTTTCATACTAAAAAGGACAATTTTGATCTAAATCACGGCTAACAAGACGAAAATTGCACCTTTAGGCGAGGCCGGCAAACCAGGATACGGTCAGGACGGCCGAGACGGCCAAAGAGGACCTCCCGGTCTTCCCGGGCAGCCCGGAGTCCCGGGACCCCCCGGTGCAGCCGGTCCTAATGGTTACTGCGACCCGTCCTCTTGCAACCTGTCTCCGGGGGCTCAAGTGGACGTCAAGGGACCTGCAAGGAACTAAAAGCCACTCTGGTAGAGACAAAAACTTTTGGATCAGAACATTTTTCATCTCGGGAGTTTGCGGCGCTGTCCCTTTATTAACGTCTTGTCTCGACAAGCTCCGCCCCCACGGCGCCCGCCTCCAGGAGAACCCAACATTTCCTCGTTTTTGCAAAAATCTACTGCTTGTGTTCTACTTTTTCTACCTGGATATTTTCTGTTTTATAATCCCGGTGAGTTGTTCTCATTTCTGAGAAAAATTCACATTTTCCCTCATGTCAAACCTGAAATAAATCTGGATCAAGAAGTGCCTTGTTTGTGTTTAATGTAATTTATCAGACACGTTTTTAAATGAAAGAAAGTTATTTGCAGTTACAAATGAAAAAAGGACAAAAACTCGTCACACCGACTTAAATGTATGTTGTAAATCTGTAAAAAATGTTGAAGTTGTGGTTACATAATAACCTGATGTGACATCTTTTCCTTGTCATTGATGTAACAAATTAAAAAACCTACACCCAAACTGATACTGTCGTCTTTTCACTTCTTCAGACCGATATCAGTGAGATTCTCTCTCTCTCTCTTCTCTCTGCTTCACATTTCCCCCTTCACACACACACAGGGTCGGTAGGGTTACTTTAACTGGATTACTTTCAATTACTTTTGGATTACTCCAATACCAAATATGCTAATAAAAGACAAAAGAAACTAAATATGAATACAATTACTGAATTTTGTGCAGGCTTGGGGAGTAACGGAATACATGGAATGGCAAAAATGATGTTGGCAAGCTGTTTGGATATATTTTCATTTTGTTTCTGTCGCATTTTATGTTAGTTTTGCCGAAGATCAAAGAGATCAAAGCCAGGAGAGAAAGCTTACCACGTGTTGTGAGTCATAATTTTATTAATAATTAGTTTATTTTGTCTTTTATTAGCGTATTGGAGTAATCCAAAAGTAATTGAAAGTAATCAAGTTAAAGTAACCCTACCCAACCCTGCACACACACTGACACACTGCTACCCAAAGGCAGCTAAGCAAGGCACCTATCAGCCTATCGGGGGGCCAGTGTCTTGCCCAAGGACACTTTGACATTTAACTCAGAAGAGCGAGGAATCGAACCTCCGACCTCTAGGTTGCAAGACGAATGTTGTACCCCCAAAACTACTTCCGCTTCAAAAAAGTATACCTGTATAGCACATTTATTTTTCTAATTTTAATTTTCAGTATTTTCAATGTATTTTTTCCAACAAATGTCTTCGATAAAAACAGATAAAGAGATTTTTCTTTTAAATTAAAATGGTAGCGGATTACTTTTGATCTTAAGCTTTATTACAAAAATAAAAACATAAAATAAATGAGCAAAATTTTTTACCATCTGCCCTTTAATGCTTTTTAAAATTTTTTAAAATAAATAAAATAAAAATACTGCTTCAGACCGATAATATATCCACCTCTCTCTCTTTCTCTCTCTTTTAATTTAACTATCTTTATAAACTTATTTCTCTAGTAAAAAATATACATAATTAAAACATATTTTTTAAATGTATATGGAATATGGCTGAGGAAAAAGAATATTTTTTATCCAGCCACTTATTCTTATTAAATAATATTAAAAAAATAATAATAAAAAAATAAAAATAAAATATATATATATATATATATATATATATATATATATATACATATATGTATATTCATTCATTCATTATCTGCACCATAAGCGCATGTGCGGCACAGTTCTGAGGTCATGAGATCGAACCCTCCTGTGTTGAGTTTGCATGTTCTCCCCGTGCTTGCGTGGGTTTACTCCGGGCACTCCGGTTTTCTCCCACATTCCAAAAACATGAATGTCAGGTCAATTGGCCGGTCAAAATTGTCCCTGTGTCCCCCGCAACTGGCTGGCAACTGGTTCAGGGTGTCCCCTGCCCACTGCCCGAAGATAGCAGGGATGGGCTCCAGCACCCCTGTGACCCTACTGAGGATAAGCGGTCCAGATAATGGATGGATGGATGAATAGTAGAGCGAATATATATATATATATATATATATATATATATATATATATATATATATATATATATATATATATATTATTATTATTTTTTTTAAATATATACAGTATACATATAGTCTTAAAAATTTATATAATAAATACATGTTTTTTTATACTTAAAACATTAGTTTATATCTCTAAGAATTTAAAACTCAAAAAAGAATCCGAATGTGTCTCCAAGTGAAATTATCGGTGGTTCTTTTGTTTATCAGATGAACATTCTAAGTCTTATATTTCTCTTAAATGAAGAGACTTTCCCAGATAAATCACCGCAGAACTTTTATTGCACACAAGTAAGGCAGATGTCAATTTGAATCAAGAAAACTTTGCAAAGAACGAGATCATAATTACTACATACAAACCAAATTAAATTAACACCACCAGAAAAAAATAGTACACAGTCAAATACAGTATTGTATATCATTCCCAAACAATTCCAACCAACAGATTGAGGTAGATATTAAAGCCAAGAAAAATAGGACAAAAGACACTCCGAGAGCAGCAGACTGACATTTTCAATATGAGAGAGCGCTTCTCTCGTTACAACTTCAGATTATATGAGATTAGAAATGGTTACAATGAAACGTTTTGGGGGTAAAAGTAAGCAATTAGTTAAAATGCTGGTGAAGTGAGCCACTTTCCATTCCTCTCACGTAATCTCGGATAAAAACTCCTTATTACAACAGAGGTGCAGATAAAGATGAAAAAAACAGATCACATTATATACATGTTTTCGTATTTTAGGTGTAGAAAAGAGCCACAAATCAATTATAAAGCAAATAGGCCAAAAACGACTTCCACTTAAATCCGCTAGGGGGCTCTTTAGCCTCACAAATAGGAACTTGGAATAAGACTCTCCTAACATAAACCTCAGATGATGGCCAAAACAAGCGTTCTTTAACAACAAATATATATATATAAATATGTTTGTGTAGGATGTTCTCCTCTTTGATGTAAAACTCAGAAGAAGAAAGAAACATGATCAAAACAATGTCGGTTACAACCTTTGAGTACAATATCCAAAACAACTCCACACATAAAAAAATAAATAAAAATAAAGCTTTTAAGTATGTCACAACAGCGTCTCATAATTCAAACAATTGAAGGGTGGATTATGTTTCCTTACAAAGACAGTGTGTGTTATTTAACCACTAGGTGTTGCTGTGATTTGTCGTGGAACCAAGTGCTAAACAAAAGAAGAAAAAAGAAAACTATGGACATTTTTTTCTCAACTTTTTGCAAAGGGATTTTTGGCATCCCGGGTACCTGTAGAGGCAAAAATGGCCGACAAATATGTACCACAAAAGCACATTTCTCGAAGTCTTGATATTTAAAAGAAAATGCACTTCAATAAAACATTTCACATATTTTTGCTTGATATACAATTCAATAACGTTTTTTTTCAATTGATGACGTTTTTTTTAACCACGTGGAGGCGCCAAATAACACACACTGTCCCTTTAAAGGAAAAGAGGTTGACATGATTAAACTCGAGTTAAAGCTTAAAAGTGGTTTCATTTGAATACATACATTGAAAAAAAACGGTTTATAATCATTTTACGATATTTTTAACACATTTTCTTGTAAAAATAGAAAAATAATCCATAAAACTAGCACAATCATTTAATTTGGCGGAAATTTTTTCTCTTATTAATTTCTTTTTTTACCAACAAAAATGATGAAAATGTTATCAGAATCTCTAAATATAAAACAGTAATATAAAGTAAATCAAGAATATTAAACCATTATATGTATATTATAAGTTTACATTTTTAATTGTATATATTTTTCCACCAAAACATACAATTATATGTTTTATGATTTGAAAGAATACAATTTATATTATGAACAAAAATAAAGTATTATAATTTTAACTATATTAAGCGTTCTATAGTTTTAAATATATATAAAATGGGGAAAAAAAAAAACGTGTTAAGACTTTTTTAAGACGTTATTTGAACCATTATTAATTTACATTTTACGATTATATTTTCAATGTTTACATTTTTATGATAACAATATAATAGCATCTTGATAATACATATTATAAACATTTTCACCATTTTTTATATATTATAATTATATTTTTATCATGTTTTTGGGTCTGATAATAAAGCCTAATGGGCTGTGGGTGGCTCGCGGACCATACTTTATCCACCCCTGGACTACTGGCAACCTTTGACATGGGTGAAACTTTAACTCGAGTTTGTTTCATATTATTTTCACATTTTATTGTTATCTAAATCATTATTCCCAGGTGAAAATTACAGTGGAGTTTCTCAACTCACTCAATAAAAATCTATTTGGCTATAAACCACAAACTCGAGCTGCAGTATCAGTAAATTATCTCCACTCAAAAGCATCCAAAACAAGTTCACAAATGATCAAATAAATAAATCTCACCTTCTTAAGACCATAAAATAAAAAATAATCAACAACCAACACGTCAAGTTGGGGGTAATTCACAATTGTTTTTGCAGCGACGTCTTTTGCTGCCGCTAAAATCAAATCAAAAACGTACAAATAAAGGAAAATATTCTGAATGTAAATGACACTTGCGGAATCGACGCAAAGCAGCGTTTGTTTTCATTAAAACGTTAACTTCATTGTGTAACGATATCGTCGTTACCCCGAAAACAAAACGCGCGTGCTAAACAAAAAAGAAGCGAGATTAAAGTGTAAAATAAATAAGAATGACGTTTGTTAGAGTTATCTATCCTTTATTGTTTACATTGCGAAGTTTGATATTAAAATCAGAGGAAATCACGATAAAAATCCAATTGCTACGAGAAATACGAAAGTCCCGAGAGTGCCAAAAAAAACCGACAAATAAAAACGATTTAATAACGCGTTTTTAAAACAGCTTTTGGATAATTTATATCTAAAAATCATAAGATTTATTCAGGAACATCATTTTTGTAGTGTCATTTCCTGCTGTCAGATAAATGACAGGAGGCGGGGCTACAGAAATGGAATCAATAAGGAAATAACAAACGTTTAAGTAATATGGATATTTGTTTTTTAAATAGGTTGCTGGTATATCTATAATGAGTAAGATTTACTTTATAAGATTATATTATTTTGGGTGTTAACTCCTGCTGTGTCACGGTTGCCATGGCGCCCAATTAGCCCCGCCAGTGTGGCACCAGCTGCGGCTCATTGACAGATAGGCTTTCTGTCATTTTTAGGCTCAGTGCTCTCATTTTTCCTTAGTCAGCCCGTCAACGAACCTTTGCCCCTGCAAGATGTGACTCGGTCCTGTTTCCTGTTGGCATTTCCTGTCCGGTATTGTTCCCGTTTATTTTTGTCCTGTTTAATATGGGTTTCCAGTTTCGTTCCCGTCTGTTTTTGTCCTGTTTATTTTTCTTTCCAGTTTTCGTTCCGTCTAGTTTGTCCTGTTTTATTCCGATATCCTGTTTCATTATTTATACTGTCTGTCTGTCCCGTCCGATATCGACCCCATCTGTCCGATATCGACTCGGGCAATTGGTATCGATCCCGTCGGCCTCTGGTTTCCTATCATTTCACGCCAGACTGCTGCCTAACGTGCATGACTCACCAGTTCCCGTAAAATAAACGGCTTGTGTGAGAACATCACGCGTTTGGGTCCTGATCCTGTTCTGGTTCTTGACATGCTGTCAATCAAATGACAGGAGGCGGAGCTACGGAAAATACAGCTATCAGTTTTTATAAATAGCGTGTCGTTATTATGAAACATGTACAAACTATTCGTGAAAATCTATAACTAAATTTAGCATTATTTGGTTATGTAACAAAGACATACTTTTCATAATAAATGTAATATTTAATGAGTCCTTTTTCAATATTTGATTTTTTTTTATTTAAGTTTAGTTTTATTTTCTTTTGAAAATGTATTGATGTATTTTTCTATTTTGGGGCAGGTGGTTAAGTTTAATTTCCTCTTAATTTGATTTCTTTATTTTTTGGGGAAGTTTAAGTTTGATTTCAAATAATAATAATAATAATAATATTTTCCTTGTATTGTCATTCTGTGTAACAATGTACACAGAACGAAATGTCGATTGCACCTGACCCGTTGTAGCGAGCCGATGCAGCCGCAGCCAACAGAGGGCGCCGCCGACCACTTTTTAAGTCTTAGGAATGACTCGGCCGGGGCGCGAACCATCTAGGCGCCTTACCATCTAGGCTACTGAGCTGATCAGACAAATACAGAAAAAAACAGGCAATTATAGCTATCAATTAATAAAATATTAAATACAATTGTCACAAACTTTTCTTTAAAATGTGTAATTATAATTTCTTTATTAAGGAACATTCAACTTTTCATAGTAATTAATGTATTTTGATTCAACTTCCTGCTGTCAATCAGACCACAGGAGGCGGGGCTATATGACAGTCATGATTAATGTCCAGGACAACCAATCGATCATACAAATCAACCACCGGCCTGTTTGATTGACAGCAGACAAAAAGTAAACTAAATAATGTAACTCGTAAACTAGTGTGACATTATTTGTCATTTATCATCATTTAGTTATTTAAGAAAATCCTACTTTTTACAATAATGTCTTCCAATGGAATTTTTTGCTGTCAATCAAACGAAAAATGGCGGGGCTAAAAACAGACCTGATACATGTCAAGGAAAACAAATCGATCTAATAAAAATATTTTTCATTTAAGTAAATCATATTTTTTTAAATGATATTGTCTTTCAATTTAAGTTGAATATTCTGCTGTCAACCAAAGCTCGGGAGGCGGGGCCACGTAACAGTCATGATCAATGTCCAGGAAAATCAATCGATCTTGAAGATCAACCACAGGCTGCACCCGCCCGTTTGATTGACAGTAAAAATGATTTTTTTTTTTTCATAAAACGACCTTTAAAAATAAAAAGGGTATCGTAGGAATTGAGGTTTATTAGAATTAATTTTCTGCTGTCAATCGAACAAGAGGAGGCGGGGCTACAGGACAGACATGACGAATGTCTATGACAACCTATCGATTGTAAGCAACATGCACAGGCCACACCCACTATCTTTGATTGACAGCAGGAGTCTTCATAAAATGACATTCGGCAATAAACTAAACTAAAATGTTAAGAAAAACCTAAATAAAAATACATTATTACAAAAAGGGTTTAATCATAAAATATATGAAATATTTAATCTTGATTATTTCTTTTAATAGCAATAGCGAAGCTCACTTAAGACTAACATTGGAAACGAAAGTAAAACGTTTTATTTTGAAAAAAAAAAAAAAAATTAAAATACAATAATATAAAATAATATTTTCTTAAATATAAAATATATGAAAGATTAAATTCTAATAAATCATTTTGAGTAAATTTTCAAGAATAGAAAATATGAAGTAAGTTTCATAGTAATAACATTTTATTGTAAAAATTAAAAGCAAAATGTTTTATTTATCGCATTTTGGCAATCTTAGGCTTCCATACAGACAATTTGATTGAAGACTGACAAAAATAAAATATGAAAAATACAACATAAATCCAAAGACATTATTATAAAATGTATGATTTGGTAAAGGTAAGAATAAGAAATATATAATCATGATTATTTGTTTTTACAGCATTTTAAAGCATGGTAAGTATTTATTTTATAACAATAACAACCTATTTTAAGAATTAAAAGCCAGATGTAGTAAAATGTCTTCTTAAATCCAAAACATTATTCAATTTTGGCACTCTCGGGTTTCCACACAACAAGGCTAAACAAAAACTGACATAGTACCACTAGATGAGAAGACATTCTCTTTTTTAAATGATTCTCATGCACGATGCAAATCAAATTATAATAATCCTAAAATAACCAAACACATACAAAATGGGTTAATCTAGGGGTAAAAAAAACACAGCTCTTTTGATACATTCTTTAAGATCTTCACGAAAAGAAATCGTTTTATATTAAACACAGTGGATGCACTTTGGTTCTGCATAAGGCGCTGAATTTTTTTTTTAGATGTTTTTTTCCTGCTTTATAATCAGACTGTTATTTAAATGCGTGAGGTCACCCGCAGACCCTGCGGTCCTCCGATAACAAAAACTTTCACGGGGCGACGGTTCCGAGCAAAAACCTCCGCGTAAAAAAGGAAAAATCCCTACATTCGGTTAATCTTTCGGAAAACCGGGCGCGCTGGCGGAAGGTTTCCTAGTCTTATCTGTACGCGAACAGAAAGGCGTGAGGCGTGTCCAGGAAAGAGGCAAACAAATAATTAAGATGGCGTTAGTCCGGAAAGTGACTGAACAAAGTCATTTGTCGGCCTGGGGAGACGTAATGAGAACTGACAAGGAATGCATTACATCACAGCAGGGGGGAGGCTCAAAACAAGACCTTACCCCAAAGTACGGCTTTGCGGAAAAAAATAACAAGCCCATTAGCAATGTCACAAAGAAACCCTTACTATATCCGAGTGTTTATTCGATGCCGATCACGCCTTTCCTGTTCGACAGTCGCCGGGGTCGCATGTCCCCGCTGGTCCACGGGGCCCCGGAGAGCCCGTAGGACCCTGGGAAGTGGCCCCGGGGAGGCCTGGAAAAAAGCAGGAAGGGTAGTTATTGGGTGTACGCTGCATAAGAGTCTCAAATATGGAGCTTTACATGGTAGATTAAGATAGACAGAAAGATAAAGATAGAAAGAGAGAGAGAGAGAGAGAGTTAAGAAACAGTGACAGAGAGCGAGACAGACACAAAAAGAGAGAGAGATAAATACAGAGATATGTAGATAGAGATAAAGAAAGACAGAGATAGAGAAGCAGACATAGTGAGGATTAGCAATAGAGTTAAATAAAGAGACATAGGGACAGAAATATAGAAAGACAGAGACAGAGTGACAGGGACACAGAGAGACAGGAAGACAGAGAGACGGGACATAAGGAGATAGAGAAAAAGAAATAAAGGCAGAGATATACAGACATAGAAAGAGACATAAAGACATAGAGACAGAGCGATAGAGAAATAGAGACAGAGACTGAAAGGCATATAAGCATAGAAACAGAGGAACAGAGGTACAGAGAGAGATAGAGGCAGGGAGACAGGGAGATAGAGACATAGAGATAGAAGAAGATCTATAGAGACAGACACAGAAACACAGAGACAAAGACATAGAGGCATATACATAAGGAAAGAGTTATAGAGACATAGAGACAGAGCGATAGAGAAATAGAGACAGAGAGACTGAAAGGCATAGAAGCATAGAGACAGAGGAACAGAGGTACAGAGAGAGATAGAGGCAGTGAGACAGGGAGATAGAGACATAGAGATAGAAAGAAGAGATATAGAGACAGACACAGAAACACAGAGACAAAGACATAGAGGCATATACATAAGGAAAGAGTTATAGAGACATAGAGACAGAGCGATAGAGAAATAGAGACAGAGAGACTGAAAGGCATAGAAGCATAGAGACAGAGGAACAGAGGTACAGAAAGACATAGAGGCAGGGAGACAGGGAGATAGAGGTGTAGAAATAGAGGAAGAGATATAGAGACAGACACAGAAACACAGAGACAAAGACATAGAGGCATATACATAAGGAAAGAGTTATAGAGACATAGAGACAGAGCGATAGAGAAATAGAGACAGAGAGACTGAAAGGCATAGAAGCATAGAGACAGAGGAACAGAGGTACAGAAAGACATAGAGGCAGGGAGACAGGGAGATAGAGGTGTAGAGATAGAGGAAGAGATATAGAGACAGACACAGAAACACAGAGACAAAGACATAGAGGCATATACATAAAGAAAGAGTTATAGAGACAGACAGAGAGACAGAGATATATAACGGATTAATCCTGAAGGCGAATTATATCAAAGGCCGAAGCAGGAGCAACTAAGAATGACAATAACTTCTAGCAGCGAGCTAAAGCCAGCAACCAAGTGTCTCACCTGAGTGGCCAGAGAAGGAAACAGTGGAAAAAAGAAGAGGAAGACATCCAAATAAAGGGACTTGGCGCCTATTACATGCAGGGCTCGGCTGTGGAAGCTAACTGGCGAGCAAACATGTTAGCTTCTATAAGTTGTGTGTTTTTTACACTAATTTCTAAAGAAAATAAGAAATGTTTGGGAGTGCATGTGTTTTTGCTTATTATTATTTAAATCAATACAGTTTTATTTAAATGAAAGAACTGCTTTTCACTACTAAGAGTCACTATACAATACAGACTGGGGCTTTAAACTTTCATTTGCATTTTAATTCCTTTTTTTTTCTTCAAAAGACGCATCATGTTTACATGGAGCCATTTATCTAAGCGCCAGCTGCAATCATGACAGAAGAACCGTTTCCAGTCTCTAAGAAAAGCCGATACTAGTATCACACGTTACTAAGCAACTGCGCAATATGGAAAATGTCATCGAAACCGCTCTTTGTATTTTGTAACACATCCAATGGCGCAAATAAACTTGAACAGATTCACACAAAAGGAGAATCAAGCATATTTGCTGCATCTTCTACTTCGGAAAACACGATTTGACCTTCTGGTCACCATCGCCGTTCGTCTCCCTGAATGCTTGTTATCTCGTCACAAATTCTGCTAGTTATGCCTGATTTAAAGCTAAAATGTTGCTTATTGGGGCGCTCCAGTAAAGCCGCGTACTGATATGGAAGGGCACTTTTTTTCCATGTACACATAAAGCATAAAAGCGCTCGGGTACTAATATTTGAAATTCAAGAAAAACATTAGGGAAAAATATGCCGTAGTGTGGATGGGAAGATGAGGAGTGTATGAATTGGGATACACTTCCCCTTAGCCCGAGTGTGGGCAAACTACAGCCCGCAAAACGAAAATGGTACAAAATATAATGACTATATACATATAATAGTAAATTAAGTACAGTATTACTAATAAAATATTATTTTGTTTACTACAGAAATATTACACAATTACTACAGAACTAAATATCAAATTCAGTGCTTACAAACAGGGACTTAATATATTATCTTTCTTTCATTTCGTAAAAAAATACTATTGAAATACTACAAAAGTACTACTACAGAAAGTTTTTACAACAGAAACACAACTAAACTACAGCTACAGTAATATTACAAAATATTTAAGAGCTATTACAATACACTCTTTTGGAAATGCGTATTGTATAAAGCTGTAGCCTCATATGTATACTGTATATATATTACCGGTATTTTTAAATCCAAAGAGGGTTCACCCAAACAAATTGTCTGAGTACACAGACTTACAATTACACAGACTCGTATTTTATTGTTGATTGGATGGACTTTGATTATTTGTGTCAGGTAGGCCCCGCCCGTGTGGCGCCAGCTGCGGCTTGTTAACAGATTGGCTTTCTGTCTACTTTAAGATCAGCGCTGTCATGCTTCCCTTGTCAGCCCGTCAACGAACCTCTGCCCCGCAAGACGTGGATTTTGACTCGGCCCTGTTTTCCTGTTGGTATTCTCAGTACAGTATTGTGCCCGTTTATTTTTGTCCTGTTTAAAATCGGTTTCCAGTTTGTTCTCGTCTATTTTTGTCCTGTTTATTACTCTCTCCAGTTTTTGTTCCCGTCTAGTTTGACCTGTTTATTTTTATCTATCCTTTCTGTCCCGTCCAGTCTGGTATCGACCCCATCTGTCCGATATCAACTCGGTCAATTGGAATCGATCTCGTCGGTCTCTGGCTTGTAAAAAAAAAAAACTATAAATAAGACATTACAACAGTTACTCAGGGCTTGAGGAGATTTTTTTCACTGAGTATCTTTTTATTCTTACTCAAGGATTTTTTTGGAGGATACTGTTTTTTTTCTACTTGAGTCATATTATTCGGAGTTAACAATCCTTTTACTTGAATCCCTTTTTTTGCTACCCTACCCACCTTTGATTGTTACAATGCACTATTTTTCATTGCACTATTATTACAACTTGGGCCACTCTCCAAGCACTTGTAAATATTTTTCCTATTATCCTGCCATTCTTCTAAAGTCTTTATTACCTTGAGTGCCATGTCTAATCGAATTGCAAACAAAGTTCACTTCATTGCCAACAATGAAAATAAGGGCAATCCAATTTAATATCAATACAGTTTTTTATGTATGGACTTCTGTCATAGTGATTTACATCCCTGCATACATTTATTTAGTCATGATTTTATTATTTCTTTATTTATAACTTCTGTCATGATGACTGATTAGTACAGGGGTCAGGAACTTATGGCTCGCGAGCCATATATGGCTCTTTCCATGCGTACCTGTGGCTCAGAGACAAATTTGATTGCATGCAAATTTTCTCCATCTCGTCCAAAACAAAAACTAATAATCTTGTTCAGATACATGCAGAGCCATACCAAAGTTAACAATGGAGCAGTACTTCGCAGTATATATAGGGCACATTTTCCACTACAATTTACAGTCAAGGTGTCACAAAAAAAAAAAAACCTTGTTCTGGCTGTACAACGCTAAATAATCCGTTATATAAAACATCACTATATTATCTGTCTTCAGTGTTCAGATACCTTATGATGAATCCACAGAACAAACTGTAAATACGCCAAAACACCGGAAGAGAACTTCAAGTTTTTTGATTGGGTGAGTGGGAGGGATGGGTGGAGCTATGCAAAAAGTGCAAGCACTCCCTCCCATCTCTCGCCCTGCGCCGTCTGCGCCATAAATAAGCACATCAGGCTCCCTGTTTGCAGAATGTTGTGACGTTTTTACAAAATAACTGCTTGCATCTGGTTTTGAAACCAATATGAATGAAAAAAAGGGTCAAAATGAGTTTAACCGATCTTAAGTAATTGCAAGAAAGAGACAGGTTTAAAGTGGTATGATTGTTGATTTTGGGACACGGGCTCTGGCATTATTCTCTTTTCATAATTTTTATCAAATCATCAAAAATAAATGTGCTGAAGACTAAGCTTTTGTCTGGGGCGCGGGTTTAGCAATTTAGTACATTTGTCTCATAATATATGGTGTGGCTCTTTCCCAAAATAAAATTGATATATTTTGCTTTTATGGCTCTTTGAGTCAAAAAGGTTCCCGACCCCTGGATTAGCTACCCGATAGGTTCCCTGTCCTTTTTAAGCTCATACCTTTCACTTGCCTGTTTTCAGTCCGCCAGCAGACATCTGTTTCTACAAGGCAAGACCTTTGACCCGCTTTTTGCAACCGTTTTCCACCCGTACATTCCTGATTTCCCCGTTTGTCTCTGGCTACGACCTGTTTATTGACCCTGACCACGTTTTGCTCTCCCGTCTCGTTTTTGATCCCGACCACGTTTTGCTCTCCTGTCCTGCTATCGACCTGTTTTTTCAGTCTTCGACACAACAAATCCTGCTCCAGAAGATCCACTTCCGCATTCGGAACATGATCCGATTCTGTGAGCTTGCTGGCTTCTCGCGTCTAGCGAGCACCGGATTGCGGGCGCTGCCTGTCCTCTTTCTCTCAATAAACTTGTGGTTAACGTTACGCATCTGGGTCCTGATTCCGTTCTGGTCATGACAACTTTGTTATTTTAGTCCTTTTTAACAGTTGGGGAAAGGGTTTATATAACTTCAACGGGACACGATGAGGTGTGTAAACAAGCACATTCCTGAGTGCCAGTGCGCAGGTAGAAGATCACATCAAGCAAAGTCCAGCTCTTGTCTACGTTACAAAATACAACAGATTTCTTCAGGGAAAGGTTGAGCATCTTGAGGAAGATTTCCCTAAGGGTGATGCGGCTATTGTCAATAGGATAATGCTTTGTTCAACTATAGAAGCCTTTCTCAAACATTTTTGAAAAGAAACTAGGGAGTGCAAATTTGGCTCCAAAGCAAGTTTAGTGGGTGGAGAGGTCCAATTTGAAGTCTATAGAAAGTGTCTTCCATTTAGAATGAAAAACACAATGCATGATGAAAATCTGCAAAGTAGCGAAATTTTGAGGCAACATGGGATAACTGTACAAGTGATATATGACAAAGTTGGCTGCTACTTGTTCATTTGTTGAATGTGCGCCTACAAAAAAATAAATAATAAGAGTACTTTTCAACATCTGCCCTGGGAGTATCAAACCGGCCTCCTCGGGTCCCCGACACATAAATTGCATCTCACCTTAGACGAGATGAGCGACATTAAGGTCAGTAATAACTTTTGCTGTGACGGGCTGAAAATCAAAGAGGCCTTGCCCGCTTGTCATTGCTCCATCACGCCGTTTTTCACTCTGGGACGAGCTGACAAGTCGTGATGCCGTCTGGGAGGCTTTTTTGTTTCACGGCGCCGTTTAACTTGTTGCCTTTTTTATGACTTGAGATTGTAAGCGCTAGTCTGTCAGGAGTAAATGGAGCCACTTGGTTGTAGATCTTTTAAGGACGGATCCTTGTTGAGAAGAGTTTGGTGCCTATATATATGTCTCTTCAGTAAGTTTTCTGTGATAAAATCACAAAAAGTAAGATTTTTCAGTAATAATGGTATTTAAATATATTTCCTTTTGTTTTTAAAGGTTGTGGTTGTATTAAGAATATATATATATATACAGGGAGTGCAGAATTATTAGGCAAGTTGTATTTTTGAGGATTAATTTTATTATTGAACAACAACCATGTTCTTAATGAACCCAAAAGTCTCATTAATATCAAAGCTGAATATTTTGGAAGTTGGAGTGGGGCTTTTTTAGTTTTAGCTATTTTAGGAGGATATCTGTGTGTGCAGGTGACTATTACTGTGCATAATTATTAGGCAACTTAACAAAAAACAAATATATACCCATTTCAATTATTTATTTTCATCAGGGAAACCAATATAACAGCTTAACATTCACAAATATACATTTCTGACATTCAAAAACAAAACAAAAACAAATCAGTGACCAATATAGCCACCTTTCTTTGCAAGGACACTCAAAAGCCTGCCATCCATTGATTCTGTCAGTGCTTTGATCTGTTCACGATCAACATTGCGTGCAGCAGCAACCACAGCCTCCCAGACACTGTTCAGAGAGGTGTACTGTTTTCCCTCCTTGTAAATCTCACATTTGATGAGGGACCACAGGTTCTCTATGGGGTTCAGATCAGGTGAACAAGGAGGCCATGTCATTAGTTTTTCTTCTTTTAGACCCTTTCTTGCCAGCCACGCTGTGGAGTACTTGGATGCGTGTGATGGAGCGTTGTCCTGCATGAAAATCATGTTTTTCTTGAAGGATGCGGACTTCTTCCTGTACCACTGCTTGAAGAAGGTGTTTTCCAGAAACTGGCAGTAGGACTGGGAGTTGAGCTTGAGTCCATCCTCAACCCGAAAAGGCCCCACAAGCTCATCTTTGATGATACCAGCCCATACCAGTACCCCACCTCCACCTTGCTGGCGTCTGAGGCGGACTGGAGCTCTCTGCCCTTTACCGATCCAGCCACGGGCCCATCCATCTGGCCCCTCAAGACTCACTCTCATTTCATCAGTCCATAAAACCTTAGAAAAATCCGTCTTGAGATTTTTCTTGTCCCAGTCTTGACGTTTCAGCTTGTGTGTCTTGTTCAGTGGTGGTCGTTTTTCAGCCTTTCTTACCTTGGCCATGTCTCTGAGTATTGCACACCTTGTGCTTTTGGGCACTCCAGTGATGTTGCAGCTCTGAAATATGGCAAAACTGGTGGCAAGTGGCATCTTGGCAGCTGTACGCTTGACTTTTCTCAGTTCACGGGCAGTTATTTTGCGCCTTGGTTTTTCTACACGCTTCTTGCGACCCTGTTGACTATTTTGAATGTAACGCTTGATTGTTCGATGATCACGCTTCGGAAGCTTGGCAATTTTAAGAGTGCTGCATCCCTCTGCAAGATATCTCACTATTTTTGACTTTTCAGAGCCTGTCAAGTCCCTCTTCTGACCCATTTTGCCAAAGGAAAGGAAGTTGCCTAATAATTATGCACACCTGATATAGGGTGTTGATGTCATTAGACCACACCCCTTCTCATTACAGAGATGCACATCACCTGATATGCTTAATTGGTAGTAGGCTTTCGAGCCTATACAACTTGGAGTAAGACAACATGCATAAAAAGGATGATGTGGTCAAAATACTCATTTGCCTAATAATTCTGCACTCCCTGTATATATACAACTTGGTCGTGTCTCCTCTGCCCTGTAATGTGCATGAGGCACCAGAGAGCTCGTCAATCAATACTCACAAAGCTAAGGATATTATAGATTATCAATGTATTGGTTATCGGTCTCCCATTGCAGAATTTTGTAATCCATGAGAATAGGAAGAAGAGACCCAATAATCACATACTTTGATATGTACATAACTTAATTGTGTCCAAGAAAGATTCTAAGCATTTGTGTTCCCTATTAGAATTTATTTACATTTTCAAGAGAGGTAGTAGCACAACTTGGTTATATTTATCTCACTCTCTGTAATGTTTGCTAGGAACTGGAGATCTCTCCTCCAAGGCAAATATTTTAAGTATTTATGTGAGTCATGAGAATATATTACAATGTTCTATGGATGTAGTAGAGCAACTTGGCTGTGCCTCTTATTTACCTCTCCTTGATGTGCGCAAAGCACTGGAAATCCTTCCCAAGAAAGATTCAAAACATTCATGTTCCTCAATAGAATAGATTTAGATGTTTTTACACTAGTAGTAGCACAACTTGGTTGTGTCTCCTCTCTACCTCTTCGTAATGTGCCCAGAGGCACTGGAGATCTTGCCCAGGAATAATTTTAAGCAATATGTTTCTCATTAGAGAACATTTTGATTTTCTATAGAAGTAGTCGCACAACTTGGTTGTATTTTTCGGAATCTCTGTAATGTTTGCGAGGCACTGGAGAACTCTCCTCCAAGGCCAAGATTTTAATTATTTATGTGCATCATGAGCATATATTACAATGTTCTATTGATGTAGCAGCACAACTTGGTTGTGCCTCTTTTTTACTTCTTGATGTGCGCAAAGCACTGGAGATACTTCCCAAGAAAGATTTCAAACATTTACATTTCTTAATATAATAGATTTAGATTTTTCTTACAGCAGTTGTAGCACAACTTAGTTGTGTCTCCTCTCTACCTATTTGTAATGTGCACGAAGGCACTGGAGATCTCGCCCAAGAATAATTTTAAGCATTTATGTTTCTCATTAGAATATATTTAGATTTTCTATAGAAGTAGTCGCACAACTTGGTTGTGTCTTTTCTCTAACTCTCTGTAATGGACAGCAGGAACTGGAGAGATTGCCTGAGAAAAATTCAAAGCATTTGTGCTCAGGATTAGAATCCTTTATGATTTTCTGTAGAAATTGCAGCACAACTTAGTCTTGTCCGCTCTCTACCTCTTCATAATGTACGCGAGACACCGAAGAACTCGGCCATAATTGGTCTCATTGCTCAAGATAAGTACAGGCTTCTGAACTTTAGTAAGTATTTTTTTTTGTTTGATCTTTTGTCAATGCCAGTCATGTAGACATTTTTTTTTACACAAAAGTCTACAATGGGACTCAAACATTTGGTTCTCTGTTCTGAGAAAAACGGGGTGTAATTTGCAGCCCTTTGAGACACCTTGTGATCAAGGCTATACAATTAAACTTGACTTGACTATTGTTGTTTGATGAAGGATGAAATTACTGAATTGTAAATAAAGACAAACACAAGGGGAGCCGCTTCAATGTTCCAGGAGTTGACTGCATTCCTTTCCACAACTTTTCTCCGTGCACTTGCGTTATAAAACCCCAAAAGGAAGAAAACTACCCATTTGCACTGCACAAAATAGTCCGTAAAATATTTAAATCGTTTTTTTTCAATAAATTGGGCCGATCATTGGATGTATAAAATTAAAAACTAGGAAACACTGATGAAGATTACCGTATTTTCCAGACTATAAAGCGCACCTAAAAACCCCAATTTTGCCGGAATCCAGTGCGCCCCATAATTGAATATGCATAATTGACATTGGATGCTTCCATACATGATAATAAATGAATTAATCAGATTTCATAATGTTAGCTCAAGTTCATGAAATGTTTATTGAAGGTGTGCCTTATAATCCAGTGCACCTTATAGTTGAGAAAACACCATAGATAAATATATTTCTGTTACCTGGTGGTCCTGTAGGTCCTGGATCGCCCGGTAATCCGAAACCGACCTGACCACGTTCTCCTTTCTGCCCCCTGTAGCCTGCGAAAATAACCCCAACAATCTCATTTGTACAAATGACCGATATACTGATTTTGCATGATCACGTATGCATGAGAAATATAAACAGTCTGTAACGTTAGCACAACAAGGTCTCAACCAAGGAGATCCAAGGTGGCGATACACTTCCGACACCTTCGCGTCCGTCCCGGGAATTGTTGGCATTAACTCCCTGACGCTATAAATAACATCCGAGTGACGACAATGTCAAACAGCAGCTCGCCGATTATTCGGAGCGTCTTTACAAACAGGCTACTGCTTTCCCACCGTCGGTCCCGTACCTTGAATAATAAAAGACGAAGCGACACGGCCTCAAAAAAGTGGAAATCATCAAAGGCGCCATCTGCACAGTAGTCGAAGGCGCCGTCGCTTTCAAGATTCCGCAAGAGCGAAGGCTTGATCGCATTGGAAAAAGCATCAAAGGCGATTCACTCCACCAACACGATTCGATGCGATGCCTTTCCAGAGACCAAATACAAATATTTGTAATTAAAGGGCCGAGACGGTTGGACCAAAAGCTCTCTAAATATAATAAACGGATAGATGAGTTGTCAGGCACAAGATCGGGCACTTTGAATAATGCAGTGCAACCCCTGGATATAGCGTGTTTTTTGGGACCGTCTTGATGCCATTTTTCCAAATACAGTGGAACTTCGGTTTTCGAACGCCTCTCAGTTCGAACAAATCGGAGTCCGACCAAAAATTTCGAGAAATTCTTGCTTCGCTGTTCGGTCAAAAAATCGGAGTTCGAACGCCGGTAATGCGAGAGTGCATCCGCTAGGATGCGATGCTGAGCGGCGTACGGGTGGAGATGGCTCTTTTCCTGACCAACTGTTATCGCGTGCGGACATGCTTCGTTTTGCTTTCGCTTTTAATATAGGTGTACGAAGTGTTTTAGCCCCTAATTATGCCTCCGAGGAAAGTCAGTGCAAGCAGCAAAGTTGCTACAGGTGAAAAAAGAAAAGTAGTGCGTGCAACTATTGCTGATCTTGCCTGCGCCTTCTGCTGACCACCACAAAGGTAAGAAATCCTATTCATAATTCTTTTCTATATCTTATTTTTTTATTTTTACACGTTCATGTTAGTGTAATCTTTCGTACGGAAGATCACGATAACGCGAACGTACGATTAGCCTGGGTTAGCTTTAAGTTTACGTTAAACATTCAAGGTAAACATTCAGGGTGTTGGAACGGATTAAAACAATTTACATTATTTTTAATGGGAAAAATGATTTCGGTGATCGAACAAATCGGTTTTCGAACAGGGTTCTGGAACGGATTATGGTCGAGAACCGAGGTTCTACTGTACAAGACATTAGCAGCAAATAGCTTCATATTAGGCTAAATATAATGTTTACACTGTATGATGGGTCTTGTTGTGGAAAAAAAAAATCACATTAGAACCCCTAAAAACCACATGTTGGCAATGATTCTATATCACAACAGTTCAGCTGCTAGCATTAGCATTTAGCGTTGTTGACATGCCAATTAGTATTAGGCAGCGCAGGTATTCTAGCCTCTCCTCATGAACCCGGATATAACATATTTTTTTTTTACCGAAAGGACATTTTAGATAGTAAACACTAAATTAGCAACCGGTCGTTAGTTTTTTGTTGTTGTGTTTAATCGTGCTTTTAGGAAATAAGTAATGACAACAATATAACTACGAGAAAAACAAACATTTTATTGCTAAAACTGGAAAAATATACCAGATTCTGCATGCCCTCTTTCTACCTTCATGCACGGTTGTTCATTCTTTACCCTCCGCCAGCAACAAGCACGCTGGTACGTGTGAATATTGGCCCCGAGAGGATCTTGGAGTAATAGAGTCAGGACCAGGAGTAGTACGGTGTGCATCTTGTGCAGCCGACAGGAGCATCAAGCACGGCGCCGCTTGGCCCAAAGGAGAAAGGCTTCAACGCTTTGGTGTCACAGGAAAAAAAACAATCTCCCAAAAAGGGCCTGCCGTCGCTACGAAATCGAGCACAGACGAGAGAGAAGGGATACGGGGGAGCGCTTTGTTGCAATAATGAGACTTCTTTTCAGCACTCACGCAGCCTGGGGGATTTCATTCAGTGGGAGGAATCACTTGTGAGGAGATAAAATACCCTCAACCTTAAGCAAGAGAGAAACTGATTTGGCTACTATCGCCGTGCGGCTTCTACTGGCGATAACAAGCAGGATATGTGAAAGAGAGAAGGGCGTTTTTACCGGCGCTATTGAACATTTGCACGAGCCATCGACAAAAACAACTATTTATTGCATGCTTTAATTTGCAAAAAAATATTTTACTCTGAGATAGAATTTATAATATGGTATTCCCTCGATTTCGCAGTTGATCTGTTCCATTAGCAGCTGTATTAATTGAAATTCCACTAAGTAGGAACTACATATACTGTAATACTTATGGGGGACCAGGAGCGCCTGCAATAATCTGCAAATTAGTTCCTCATTTTAGAAATACATCTTGGTCATCCCCTGTTTACAGCAGTAGTCGATTGGGGATAATGTATTGTGGCCAAAACAGTGCTGTTCTTTTCGGCGGAAAGGACAGAAAAAAAGACCCGCCACTTATGACACAAATGAACTCTCTTGGCATCCACTCTCAGCAATAGTCAATAAGAGATAATGGATCTCAGATAAAACAGCGCTGTTCATTTCCGCGGACCACAATGGCACACTTAAGTAGGCTGAAGAGGAACAAAAGGCACTCCGCGTGTCCCCGCTCGCAACAATATGGGATCAGGGATAATTGATGGTAGCAGCATGGGTGCTGTTCATTTTAGGCCGAGAGAACAGAAAAAAAGATTCGCCACACATGACACAAATTTGCTCTATCGTCTCTCTCTCTCAGAATACTGGGGATAATGGACTGCAGTCAAAAAGGTGCTGTTCTTATTGGCAGGAAAGAAAAGGAAAATAAAGGCCGCCAAAAATGGCACACATTTTCTCTCTTGGCATCCGCTCTCAGCAGTAGTCAATTGGAAATAACAGATCTCAGATAAAACAGTGCAGTTCACTTTCGGCAAGGCGCAATGGCACGCTTTAGTAGCCCGGAGAGGAAAAAAAGGCCATCTGCAGGTCCCGTCTCGCAACAATATGGGAATGTGGCTAATGGATCGTGGCCACAGGGGTCCTTTTCATTGTAGGCGGAAGAACAGAAAAAAAAGCCGACACATGACACAAATTTGCTCTCAGCCTTTGCTCTCAGCAAGTCGATTGGGGAAAATGAATTGTGGCCAAAAAAGTGCAGTTCTTTTTAAGTGGAGAACAATGGCACACTTCAGAACCCCTAACTGATAAAAATGCACCCTTACTCTCAGCAATAGTCGACCGGGGATAATGGATTGCAGCCTGTTCATTTTAGGCGGAAAGAACAGGATGAAATGTGCTCTGCCGGTTCTCGCTCATGGCAATATGCGATCAGAGATAATGGATCGCTGAATATTTTTTAAACTCATAAAGCAATAAGTCCGGGACCATGAAATCGGCAAGGAATTACTCCATCGTAGCACATTTCCAGTGTACATCATAAAAATTGAAAAACAGATTTATTCAGTATTAAATTGACATATGGCAGAAATACTCACATGCAAAAGAAGTAACCAGCAAAACAAATGTTCAATGCTTAAGATTCCAGTGTGTTGTTCAAAAAAAGCAAAAAAAAAAGTGGTTTTGACATTTAATTGAGCAAAATGATTCTCATTTGTTCTTTGATCAAATAATTTCACTAATTTAAGCGTTTTTTTCCCCTATTTGTTGTAAACAAAACACCTTAAAAATACAGTAAATAAAAAATAATAGTACTGGAAAAGCAGAAAAAAACAATGAAATTGAACAAAAATTTGTGGTATTACATGGCATGGCAGATAATAATGCTCATTTTCCAAATGCAAAAAGAGAAAAATATGAGCAAATAAAAAAGCACGATTATCTGTTATCTTCCAAAAAGCATCAATATGCTCCATTAAGTATTAAGTATTTAAATTTTAATAGAAAATGTGTTTAAATATTGTAACAGGAAAGAAAACACTTAAATTGAGCAAAATTTAAATGAGGGCAACATTTTTTGTGAAAATATCGAAAGCAAAAATAATAGAATAATGGAATAAAATGAAAGAAAATCCCATTTGTAAGCAAACAGTTCATTAGAAATCAAATTAAAGGCAAGAAAAAAAAACAGAAAAATGAATTCAACAGGAGGATTTTTCACCATAATAATTCATGTATGCAGAAACCATAACACTCCAATATTAGCTAACTTGAACTGGCTCCTAGTCAGCTTAAGATGTGTTTTTAAGGTTTTTACTAACATACAAATGTTTGCGAGAACTTGTACCATTTTATCCCTCTAAATTGATTTCCCCCTATGTTCCTACACGGAGCTTCTGCTTGGAAAATGCTGGTCTACTTGTGACTCCAAGATCCAAGAAGAAATCCGAAGGCTCGAAAGTGTTCTCCATCCAGGCCCCAGTCCTGTTGAATACTCTGCCTCCGGAGATAAGATATGCAGCCTGAGTGTACGTTTTTGAATTTAGACTACATAATACCTTTTTTTTTTTCTAAATTGATGTTCACAACGTTTTGTGTATTGTTACCCAATGCAACATGAATTGCAGCCTGGTCATCCTGAAAGAGGG
Source organism: Urocampus carinirostris (assembly GCF_059441175.1). Taxonomy (NCBI): domain Eukaryota; kingdom Metazoa; phylum Chordata; class Actinopteri; order Syngnathiformes; family Syngnathidae; genus Urocampus; species Urocampus carinirostris. The sequence goes on from NC_142361.1 coordinate 24,822,664, forward strand.
ATTAGCACTTATGTGGCCCCTTCTCAAGGTTTCTTATTTCCCATCATGTTGAGGTTTTGAGTTTTTCCTTGCCCGCATGTTGGTTCCAGATCAGGGGACAGTATCATTGTAACCTGTGCAGTCCTTCGAGACATTTTGTTATTAGAGATGTCACAGAAAGTAGGAAAAAAGGCAAATTGGATGTTCAAAGAAGCACGCTCTCCATCAGAGGATGACAAGAAATAACGAGGAAACATCACACAAAAACTCATACAAGACCCCCCACCACCACCACTACGTGAGGGAAGTCAACAAAGGAAGAATTAGGAAGTTGTTGAATCTTTGATTTATCAAGGGAGATAACGCTCCTCTTCATTCTCAGTAAATATTTATAGCCAGGCTGCATTAAGACCACCCCATAAAACATTTCTCTGCGCAGAAAATAAAACAAGCAAAATAATAATAAAAAAAAAAATCCAGGAGCTGTGCAATGCCAGGCACATATTTATAGTGTTGCCTACATTATGTGTATTATTCATGAATGAAAGCAGCAGCATTTTGCATTACGGCTGCGTAAACACGTTGTGAGGTAGATACAAAGCTCAGAAACGACAAAAACACACAACAAAGTCTGGGCTGACCCCTTATCATCTTTCCTGACTTTCTTTTCACCCTCAGGATCGAAGTATCGCTAAAAGTTTGATCGAGTCAATTGTTGATTTGTGTTGGTATTCCCCCGAGAGCCGCCAGTTCGCCGCGCACTCCTGGCCTTTATTCTCAGCTGCCCGCCCCTCAGTCTAAAGAGAAGAGAATCCCCAAATAAATGGAAACTGTATTTTTCTCTAAGCTACATTTTTAACACTTAACTCCTTCAGTGCCAAAGACATTTTTATGAGGTTATTCTACCACAGGGGTTGGGAACCTTTTTGACCCAGAGCCATAGTAGCAAAATATTGATTTTATTCAGAGAGAGCTATACCATATATTTCCAGACAAAACTCAGCAAAACCGCTAAACTGCTTTCCAGACAAAAGCTAATTTTCAGCGCATTTTATTTCTCTGTGTGACGATAGATGATATAATTTATGAAAGAAGAATAATGCCAAACCCTGTGTCCCATTTCAACAAATATACCAATTTAAACTTGTCTCCTCCCACTGTTACTTAAGATCGTTGAGGCTCATTTTGACCTTCATTTTGATAATGGTTTTTAAACAAGGTGCAAGCAGTGTTCTTATGTAAAAATGTCACAAAAAATGGCAAACGAAAAGTTTATGGATCTGTTTCCCTTCAGTGCAGTGGTCCCGTGTGAGAGGGAGGGTTGCGATGCTGTGTTTAAGGATCACCCAATGAAATCCTCCTACTGCTACCGCTCACTCAATCAAATTGCTCTGTGTGCTTAGCTGGAGTTTTTTTTCAAGTCTACGGTTTGTTTTGTGGGTATTTATGATAAAGTGTCTCAAGCCATATGTACTCATGAAAAGCCATAGGTTCCCGGCCCCTGTTCTACCATATCTGATCTCAGATAACAAATATTTACAATGACATTTCTTTTGCCTGAAACCATCATTTGATTTTGGGGTTTTAGGGACATTGCGTAACAGGAACAGTAGTACAGATTATGGGTCTTGAATTTTTTTTTTCCTAAAATCTCTAAAACGGCTGGCCTTTGTATGTTCTATTCTGAATACAAAATGATTAACCCTTATTGAGTTAATTAATTAAATAAATATTGGAATAAAAAAAATACATATTTTTTTCTCTTTTAAAATGTATATTTTACTTCATTTTATGTTGAATATATTTATTATATTTTTGTTATTTTAGTTTAATCAGTTAATTTATTTTATTTTTGTTTTTGATTTGGGAAATATTTTTGGTTTGAAAAAGTACATATTTTATTTTTTATTTTATTTCGATTTAACTTTTTTACTTTTAATTAGGTACATTCCTTATATTTTTTCCTCATTTTTGTTTTTGTTTTATTTTGTTGATATTTTTTGATTGAACAAGTATTTGACAATGAAAAAAAATATATTTTCTTATTTTTTGTTTAATTTTATCTAATTTTGAATTGAAAAAGATTTTAAAATGTTTTACATTCTCCTTAGTTTCATTTAACTTTTTTTCTATATTTCCTTCTATTTTCGTTTAATCCTTATTTTTCCAATCTAAAAAATATTTCTTATTTTTTTCTGTATTGATGGTATCATATTTAAAATGAATTTTCATTTACGAATATTTTCACTTTTGTTTTTTCATTTTCAGTTTTATTCAATCTTATTATTTTTTTAACCTTTATTTAAGTATTTAAAAAATAAAAAAAATACATAATAATTAAAGTCCATTTGACCCTTTTAATAAAAAATATTGTAGGTAGAGGGCACGTAAGATAAGGCAAACTAACATGAGTTATGCAAGTTCAAGATTAGTACGTTTTAGTTGCTAGTTAAGGTATGAATATATTAAAACAAGTCAAGATCCCCATCAAGATGTGCACCCAATCATACCTTGAGGACCAGGAGGACCAGGCTGACCCGGTGAGCCGGGTAAGCCGTCCTTGCCGGGTCGTCCCGGGGGTCCTTGGAGATGTGAAGCTAAAATCCCAACGGGAAGCTTCTGAAGTGACGCCGAGCTTGAGAACTTTTCTACAAGATAAAATCGAAAGTCAAAAGAGGAATAAAAAAATATAGATGGATTAACGCCGCGTACCTTCAAAGATTCTCAAGATTTCAGTCCTGATGAACATTTTGATGTCTTCCATGACGGCTGAGTCGCCCTGTAGAGAGTTGCTAATGAATTTTCTTGCGAGAATGAAATGTCAGATAATTCTTATAACGATTTGGGGATCAGGATGCAAGTCTTATCCCAACCTCTAAGGATATCTTCTTCTACAATGTTAGTAGAAACGAATACATCAAGGATAACGCCAGGACGATTACCACCATTAATGTCAGTCAACAGGAAAAGTTTTTGTGTGAATAGAGTGATATTTTTGTTTGGGTTGTAAAAGTTTCGTATACTGTAATTTCTCAATAATCCGTGAAGTATAATTATAACATAGGTCATAATTTAAAAAAAGTAAAAGTGATAGCATTTCTTTGTTGTTCTATTGTCCCCAGTGTCCCTACATTTGTCTACAGTTTCAGTTTTTTATCATCGATCCATCCATCCATTATCCGCAGCGCTTATCCTCAGTAGGGTCGCGGGGTGCTGGAGCCCATCCCAGCTATCTTTGGGCAGTGGGCAGGGGACACCCTGAACTGGTTGCCAGCCAGTTCCAGCACGTCACAGTTCTGGGGTCATGAAATTGAACCTCCTGTGTGGAGTTTGCATGTTCTCCCTATGCTTGCGTGGATTTCATCCAGGGCATTCCGGTTTCCTCCCATATTCCAAAAACATGCATGTCAGAATAATTGTCCAAATTGTCCCTAGGTGTGAATGAGCAAGGGAATTGTCTGTCTCTGTGTATGTACCCTGTGACTGGCTGGCAACCAGTTCAGGGTGTCCCCTGCCCACTGCCCAAAGATAGCTGGGATGGGCTCCAGCACCCCCCCGACCCTACTGAGGATAAGCGGTGCAGATAATGGATGGGTTGAGTTTTTTTATAAATTCTATCAAAATATTTATTACATTTTATTCAATTAACGAAAATTTACATTTATAAACAAATATAAAATTGGCACGTATAAACAATCAAGTCCAGGGTGTTTGCCAGGCTGCTACACACCAGTGCCAGACAAAGATTTTTTTTTAAAAAAAGCATCTACTAGTAAAAAGGAGCATCAGCGATTGCACAACTGCTGAAGAAGATTAGCATCTTTTGGAAAAAAAAATCTGCTGGTAGGAAAGAGTATCTGATGGAAAAAAACATCTGCTGGACTGATGGAAAAAATTGAGCATCAGGTAGGGGAAAAGGAGAATCTTTTGTCACAATTGAGCACCCAATGGAAAAAGAGCATCCGCTTGAAAAAAAAAAAAAAAAAAATTTTTCAAGAAAAAAAAACAATGAGAATTTGCTGGAAAAAAAATGAGCATTTGCTGCACAAAATAAGCATTTGCTGGAGAAAATGAGCATCTTCAAGAAAAAAAAGAGCATCCACTGGGGGAAAAACAGCCTCTATTCAAGGGGGGGAGAAGAATTCGCTGAAAAAAAATGAGCATCTGCTTCAAAAAGTGAGCATCTGCTGGAGAGAATGAGCATCTGCAAGAAAAAAAAGAGCATCTGCTGGAGAAAATGAGCATCATCAAGAAAAAAGAGCATCTATTACAGGAAAAAAAATCGTGAGGATTTTCTGGGAAAAAAGTTTGCATCTGCTGCAAAAAATGAGCTTCTGCTGGAAAAAGAATTAGTATCTGCAAGAAAAAAAGAGCATCCGCTGGAGAAAATGAGCATCATAAAAAAAAACAACAAGAGAATCCACTGGGAAAAAACAGTATCTATTAGAAGGGGAAAAAAACTATGATTTGCTGGGAAAAAAAATGAGCATCTGCAGCAAAAAAAGAGCATTTGCGGGAAAAAAGTGCGCATCTGCTGGTGAGAATGAGCACTTGCTGGAAAAAATAAGCACCTTTTGACCCTGGTTGTAATCCAAGCATGTTACCAAAAACCTTTGTCAAATATCCAATTTCAAGCTTTTGTTTTCACTCCCCGGAAATGACATTTCCATCTACAGTTAAATTCATGATTTACCAATTGTCCCGGTGGTCCTATATCTCCTTTCTTTCCCTGGGGCCCACTGGGACCTGTTGGGCCCCCTTCACCTTGGCGTCCTCTCTCTCCTTGGACACCCCTTTCTCCGGGAATTCCGGGGTCACCCTGTTCGATTGGAACACACACAACAAAAGTTCTGTAAAATTACCTTAACCCAAATAACCAAGTTTTCTATAATTGAGATAGATTTCTTTTTCTTTAATGACTCCAATTTCATAATTGTCACCGCCTCTTTAGCACTTCCAGGTTTTAACCTGATTTTAATTATATAGCACCTTAAAAACAAGGACATAGTCCAAAGTGCTCTCCAAGCACTGAGACATAAATAAAACAGCAAATAGAAACAAGGATGAATAAACACACATTAAGAGCAAAACACAAACAAAATAAAACCAGAGTAAAAAATGGGGCTGTAAAAAAGGAAGAAAAAATAGACCGAAAATGTATCTCCAATTATATTAGGGTATTAAGAATACCGAGGGCTATCTTTCTCGTTTTTTTAAAAAGAAATTGTGTATTAGAATACGTAATACTTATATTAAAAAAATGTCTCTGCTACTTACACGTTCACCTTTAGGGCCTCTGTCCCCGAGTCTTCCTGGTGTTCCCTTTAATAGCAAATACAAATACCATAAATAAGACTTTCCATTTGCTAATTTTCATTGTTGTGCACTGACAGACACGAGGTGGTGCTAAAGCTCACGCAACATGCCAGCATTCAAAAAAACCAAGCGCTTTTTTCCCGACCACAATCACATGACCCTATATATTTTGTATAGGAATATATTAACTATTTATAAATGTATTTGTAGACATTTATAAATACGTGCACATATATGCAAACGTGACCTTTGTTTTCCATTGCGAACTCGCCACTAAATTATCTGTGCATGCCGCTGCTAACACACATTTCTCAATTAATTATACGGTTTTTAATTATTCATCGACACTCAAATGACTGATGGTGAATGAAATCTGGATAGTCACAGTACTCACAGATAAAATATTTATTCGGGATGTAGTTTGTCATGGTTAGAAATTGGTTGCCTTACCTGGTATGACTGTCACCATTGTTTAATATTTGGTCTTTCAAAAGAAAGTTTTTTTGTTTTTGTTGGTTTTGATGACTAATATCAAGTTGCTATCTTGCAGCTAGCACATACTAAATTGAGGTGTTCCTATCTAAGATCTACAATATTTTTGTGTGAATGGGCTGCTATAAATTGACATGAATTCTACCTATCTGCTTTAACAATGCACACGCAGCTTTGCTAAGTTCCACTTTATAAGTGTTGGGTAATAATGGAGTTCAATACAGAACACTCCTTGCATGTTTAAAAAAAGAAGAGGCAAATTTGGACTAATTTCAATGATATTGATTGCTCCGAAGCAGAGTGCATTAAATATTTCAATCCTAGAGACTGCTGAGCTTTTTATTTTTGTTTTCGTTTAAATTTATGTTTTTTTGCATGTTTTTCAGAAGATCGGAGTCTAAATTGGTTAAAACAGAATTTGAAATAAAGAGGTAATACGTTTAATTTTTATTAAATTGTTTTGCATTTTCAGGGATTTTGTGTTGTTGTTCACTTTAAATGTGTTCAATCAATAAAAAGCTAAAATTGTTTTTTATTTTTTCAGATCTTGGACTATTTTCATGTATATTTCATGTGTTTTTCACGGATCCCCACAAAACATATACAATTAATAATTACCAGATAATTTGGTGCACAGTGTTTTATTGTTATTGAAAAGATTCAAGATTCAAAGTGTTTATTGTAATAGGCACGATAAAGAACCACGTTTCCCCTGCACAATGAAATTCTTACCTTGCTGTCCACACAGTTGTCAGAGTAAAAATAGAAACTAGGAAACTATATACATTTATACATAAGACAATATTACGAATATTAAAAGATAAAAATACAAGATTAACTCAAGATGGGTAAATATATCATTACAAAAACAAAATATTTAAGGAGCCGTTTGTGACCTTAAAGAGTCTCTTCTCAATGAGCCAAGCCAAAAGACCCAGATTATTAAATAGAGCTGTCCTCTTAGGTGGGCGGTGACGCTTGCCATGACAACGACGTGTTGACAAGCCACCAGAGCAAGCGTGTCGGCGTAATTTTATTGCACTTTATAAAAAAAAAAAAAAAACACATCAACCTTTCTTCCACTCAGTCGCTTTACTTCCACATCAGGGGTCATCAGTAATTAATTTTTGGAAAAAAAATTAATATTTAAGTGCGAAAAAATTAAAATTAATTTTTTTGCGGCAAGGCCAATTAATGGGTATTTATTGGATTTCTAGCCATTAATTGGTAATTTAATGGTATACTAGCCGTGTCAATATGGTCGAACAAACTGGTCCCTCTAATCTAATCTAACCATTTTTTCCTTCGGTCCCATAACCGTGCGAAGATTACAATCAATACAGCGTAGTAGTAGTGGTGTACAACGTGTGCGTATGGGCATCCACGACGTACGTGCTTGAGGCAAAACGTGAGCCAATCAACAAGCCCGATTTTGTCCCGACCAATAAAAAGCTGCTTTGCAACCACACTATGTACGTACAGCTACCGTGTTTCCCCGAATATAAGGCCGGCCTTACTTCAAAATCATCGTCAAAAATTGAGGTTTTGAAATAAAAATATGTGCAAAAGTAATACATTTTCGCTAAAAATTTCTTAGAAAAGCATTGCCGTTGTTAAATAACGTTGATATCTACGGTTTTCATAGGTAATATGAGCCTCTTATTTGCAGGAAGGTTGAATTTCATTTCTCATAAAAAGCTGGGCCTTATATTCAGGGTGGGTCTTATAATGGGGGAAGCACGGTAGCTTACGCGTATGCATGCACTGTCCCGATTGTGCGTGTATGTGACCTTGACCGCATACGAAATGCTCGCGCGGCGTGAAAAGTTGCACGTTTGTTGACGCAATCGACTAACAAAAAACCCGAATATTTTCGCAATTAATGGGTTGCAATAATTGCTAATTATTTAAATTTTGCAATAAATGGATTTATGAATTTAAGCAACCATTCCATTAATTTTTCGCAATTAATGGCATTAATTTTTCACCAATCATTTATTGCTGACCCCTGTTCCACATCCTCTCACATTTAGTGACCCTATAACTAGGGTTTGCGAGACTTTTTGGTCTCCCGCCCCCCTTTCTTTGCCTTGCTGTCTCTTAGGGAGTAGAGATAGAGAGGAGAGGATCCCCAGTCCCCTCGCTCCCTCCACTTTAGTCGCCTCTTACGACACGGGGACCACGGTGGGATAATTCTTAGGTGCCGAGTTGCTTAACTTGTTTGGGTAATTTTTGTGTGTTTTTTGCCACTTTTTCCCTTTTTCATTTTCTCTGTTTTCTGTCGGTCACCCCGATAGCTGGATAGATAGATAGATAGATAGATAGATAGATAGATAGATAGATAGATAGATAGATAGATAGATAGATAGATAGATAGATAGATAGATAGATAGATAGATAGATAGATAGATAGATAGATAGATAGATAGATAGATAGATAGATAGATAGATAGATAGATAGATAGAGAAGCCAGTTTGGTGACTGGCTTGCTAGTGTGCCTGTGTTCCTCACATGATGTCATAGTTCAAATGTGCTCTCTTCAAAATGCATTATCTTGGAAAATAATTGGATAATATCGATACACAGATCTTATGCAAAAAACATATACTTTTTCCTCACATTTTGCATGTTTTACAATTTTTTTTCCGGGGCAGCACGGCGGCGCAGTGGTTAGCGCGTGTGCGGCACAGTTATAAGGCCTTGGGAACCTCCTGTGTGGGTTCAAATCCAGCTACTGGACTTCCTGTGCAGAGTTTGTATGTTCTCCCCGTGCTTACGTGGGTTTCCTCCGGGCACTCCGGTTTCCTCCCACATTTCAAAGACATGCATTTCAGGTGGATTGGCCGGTCCAAATTGTCCCTAGGTGTGAATGAGCGAGCGAATTGCAGTGCGACTGGCTGGCAACCAGTTCAGGGTGTCCCCTGCCCACTGCCCGATGATTGCTGGGATGGGCTCCAGCACCCCCGCGACCCTACTGAGGATAAGCGGTGCAGCTAATGAGATGAGATGAGATATTCTGTCCTGTAACAAGGAAAACAAAAATGCAAAATGCTATAATTTTTAGGGGTACTTGGGTTGAGCACCCCCAAAAACCGGCTGGTTACGCCCATGTCTGCACTCGTATCAAGGAAGCATCGACACCCCTCAATACAAACCGTATACGTTTCTAACTACCTGCAAAAACTGACAAAAACGTAGTTTTAGCGACAGAGTACTCCGTTTCCCCTCGACGAACGTGAATCGATGTCTTATTATCGCGCCCAGGTGTATTATTTGTCTAGCTTCCCCGCAGTCTTTCACCTTCTGCAATGTCACGCCTGCTCTGCATCACTACCGCTTTACTGTAGACGCAAAAAGCGAGGAACGGGGAAAAAAAAAACAAAAGGAGAGGAGCTCTTGAGCTGCGTGTCACAACATCTTGTGTCTTCCAAGCCCACCCTGTCAGCCCTCATCGCCTTCTTCAAGGGAGCTCTTTGCGACACCCGCGGGAGCATCCTTGCATCCTTTCACAGACACATTAAAACAACCTGCCATGTGATGCTTTCATTTATTTCTTTATTTATTTCTCTTTAAAAGGGGCGATACTACCCTTCTTTAATCAAGCGCTCCCTATTACTCCTAAAGCAGGGGTGGTTAACTATCTGAAGTCGAAGATTTGGCCATGGGGTCAATCCTGGAAACCTATGCAATTATTGTTCATTTCTGAATAAATACACAGTACATGCAGATATCTACACGTTATATTTCTATAGTATTTCCATTGCACCTTTTTTATAGTATACCTGTTGTTTTTTTGTCGTATTTACGTTGTTATATCTCTGATTGTCATGATTACTGATGTGAATCACCTGTGCCAACTGCTTCGGACTCTGATTGGCTCCCTGTCCCTATTCAAACCCACACCTTTCTGTCACCTGTTGTCAGTCCGTCTGCAAACCTCAGTTTACACTAGGCAAGCCCTTTTCGACCCTGACTCCCGCCGTTTTTGCTCCCGTCTGTTCCCCGCGTTCGAGTGACCTGCCTCCCGCGCCCAGCGATCACCGGATGGTGGGTGCGACCCTTTCCTTTCTTCCAATAAAACTGAGAGAAAAGTAACGCAAGTGGGTCCTGTTTCCGTTCTGGTCCTGACATCCAGAGTACCTTTTTTATTGTATACCTGCTGTGGTGGTATTTCTGTAGTGTTTCCACAGTAGATTTTTTTATAGTATATGTGTATTATTTTTGTAGTATTGCTGTAGTTGTATTTTATTGGTTTTTATTTCATGTTTACATAGTTGTATTTTTGTAGAATTTCTATAGTATTTCCATAGTACCCTTTCTATAGTATACCTGTATTTTTGTAGTATTTCAATGTGATATCTCTGAAGTATTTTTGTAATACAGTATTACTGTGGTGGTATTTCTGTAGTGTTTGCACAGTTGAATTTTTGTAGTATATCTGTATTATTTTTGTAGTTTTACTGTAGTTGTTTGTTTGTTAGTATTTCTATTTTAGTATTTCTGTTGTAGTATTTTTGAAGTATTTCTTTAGTTGTATTTTTATAATATTACGGTTGCATTTCTGTAGTATCTATGTTTTCATATTTCTATGCTAGTAATTTTGTATTATAGTGTTTCTATGGTAGTATTTTTGTAGTATTTATGTACTATTTTTTCTTTTCAGAATGAAAAATATAGAAGATATGGTCCATGTGTTTAAGCACTTATTCTGATATTTAGTTTTATCGAGTAATTTTGTAGTTTTTTTGTAGAATTTCTGTAGAAATATTTCAGTTGTACACACACAAAAAGACAATGGGAGAAAAGGTGGCACCAAAAATATTTTTTTACAAAAGTAACTTGATGTCCTCTTTAATACATTGTCATGAAATTTTGACCATTTTCATTTGTGGGGCCAAGTGAAAATGATGTGGCCCGCAAGCTTTAGTTTGCCCACCTTTGCCATAAAGGCTTATGGTTTCTTTAAATCATGGGCCCCCAGAGTGGTGCCCTAGGAGCACCAGAGTATCCCGCAGATCAGTTCTGAAAACAGCTTTTTCAAAAAAACTGTTACTTTTGTGTAACAAGGTAGATTATCAAAATAAATGCTGTAAAACAAGGAGCAGTTCCTTTAAAGATTTTACAAGCAGAACATTCTGGGCAAAAATGACTTCTTATACTGACAGGTGGGTCCATAAGCTCAAAAGAAACCTAATCTTTGAGAAACTTAAAAAACTTAAAGTCCCAGTGTGTAATGGTTGACCACTAAATGGCACTGTTGTCCAATGTGAACGAAACCCAATGCCAGAGAGCACAGCGCAGCAACAAGAACCCAGACAAAAATATCAGCGACCTCTAGGTAGGGATTTAACTATGTAAAAGAAATAGATTTTTTTTTACCTATGCTTCTTTTTTTTAATAAGAAGTAACATTGGTATGGTAGCAGTGCATTTTTGCCTAGTATTAAATTCATGTTTTTTACTCCCTGAAAGTTTTTTGTACCACTCGGAAGCACTAACCATTCCCCAATGTCCCTTTAAGGCAGTGAAACTTTCCACTGCACACGCTTTGTCTAAAAGGGTTCTAGCAAATCTGATATAATAACGTTCAAGGCCACTTTTGGCTACAAAATAAAGCCGACAAACTGAAATAACGAAAACGTTATAGAATCACAACTGAATAAATGAAATTATATCATTGTGACTAAATAAATTAAGAAGCTATAAACGACTGCTATAATAAAGACATTTTTAATGAAAAATTTCTTTAACCGTGACATATTTCAATAATACAACATTGCTCAGCAGTAATGGGTCACTGTGATATTTTTTAGGACATGTTCTTTCTAACTGGCATGAACAATCATTGAAATGATCAGCAGCTTACATACATGATCAATTCCTTGCAAAAATATCTCTCAAATTAGCCTGTGATTTATATTTGTAAATAACTCACTTCTCTTATATGAGGCAGATCTTTTAACCCGACTTTAAATAATTACAACACGGTAATAACATAGTAATAACATAGCAATAACAAGTTATTTCAGGAATTCATGTCAAACTAGTAGCCCTTCCCGCTGATTAGTAACAAAAAGTAGCCATCAGCTTGTTTTTGTCTTTGTGCCACCGTCCAAAGACGCAAATTCAGTTATGAAAAAAATGACGACTGATCAACTAAGACTTTAGATATTTCACAGATTTACAGCTGGATAGCAAAATAAAGGATGGTTAATGAGCAGTTCATTCCCGAGAACCTTACAGAGGGTCATCAACACAGCCCAGAAAATCATGGGCTCTCTGCCAAGTCTGGAGCATATTACCAGCTCAAACTACTGCAGAAGAGCCAACACTAAGGACTCCTTTTACCCAGGCTAATACCTTTCAGACTGAAGCAACAAGTCCCTTAAAACCAAGCCGAACATGCTCGGAGACAGTTTCTTTCCTAAAGCCATCACCACCCTAGCACATAAAACTGTGAAAAAACATCTTTCCTATGTATATTGTAGAATAATTTATAATCATATCTTATTCCTGCATAATGTTGCTGCTAAATGTCATTGCACTACTTCTCATGACACGATTTTATGGTGCATTTACAACTTAAGCCAGTTTACAAGCAATACCCTGAAAATATTGCCTATACATCCTTTTTTTATATTACATATTGAAGTCCTTTATTCTATTTATCCCGGAGTGCCACATCCAAATCAGCAAAGTCTAATTGTAATAACATAGTAATAACACAAGTTGCCATTTGTTTATAATTATCGGGTCAGATGTATCGACATTTCGTTCTGTATACACGTGTACAAGAATGACAATAAAGTATATCTGAATCTGAATCTGAATTTCAGGAATGCATATCAAACTGGTAGCCCTTTTGGTTATTTAGTAACAAAAACGTGGCTCTCCTTTTCAAAAAGTTGAGGATCCTTGCTTTAAATGTTTTTTCTCGCCTAATTTAGTAACAAAAAAGTGTCTCTCAGTTTCAAAAAGTTGTGCACCCCTGCTTTAAATCTTTTTCTCGCCTACTGAGAGATTTCCATGAAGGCAAGTCAGAGCAAAAGCGACCGCTAGATAGCACTGTTCCTCTATTGAAAACCGGCGCCAGAAGCAGTGCAGAGTTGGGCTCAGTATATAAACTAATAATCAGGAATAGACAGTAAACTATTGGGGCAGTCATTAGTGTGCTCTGTGACATTATATTCAAAATCCCGACCCGAAATGTGAAAATCCCTGCAAGGTGTCATATCAAAAAGAATCTCTTCAACGTAAAAATTGCCTCCAAGCATGATCACAATTAAAAAGACTGCCTTGCATCTTTCCGCGTTTAGTTTGATTATTCAATCGTCAAAAATTGTATGCAAATTGCTGTAATGCAGGAAATCTGGGATAGGAATCAGCAGCAAGGATGTAAAGCACTTTCTATAAGAGGATTTGGAGAACTCACCTTGGAGCCCGGAGTTCCGTCTTTTCCTGGTCGGCCCTGCTCAAAGAGCGCAACACAAACAAAGACATTCGCTATAAGCGCCTTGGATTGGATCAGCGCCACCGCGCCGCTGCTAATCTCCAATTTAATGGGATATCTCAATGATCCTGATTGCTTGGCAAAGGCGTGGTGGGAAAATTACAGAAAGCGTCTTTTAGGGTGATTACAATCTTCGGAATGTGACGGCGAGCATATTTCAGCGCTTTTTTCGCGAATCATTTTTTAATAAAGAAGGGATAGCTGTTTGCGTTCATTTCGAGTAGATCCACCAGATATGTTTTCACGTTACGATGTGAAATTCATGTTTTAAGGGAAAACATGATAACTATGGAAACGAAGTTTGCGGTTATTGGTAAATAAGACGAAGGCACGAGTGTCACTACATGCAAAGCGGTAAGCGCAAATCGCCAATTGGGACCATAATTAGATATAAGGAGGCGATTAAAACAGGATGACAATCTTTGCAAGTAAAAGTTTTCACTTGAATCTGTAGTCTCATTCCCCCCCCCCTGCACCCACCTGCTACTCCACTTGACCAGCCTAATTCCGTCACACAAAAGGTAAATAAATGTTCATGATCAATTTACATATAAATAATAGAAAAACAGAACCTAATATTTTTGTGCTGTATTCACTTGGATCGGACTGATTCCATATTTCCCAGTATGGCCCCCTATTTTTTTTTCGCTGTGTTTATCGTGATTACAAAATAACTCAAATAGGTACAATGAGTTAATTTTCATGAAATTTCCAAGCAAAAAGTACCAGCATGGTATCAGTATCGATACTACCTTGTATTTACTTGAATCAAATCGATTCCATAATTCCCTAAAATCTTTGTGCTATGTTTATCGTAATTATAAACTAACTCAAAGAGGTTCAATGATCCAGTGATCATGACATTTTCAAGCAAAAACTATCGGTATGGGATCGGCATCGATCAATACCACCTTGAACTTACTTGAATCAATTCGATTCAAAAATTTGCAGCCTAAAATCTATGTGCTGTGTTTATCGTAATTATAAAATAACTCAAAGGGGTTCAATTATTCAATGATGACATTTCCGAGCAAAAAGTACCGGTTTGGGAACGGTATCGATCGATACGATCTTGTAGTTATTGGATGGAATCAATCCCACAATTCCCAGTATCGCCCATTAAAATCTGTGTGCAGTGTTTATCGTAATAATAAACTAACTCAAATATGTTTAATCATTCAGTGATCATGAAATCTCCAAGCAAAAAGTACATGTATGCGATCGGTATCGATTGATACTACCTTGTATTTACTTGGATCAAATCAATTCCATGATTCTCAGTATCGCCCCTTAAAATCTGTGTGGAGTGTTTATCATCATGATAAACTAACTCAAGGGGTTCAATTATTCAACTATGAGATCTCCAAGCAAAAAGTACCGTTATGGGATCGGTATCGATCGATACTACCTTGTATTTACTTGGATCAAATAGATTCCGTAATTCCCGGTATCAGCTCCTAAAATGTTTGCGCTGTGTTTATCGTAATTATAAACTAACTCAAAGGGGTTCAATTATTCAATGATGGCATCTCCAAGCAAAAAGTACCGGTATGGGATCGGTATCGATCGATACTACCTTGTGCTTACTTGGATCGATTCGATTCAAAAATGACCAGATTCGCCACCTAAAATCTATGTGCTGTTTTTATCGTAATTATAAATTAACTCAAAGAAGTTCAATGATTCAGTGATCATAACATTTCCAAGCAAAAAGTATCGATATGAGATCGGTATCGATCGATACTGCCTTGTATTTACTTGGATCAAATCAATTCCATAATTCCCAGTATCGTCCCTTAAAATCTTTGTACAGTGTTTATCATAATCAAAACTAACTCAAAGGGGTTAAATTATTCAATGATGGCATCTCCAAGCAAAAAGTACCGGTATGGGATCAGTATCGGTCGATACTACCTTGTGCCAACTTGGATCGATTCGATTAAAAATGACCAGATTCGCCACCTAAAATCTATGTGCTGTGTTTATCGTAATTATAAATTAACTCAGAGGTTCAATGATTCAGTCATCATAACATTTCCAAGCAAAAAGTATCGATATGAGATCGGTATCGATCGATACTACCTTGTATTTACATGGATCAAATCAATTCCATAATTCCCAGTATCGCCCCTTAAAATCTTTGTGCAGTGTTCATCGTAATTATAAACTAACTCAAAGGGGTTCAATTATTATTATTATTATTATTATCATTCATTATTCAATGATAAAATTTCCAAGCAAAAAGTACCGGTATGGGATCGGCATCGACCTTGTACTTACTTGGATCGAATCAATTCAATGAGTCCCAGTATCACCCACCGCCCCCTAATTTCCATCCCAAGCCAACTTTACAACCTGGAAAATCTTTGGGGATCCTGTAAGCGTGATTACCAACTCAACACATGCAAATCCTTACAGCAACACCTTGCGGTCCCTCAGGTCCCGGGAAGCCCGTTTCTCCGAAGGGCCCCCTCTCGCCCTGTCATACAACAGAGAAGATCCACATGTCAATCAAAAGCCATCAAAAACTGACGTTCAGATTGGCAGCTCAAAGAAGGCTTGTGCCGCTCACCGGCTCTCCTGGGGTCCCCGCTTCTCCCCGGGGCCCGGGCTTCCCCTGTCAATCAAGGGCCAAAGAAAAGAATCATGGGTGTTTGACAGACACTCATCGATGTCATTTGTGCAGGAAGTGTGCAGCCTCATTTATAATAGAAGTAAGTTCTGGAGCTAAAACAAGCGGGGGCAATCCAGGGAGTATAAAAAGTCTTCACAACCCCTGTTCAGATGCTAGGTTTTTGTGATTAGCTACAGTTAATATTCAGTAGAACCCAGGGTTACTGTCACCTTCTTTCAGAGGCCCTAAAGGGGTTTGGAACTGGAAAAATGTGTGTCCTATCTCCATGCCCTAATAGTCTTATAATGACTGCTTGGAAAACACACGGGGTCGGTTCATTGCCATTTCCACATCACTTTCGTCCTATCTGTTATCACGTCCGGTTTCAGTTTATGTTTGTGGTTAGGACACTTTGCAAGTTGTTTTAACACCTGTTTTGTTTTGATCATAAATTTCATCTTTTATATATTTATATGTATTATATTTATTTGGGGCAGCACGGCGGCGCAGTGATTAGCGCGTGTGCGGCAGAGTTCTGAGGTCATGGGTTCAAATCCAGCTACCAACCTTCCTGTGCGGAGTTTGCATGTTCTCCCTGTGGTTGCGTGAGTTTTCCTCCGGGCACTCCCACATTCCAAAAACATGCATGTCAGGTTAATTGGCCGGTCGAAATTGTCCCTACGTGTGAATGAGCGAGCGAATTGTCTGTCCCTGTGTGCCCTGCGACTGGCTGGCAACCAGTCCCCTGCCCACTGCCCGGAGATGGCTAGGATGGGCTCCAGCACCCCCGCGACCCTACTGAGGATAAGCGGTGCAGATAATGAACGGATGGATGGATATATTTATTTGTAATGCCCTTTATGACAAAATGTCTCTCAGGGCAGAAACAACAACAAATAACTAGCTATAAAAAATATTTTTGTAGGAACGGGAATATTTCAAGCAAAGTATGGAAAAAGTAAAAATGTAACTTGGATATGATTATATTAATGGTAATAATATTGTAATGTATAGTTTATACTCAGCTAAAAAACTAAAAGGGAGCTGGATAGAGTAAAAGCGGTTCAAGGTTCGTATGGGTTGCTGGTAATCCTTGAAAATTTTGATCTTTTTTTATGTGAGGGTTAAAATGGCTTGAATCCTGGTTGAAGTGCTTGTAAATGGGACGGACAAGGATCTTCAGTCTTCCCCTGTTCCAGTGAAGGTCTCTTTGATCAGGTGCGCTACCATCCCGCAGAGGGCCCCATTCAGGTTTGGAACTGGGCACAACGTGTCGGATCTCCACTCATCCGTCCCTAGAAATTCCATCCTTTGATAAATGACGGGAGTCCGTCCAGTCATCAGGTTTGGCTTTTTGTTTCAGGTTTGGACACTTTGAAAGTTCTTTTAAGATCCGGGTTGTTTTTGTTAATAAAACCATCCATTGTTGAGCACACCATCCCCCGGCTTCCCTGCATTTGGGTCCACCCATGAAAACATGATAGTTACTGCATCCCCCCTTACTATGTTTTAATGTTCTGATGTGGAATGTGATGTTTTTACGGCATTTTCCCTTTCAATCCAAATTTTGTGTTGTTCAATGTGTAAAACTGTCTTAAAGAGACCTGTCTGATATTGGTCAACATCATATAAGATGCTGGTCTGCTATAGGTTTGCATAACAACATCACGAAGAAGCAGATATGTTATTGGCTGAACTACCTCCCACAATTCTCCATTTCCCTTCAGTTCAGAATCTCCTGTACTTTGGAAAGACTCAACAAGTTAGTGCAATGCAATACTATATTTTCTTTTCTGTTTTTATTTGCTATGGGACCTAAAACCTGCACTTAAAAGGAGAAGGAAAAACATGATAACCATGGAAGCGAAGCTTGCAATTATCAATACAAAGAAGGCGCACAAATTGTCGCCCTCGCTAAGGAATATGGCCATAACCAATGGACAATCGGGGCAATTGTTAAAAATAAGTAGGTAATTAAAGCAATGGGCATGCCAATCCTTGCAAGTTTTAAAATCTATTTCCTGTTTTTATCTCCTACTACCTCAGCATCCACCAGCTACTCCACTCTACCAGCTCAAGTCACACAACAAAAAGGGTAATTAAAATTAAAACAATCTTAACAAGGATAGTTACTTATAATAATATTTAAATATGTCCATGCTTTCAACATATAAGTAATACTTCGTGTTAATTCGTGTTTTTTATCTGGGTTACTGGTGGTACAGAACACATTAGCAAATTGGTATTTTGGAAAAAAAAAAAAAAAAAATTGCTTGCAAATTTTTTTTCAGCCTTTTCCTTTGTTGGGGGGTAAATAATCATGATATCTCATCCTCCTGAAAAAATAACATTATTTTTTTACATTTACAATTTCTTCAAAGGGAATTTTAAAACACTTGACACACATTTAAAAATGGGAACGTTACAGTGAGACAACTTTTTGGGCCATTGCTCACATATAAAATAAACAAATATAAATATGAGATAACAAAAATATAGATAAATCAAAATCAAAACAAAACAAATAAGTAAATAAGAACAAAACTGAAATAAAAAGATCACTAAATAAAAATAAACATAATAATTAAAAAGATTAAAACACATATATGCATGAATAAATAAGAACCGAAAATAGAAATACATAAACCAAAAGAAGAATATTATAAATGAGTAAGATACAATAGAAAATAAAATGAAATCATTTAAAAAAACAACAACAATGTATATTTCTTTAAAAAGAAATACAACTGCATCAATATTTCACAACTGCTTTTCTATTCTATTTGAATTATTTTCAATTTGAGTCATAATTTTTCCATTACAGGAAAAGAAAATAGGAAAAGAAAGCCTACTCAAAATCATCAATCAAGCAAAGAAGTAAACCCCTTGAAACGATTGTTATCACATTTTCATCTCAAATGGATGTGCAAACAATTCATTGTAAATGTTTATTTCCCTTTTTTTGAAGATGTGTTTTCCCTCCATTTAAGATCACCACAAAAAAAGAGTTTAAAAAGAGGACCTTGTTACTTGTTTCTTTTTTTTATATCACAAAAACCTGGCATTGGAACAAAGGGGCGTACATTTTCCCTATCCTTTATATCCGAGCAGGTAATTATCTTGTGTAGTGTAGCGGAACCTTGGATAAACACAGATGATTAAGCGGAAACATGAGTCGGCATTAGAAAATAAATAAATCACACAACATGTCAGACATCGGCTGTTCACATTCTTTGACATTGAGTTTGCCATACCGTGACTGTACCTCATAACGTGAACGAGGATTGAACAAAAAAAAAGAAAAAGGAAAAAGGACTTACTGTCAGGCCTGGTATTCCAGGTGGGCCCGCCGGGCCAATGTCACCCTAAAAGAAGACAGATAAGTACAATCATTAAATATTATAAGCATCATGCATAATAACCTCTTAAAAATATTGAAGACAACTTGATGCTGCTATCTTCTAAAAAATTTTGTGTGTTTTAAATGAACTAAAGGTCAACTATCTGGACCAGGTGTTGAGAACCTGTGGCTCGCAAGCCAAATATTGCTCTTTTCATGACCACTTATGGTACGGAGAACAAAATTCTGGTCATTCGAATTTCTTCCAAAACGTTCCAATTTTGATGCCGACGTAACGCTATGAGAGTGAGTGGTTCGGTCCAGTCTTAACGGTACAGTCCCAACTACAGTTTACAGTCAAGGTGTCACATCAACAGACCAAGTTTTGGCTAGACATCGCTAAGGAATTTTTATATGGAAGCTCATTTGTCAATGTATGTTCACTGTTGAGACACGTTATGAAGAAAACCCACTGAACAAACTGTAAAAACGCAGGGCAATTTGGTTGGGTACGCAGTGCCGTAAATACACCAGTATCCACGTTTGCAGAATTTTGTGACATATCGCCAAAAGAACTCTGCCTGCACCTTGTTTTAAGGCCAAACGAAGGTCAGTATGAGCCTCAACGATCTGCTGGAGGTAGACAAGTTTAAAGTGGTATTTTTGTTGATATGGGATACTTATATTATTCTTATTTCATTAATGTAATCAAATCATCTCACGTCCCATAGTGAAATAAAATGTGGTGAAAAATGTGTTTACTTTTTCTGGAGAGCACGTTTGGCAGTCTTAAATATATGGTGTGGATCTCTCTCTAAAAAAAGAATCTAAATATTTTGCTATCATTGCTCTCAAAAATCTTCATGACCCCTATTGTCAGTTGCAATTCAGTTGCAGGGGCCTGACTATTTATGTCAAAGTGCTACATATGTGTATTATATTATTTGCTATGCATTTAGTTTACCCTTGGGATGATGTTTTAAGGAGGTCCATGAGTTTTTAGTTGCTATGCAATTGTAATATAATCAATGATAATATTTTCTTATTTAATTCGTCCCTTCTAATATATTCTTGGAGACACCACAAAGAAATTAAATTTTATCAGTTGCTATGCATCTGCTATGCCCTTTATAATAATTTTTAATCACAGCCTAATTATGTTGAAATTATCAATTTTCATACATGAATTTGTCCCTTTGCCCCCCCTCCCACACACACCAATAAAATATCTTATATGCTAAACTTAGCGTCACATATGCTAAGTAATTTACAATAAAGATGTTGAAATTGAAAGTTTCTATGCATTACAATAATTTGTCCCTTTAAACATTTTATTGGGGACAACGCAATAATGTTAATGTTATCAGTTGCTATGCATCTGCTATACCCCTTATCATCATTTTTTTAGATCACACCCTAATGATGTTGAAATTATCAGTTGCATAGCGTCCCTTCAGATATTTTCTCCGGGACACTGTTAGGATGCTGATATTGTCAGTTGCTATGTAACTTTGTTTTCTTTGAAAAAATGCCCCCTCCCCCCCAAAAACCCAAAACTTTGCTTAACTTTTACAACAAGATTTTTCTTTGACATCACAGCCTAATGATGTTAAAATTGCCAGTTGATATGCATCCGGTTTGTCTCTTTGGGACACTGTAACGATGTTGTCCGTTGCTATGCAACCTTGTTTTCTCTGAAAAAATGCCCCTCCCCTTCAAAAACCCCAAAACTATGCTTAACTTTACAGATTTTTCTATGACATCACAGCTTTTAATGATGTTAGAATTGTCAGTTGATATACATTCGGTTTGTCTCTTGGGGACACTATAACGATGTTGTCAGTTGCTATGCAACTTTTGTTTTCTTTGAGAAAAAAATGCCCCCGTCTCTTCCAAAAAAACGTTAAAAACTCATATATTTTCAAGTTTTTATTAATATTAAATCCTAAAAAAATGTTTTTTTTCCCAATTATAATGCATTTAAGTATTTTTTTCATTTATTTATGTTGATGAGATGCATTGGCTTACCTTTGCTCCAGGTAGACCTTCAAGACCAGGTAACCCCATGAGCCCCGGGTCACCCTATCAATATCCAAAACAAAACACTCAGCTGTGTCGAAGAAAAACATCAACAAAAAATAACAACGCACAGTTTGTGAAGAAAAATATAAATAGATTCACTGTTCCTATTTTTGGTCCGTCTGTCTTTTAAGTGTAGTTGATGAGCATTTCAGAAAAGTGTTTATTTTATAGCTGTCATATGTTAGGACATCAAATCTAAACCCGACGTCGCACGTTTCGATCCCCGCTCTCGGTTAGGTCTTAATACCAACTTTCACCCGTCGATACCGTCCCCGGAAAAACATATTTCACACAATATCGCATGATCTATGACACAATTCCAGACGGAGAAAGAGCCGCCCCATTTGAAAAATCCCAATCAGGGCCTAAAAATAGAGAGCTATTCGCAGCTTCGACAGCCTCTATTGAGCTCATCTTGTTCCCGGGCCCCCAATTACCCACCAAAGAGGGGCCAACCGGCCCCGACCAAGATGGATCGCTCGGGTAATTGTCACACATGTAGATTGTCGCGAGTAAAAGGAGGATCAGCTGCGAGACGGATCGAGGCAATTCCGCCAAGGCACGGGCGCCGCTCTCGCAATTTATTAAAACGTCAAATTAACATTCTGGTGAAAAATCGTGCAGCAGCAAAACAATAAAATGTACTATTGGCCCCACGTATACAAAGAATTCCCGGCGGTTGCAGGGAGGGGGAGGAGGAAACCGGTCGTACTATTTCATATTTTTCGAAGTTGTGTGCATCGATTGAAATCAACTGAACTGACAACTGTGACTTTAAAGGAAAGATATCAAATAAATATCTGTCGTGAGAGGGAAAAAGGTGTCAACTTACTGCGAGTCCTTCGTCTCCTTTGGGGCCCTTTAAAAAAAGATAAATGTGACAAGCGTGCTCGGAAAAATATCGTGCGGTACGCGGACGAAATGTGTGTTTTGATGGTGATAGTGGAATGTACACATTAAAAGAAGAATACCCTAGCTCAAAATAATGATAATATAAAAAATAATCTTTCCAAGTAAAACTTTATTCTGCCCATTTTGAAAACATCTCTATAAATATTCATACATATTTAAAAAAATATTTTTAATATCTTTATCTCATTTGTATTTGACTTATTTTTTTATATATTTTATTTTATGGTATTTTTGTATAACTATTTTTTAATTTCTATAATTTATTTATTTCTAATATTCTTATTTATTGATGTTTAAGTATATTTTTGTATCTTTTTGTATCCAAATCCAGCTTTAAATTTATCCACAACAGTATCTCAGACCTGCCTGGTGTGTTCCTCGTTCTTCATGATGCTCTCTGCGCTTTAAACAGACCACTGAGACTATCACAGTGCAGGTGCATTTATACAGAGACTTGATTACACACTGGTGGATTCCATTTATCATCGTTAGTCATTTAGATCAACATTGAATCATTCAGAGATCCTCACTGTACTTCTGGACAGAGTTTGCTGCACTGAAAGTAAAGGGGCTGAATAATTTTGCACACCCACTTTTTCATGTTTTATCTGTTAAAAAAGTTTAAAATATCCAATGAAGTCGGTTCCACTTCATGATTGTGTCCCACTTAATGTTGATGCTTCACAAGAAATTACAGTTTTATATTTTTATGTCTGAAATGTGGTAAAAGGTCACATAGTTCAAGGGGGCTAAACATTTTCGCAAGCCACTATATAAATATATAAATATATATATATATATATATATATATATATATATATATAATAAGAAATACAAATAAAAAATCAATGATAATTTTTATTAAATTTTACAAAATAAAAAATGAAAAAAATAAAAGCAAACAAACCAAACATAATTTTAAAATATAAAAGTATGAGATAAATAAAAAAAATAAATAAAAACCAAATAATAAATACAAATTTTAAAAAAAAAAAATACAAAATTAAAAGTAAAAATAATAAATAAGCAAATCATATATACAATTTTTTTAAATAAATGAACAAAAAAACAAAACAAAAAAGTACATTACATTATTAAGTGATAACCACTCAATGAATGATGAATTGAATAGTGAAGTTGTGTTATCAACACCAAAATGTAAATCAAAATAATTATGTTCCCCACATGAATCAAACAAATCATGAGAACATTGCAATGATACATCTACTGTATAGGGCAATATATAATACTTGAAATTAGAGCGCTGACCTATAGATCGGGCAGGAGAGTTATCTGAACCCTAAAGGTTTAAACGTCTCTTCCACCACCAACCCCATGCAGGTGTTGTGGGAGAACTCACCCTGCGGGGACCTTAGATTAGATGTCTCCCGGGGCCCGACCAGATTACAAACTGCCTGATAAGGAAGAGCGTGTGCAAGGGGATACTCAAAGCCAGCCATTTTTGTAGCCCAACTCTGACTTCCATTTGCAAATAGCTGAGTTTTGTGCATCCCGGGGTCGAGACATCTGACTGAAAATCAGGAAGCCTCTTAGCCTCGTCGGCGCTCCGTAAATGTGACGGAGTGTGATACGAGGACCTCAGGAGCTGAGATAACGCTGGAGGGGCGTTTTATTTTCATCCCCCTCTTTTCGTTTGAGAGTCTCTACAACAGGGTTGTCAAACTCACTTGAGCTCAGAGGCCACATGGTAAAAATAGTCTCACAGGGGCCAGACTTGTTGATTAAAGAGAGGAAGAAACAAAGAAAGGAAGAGAGAGTTAGAAAGAGAAAGTGAGTGGGAAAAAAGGTTAGCGATAACAAGAAAGAGAGAGAAAGATTAGAATAGAGAGTAAGAAAAGAGAGTGAAATACAAGGAGAGAGGGAGATATGAAGAGAGACAGAGAGAGAGAGAGAGAGAGAGAGAGAGAGAAAGAGTTGCAAAATAGAGATTAGAAACAGACAGCTAGAGAATCAGGGAGAAAAGGGAAGAAGAGAAAAAAAGAGAAAAAGAGAAAACAAGAGAAAAAGATAGAGTGAGAGATGAAAAGAGAAAGAGAGATTTTGAAAAAGAAAAATAAAATGGGAGAATTTGGAGGGAAAGAAAGAGAGAAAGCAAGAAAGCAAGAAAGCAAGAAAGCAAGAAAGCAAGAAAGCAAGAAAGCAAGAAAGCAAGAAAGCAAGAAAGCAAGAAAGAAAAAAAGAAACAAACAAAGAAACAAAGAAACAAAGAAACAAAGAAACAAAAAGAGAAAGAAATCAAATGAGAGTAATAGAGAAAAAAAGATAAGAGAAATAATTAAGCAGATATAAAGAAAGTTAGAGGGAACGTGAGAGGAAAACAAAGAGATAAAGAAAGAGAAAAAGAGAGAGAAAATGACAGATAAAGAAAGAGAAGAAGAGTGAGAGAGAAAACCAAAGAAAGAAAGACAAAACGGGAGAGTGACAAAGAGATAACAAGAAAATCAGATAAGAAAGGAAAGAGAGAGAAAAAGAGATACATCTTGGAAATATAGAAATATAAAAGAGGAACGAAAGAGAGAGAGAGAGAGAAATGGAGAAAAATGACGAGAGAAAAACAAAGAAATAAAGAGAGAAAGGGGAGAAAGAAAGAGATCAAGAAAGACAGGAGAAAAACGACAAAACAAGCAGAGAGAGAGAGGGGCGAGAGAAAGAAAAGATAATCAAGAAAGAAAGCGAGATGGCATAAAAAGAGTGACTTTGCTGTAAGGTTATACATCTCATTTTTCTTTTGTACTTCTCTCAGCATTGTATTGTGGGCCACACAAAATGATTTAGCAGGCCACATTTGGCCGGCGACCCTCCCGTTTTAGAATCTCTAGAACCAACAAGACTGTCTGCTGACGTTTTTTGTCATGGTGCACTTTAAAAGAATCACTTCAGGCGTAACGGTGATTATACTTACCGGAGCACCGGGTGCCCCCGGGGGTCCCAAAATAGCTCCCCCGCTCTGTAAAGACAGGATTTTTGACTTTCTTTCATTATAACAATTCGGGTCAAACACATTTTAACCACAGGCGGGTTTTTTTTCCCCCTGCAAAATGATGGATAGCATAGCAGTTTGGACTGCACGCTTGACAGAATTGAGCTCTATACCTGCAGCTTGTACAGACTGCTCATCCCGTTGCCCTCCTCGTAAGGGATACCCTAAAAAACAAGGGGAATTAGATCATTTCAGAATTCATCCCACTTGCAAATATTCTGAAACAGAATCGGAATCATCTCTATAATCATTGTGTCGCTACAATAAAATTAGGGTGCCCTCCGGATAGCACGGTATACAGGATAAAACGATAATAAATTGAAAAATTAGGTTTATTATAAAAAAAGTTCAAACATTAAGTAGCTTGGACGTTCACTGTATAAGGAAAAAATACATGCATATATAATCAAGTAGAATTTTCTTATTCAAAATATGAATTCATTTTCTGCATTAAATTATTGTTGGTAATATACTGATTAAACTGATAACCACAAACCTGTCTTTTTTCATTTTCTCCTTTCATACTTCCTTTTTTTAAACTTTTTTATACAACATAGTCATTCGTAATAGAATGCATCAAAGCAAGTGAGCCGTTTGAGAGCCGGCTCTCTTTAATGAGTTGAGCCGAAAAAGACGGTTCTCTAAAAAGAGACGGACTTCCTTTCACTACACAACTACCACAAATTTGCGTTTAACCGTACATTTTCTTGTACGTCGTACACGTCTTAAAATGCATAATAAACCTACTTTGTTCGGCAAAAACGTACAGGTTGACAGGTATGCATTTCAGGAGGAGGCAGGATAGAGTCAGGAGTCACAAAAGTTTGCCTAGCGTGTAGATTAGGTTCACAAACGATCCGACGAGTGCTGTCAGGAAAGCGGGGGTTTAAAAAAGAGGAAGCAGCCAATCAGCGTCCGCGGCTGTTGGCGCCAACGGAGCAGACTCAGGTGCCCCGCATGAATAATCATTACAATATATATATATATATATATATATATATATATATATATATATATATATATATATATCATTCAAATGATGATTGACACATTGGTTAGCCAATGAAACGCCGGTATATAAATCCCAGCATACACTGCGGACTACTTCGCGTTCGGAAAATCTAGTCATAGAACCGCCCTGCTGACCACGGCTTCAGGTTTGGGGGGAACGCCACCATTGGCGCTCTACAGTCAAAGTAATGCAACAATTTTGACCATCAGTAACGGTAACGGCGTGTTAACGGCGGGAAAATAATTAGTTGGATTACCCAGTTTTTGAAAAATGAACGTGGTTACGTGACGGCGTTTTAAATAACAACAATAAAACGAAGTGGAGCAATGGCACTCATTTAGAAGCAAGTGCGTGCCGTGGTTCTTTTCAGGCCACTGAGCCGTCCCCTGATCTGTCCCCTGACCCGTCCCCTGTCCTCCCAGAATGCACTTTATGGGGCCAGAGTGCAGGGGAGGGGAAGACAGGTTCAAGGGGACGTCTGATGAATTACAGATTGCATTTGGACGTCTTTACTCGCTGGCCTTTTGCAGGAAACCGACATGCATCAATGCTAGCCGCCGGGTTGTCACAATGTCATCCTAATTGGATTTGTTTGTCGTATAGTTCTCTTATCCTGGGCTAGTTATTGAAGTTGACTCAGGGTTAGTCTGGTAGAAGTAGCAAAAAATAATCTGAAATAAAGAAAGAGGATGTACTAGATTCAAATAGGAAATAGGTCAACTTCGTTTCACAGAATGGCACAAAACAATATTTTAGTGCAATTTATAGAAAGACCGGGAACATGAATTTCAAAGATTAAAATACATTTTAATGCAGAAGACAATGGCGCTAATAGTGGGCCTGGAAATTGATGATGCTAGCTTTCTGCTCAGAGGAATGGATCTTTGACTTCTATACCTGTTGGTGGAAGCCTAACCAGAATGGATCTTTGACATTTCTAGCCGTCAATGGCAGCCTAGTTAAAATGGATCTTTGATGACTACAGCCTTATTGGGCACTCTAGCTAAGCTGCATCTTTGATGACAACAGTAGTTGATGGTGGATAAAGATAACTAGCCAGAATGGATATTAGATGTCTGTAGCCATCAATAGCCGCCAAGCTAAAATTGATCTTTGACGTCCATGGCCATACATGGCAACCTAGCCAGAATGGATCTTTGACATCCATAAAATTTAATGGCAGCCTGACTAAAATAAATCATTGATGTCTATGACAGCCTAACTATAATGTAACGGCAGCTAAGCCAGAATAGACATTTGACAACAACTATCAATGTGAGCCTGGTTAGAATGTATCTTTGACAAATGAAGCCTTATTGGGCACCCTAGCTAAGCTGCATCTTTGATGACAATAGCAGACTCGCTATAATGCATCTTTGACATGTATGGCTGTCAATGTTAACCTAACTGAAATGCATCTTTGCTGTCTATAGCCATGTATGGTGGAATATTTAAAATAGATCTATGATGGTTATAGCCTGATAGGGCACCCTAACTAAAGGGCATCTTTGATGACAATAGCAGTTGGTGGCAGCCTAGCTAAAACGCATCTTTGACATTTATGGCTGTCAATGTTAACCTAACTGAAATGCATCTTTGCTGTCTATTACCATGTATAGCAGAATATTTAAAATAGATCTATGATGGCTATAGCCTAAATAGGCACCATAGCTAAAGTGCATCTTTGACGTCTATAGCTTGAATGTCAGACTAGCTAAAAAGCATTTTTGATATCCTTAGCCGTCAGTGTCAGTCTGGCTAAAATGGATCTTTGAGGTCAATAACCATCAATGTGAGCCTAGCTAAAATGGATGTTTGACGCCTATAGCCAATAGGGTTAGTTAGCTGGATCCCTTAAACACTAGGGCCGTAGAGGCACAATTTCCTGTGATGCTTCTCCGGCAAGTTGAGCCTGGTGGTGCCCATCCCTCTTAAGACCAACATGTGTTTCCGCCCGGTCTCAAACTGGGGACCTTCGGCGTGACAGGCGAATGTTCTCACCAGTGCACTACGTACCCTAGGTAAGCTGCATCTTTGATGACGACAGAAGTCAATGGCAGCCTAGCTAAATTGCATCTTTATCATCTGCGACCAAAAGGATTCCCCGGATACAAAAAATCTCTTTGAAGTGGTCAACCCCATCTTCCTGCCTCACAAAGGAAATAATAAGCATTTATGGTAACTGTTTTTTTTCCTACTGATACCAACCAATAACTATTTTTTAGAACTCAGGGTGCTTGAAATTCTTAAAAAATGCTTGAATTCTAATGTTGTCTGTTCAAGAATTGAAAAGTGCGTGAATTTTTGGTTTTGTGCTTGTAAATGATTGAAATTTTTGCCATGTTTCTCAACACATCTGCTTAAAAATGACAGAGACATTGCTCTCTGGTGCCATTACAATTTTCCTTCTCTTGTGACTAATTGTTTGGCATTTCCTATGACACTTGATCGCCCCCTACAGGTAACGTTTTAAACAGGGCACTATGAAATGTGTATTAATGCAAGGATTACATATCAATTATGGACATTCATTATGGGCCATGCAAAAAATGTAAGGTAGTGTTTCCGAGTGGCATATTGGGCGGCAGTAGCTCAGGAGGTAAAGTGCTCGTCTTGGTATCAAGGGGTCGCAGGTTAGATTTCCGGCTCCTCCATGTTATATGTCGAAGTGTCCTTGGGTAAGACACTGAATCCCTAATGCTCTCAATAAGCAGGTTGGCGCCTTGCATGGCCGCACGGCCGCAATTGGTGTGTGAGTGTGTGTGTGAATGGGTAAGTGTGAAGCACATTGTAAAGTGCTTTGGGATTCATTGACCTGAAAGCGCTATATAATTGCAGACCATTCATTCATTCATTCATACCATTTATAGCTGTCAATGCTAGCCTAGCCAAATGGATCTTTGTCGTCTATTGCTGTCAATGGGCGTCTAGCCAGACTGGGTCTTTGATGTCTATAGCAGACTAGCTCGAATATATCTTTGACAGATGTCTATGGCAGCCTAGCCAAAGTGTATAATTGACATCTAGAATGTGATAACAATAGGCACTATAGAGACTATTTACCTAATCTAAAAAAAACTTACCGGAGGTCCTGGTAGTCCCGGTCGACCAGGTGCTCCTTCATTTCCCTGTTGTTTACAAACCACAAACATTTTTTATAGTAAGCTAATAAAACCAAAAAAAGTTTAAAAACAACATCATTGATTACTACATCAAAGGTTAAAAATGTGATCAAAACATAATAAGACTTTACTCTTTCTCCTTTAGCTCCTGGGTGACCCATCGGACCTGGACGACCTATGTGTCCCTATCAAAAGAAAATGGAAATGACAATTGAATTCAGCATCAAAAAATGGGTTTAATCTCTTACGCCGACATAACATTTAATTTTGCTGGTCTTCGTAATTACCTGATCTCCGGTGCGACCCGTTACTCCGGGAAGTCCTGGGACTCCAGGTGGCCCCTGAAGAAGTGAAAAGTCATCATTTCAATGTTATTCTGATTAACAAACAAAAAAACGATTGAGCAATTCGATAAACACTTGAATATAAACTTCATATACGAAAAAAAACAAGATAATTAAATCAAATTTAGATTTGTCCATTGAACATAAAAAATTCAAATTTTTCTCCCGAACAGCGCTTTGTATCTAATAGTCTTTTATTTTTAGTTGTCTTGGCTTTATAAAACTGCACTCTAGTTTTATGTCCTTTTTATATGAGAACTTTAACAAAATAAAGACTTTAAATGACTTTTTCAACAGTCCAAACAATTCACGGCGCTGAGCAAGTTGCTCCATTAAGAAAAGTAGTAAAGTCCGTATCGAAGGAAAAGAGACGACATTTCTATTTTCAAAAGTTGTTAAACTAAATGAGAGCTTTAACGAAGCTCGCCTCTCCCATATCAACCAATTAGTGCAACTCGGACTTTTTGGATCAGTTGGATTCAACTTAAAAAGGTCATCAAGTTTGGAAAGAAAGGATGTCAACTTTGTGGCAACTTTTAGCACTCACCTCATCGCCCTTATCTCCTGCGGGGCCCGAAAAACCTCGCTCTCCTTTCACTCCCTGCGTAGGAAAAAACGAAAAAGTTATATTTTGTCAGTCAATCAATTAAGCTCTCTCTCGCACTAATACTCCTGCACACATTCTCTGTTAAAATTATCCCTCTTACTCTTCCTCTCACATTCTATCATTCGCCATTTCTCATTCTCTTACTGGCCTTCTCTCTTTGTCTCTTACACCCTCGGACTCTCACACATTCTCTCTCTACCTCTCTCTAAGTAGCGAGCAAGCTCAATCTTTTTTCTTTGCTAGCTAGCTTGCTATGTACGCATCTCTCTCTCCATCTTGCTGTCTTTCTCTTTATCAATTGCTCACAAGCTAGCTAGTTTGCTATTCTCTTTCTTTTGCTGTGTAACCATCTTTCTCTCTTTCAGAATTGCTAACTAGTGAGCTAACTTGCTTTTTCGTGTTGCTATCTAACTAGTTAACCAACGTGTTTTTCCTAACTAGTTAGCTAACATGTTTTCTCTCACTCACATGCTATCTCACTCTCAAAGTCTATCATGTCTCACTGTAACTCTCACGCATTTTCTCTCAGATGATGATCCTCTCGCACACACTGACTTTTCCCATTGGCCCGCTGTCATTTTCTTTCATAACTGATACTCTCTCGATCTCTCTCCGACACATTCTCTCTCTTGCTTTCTCTCTCTCTCACAATCAAAATCTCTCTCATGCTTACTTTGACACACTATATTCTCTCTCTCGCAAACACTATCTCAGTCCCAGAAGTTCTCATGCACTATACTTTTTACACATTATCACTTAATGGTCCCTCTCACACACACACTAACTCTCTCTCATAGGCCCTATCTATGTCTGCCTCACACAAACATACACAGGTTTCCACTGTCGCACACTTTCTTTAACCATTCTCCCTATTTTTCTCACTCTTTCTCTCCTAAACGTTCTATCTTATTCCCAAACTTTCTAAACTATCTCTCACACACACAAGATCGCTCTCACACGCAATATTCTCTCTCCCACTCGATCCCATCAATCTCACTCAGTCACTCTCTATCTCTCGCACTTACGGCCCTGTCTTTCATTTTCTCTCACACATTTACTCCCAATCTTCCCTTACACACGCAAACTACCTCTTAATGACACTCTCACACACACTCAAACACATTTACTATCTATCCCTCTCACACCGCCAAAATTCTAATTGTTAGAGAACCTAACTCATTCAATCTCACAGTCTTGATAATCTTTTTCACATTTTCTGAAACATTCTCTCTCATGTTCATACTCTCACACTCAGAGACATATTTTCTCTCTCACAAATACTCTCTCTCACAACTCTCTCATACACACACCTTCACACTATCTGTGGTCGTTTCCCCAAGCACTCTCACACACTATTTCACATGCTCCCTCTCTCACACTTATACTGGTAAATTGTATTTTATTGTGCATTAAACCCAACTAAAATTGAAGTATATTGAAATGCATCTGGAGTTGTCTTTAGTCTTAGAATGTATTGGTCATTTAATATTATTAGCAAGATCAAGATATAAAAATGACAAAAAAAACAAGATGATCAAGCTTTTGTGAATAGTTCTACCATATGGAATCTAACCGTTATCCCACTGCGTCATATCGTTTGAGCCGTTCCTCCGTTAAACTGAACCGCCTCTAAATCGTCAAAAAACATGTTAAAAACATGTCAAAAACATGTCAAAAAATAAATCACCTCAAATCGGCTTTTCTGGCTAGACTTAAACCCTTAATTTATATAAACACCTAATTAAAGTGCTTATTTCTATCAATGTGAAGCAGCACCGTAACCATAGCAACACCTTTTAGTGCAACCCGCATTACTGACTTTCTCTAACGCTGGTAGAACTATAGAAGAGATTTCTGGAATTTGTTTTATGAAAAGTTTTAATAAAATGTGCGTATGCTGATATCATCATCCAACCTTTGGGCCTTCTTTTCCTGGATTCCCTATTGGACCTCTTACACCTGGGTCACCCTGTTTGAAAGGCAAACACACACATAAAAACACATTGTTGGTAACACACAAACAACCACTAGCAAAAAGTATGGAATCACCAGTCACTCAAACATTTTGTTCTGTAGAAAAAACAACTCAGATCACAAACATGTAACAATCATTCCAAAGTGCAACATATTGGCATTCAGAAACGCTAAAAGAAATTTAGAAAATACATTGCAATGGCAACCAGTTCAGGGTGTCCCCTGCCCACTGCCCGGAGATAGCTGACCGTGACCCTACTGAGGATAAGCAGTGCAGAAATTGTATGGATGGATGGACATTGCAATGGTCACAAAATGTTACTTTTATAGAGCAAGTGCAGGGAAATAAGTGTGGAATCACTCTGAGCTGAGGGAAAAAATTGGAATCAGTGCATTTTGAGTTATCTAGTCAATTTTCTGTGGCTTAGATTAAGTCTGTTCATTAATCAGCAGGTAAAAACAGTGCAGTTATCACACCTTGGAGGGCTCCTGGACTAAGTGGATTGGCAAGAATCATGGCTCCAACAAGAGAGATGTCAAACGTCTTGAAGAAGGTAAATCTACTCGTATGGTTGCCAAAGATGTGGGCTGTTCACAGTCAGCTGTATCGCCAGGATTCTGCAGGTGGAACATGCCTGGAACACCTCTTAAGTGAGGCGTACAGGAGGCAACCTTATCAGATGCCTTAGCCAGCTCAACTACTCTACACGGAGGAGAGGGAGCTCGACACTGAGTCCCTCGGATGGCCAAGCTTCTCACCTTATCTCTAAGGGAGAACCAAGCCACCCTGTGGAGGTAACTCATTTCAGCCTCTTGTAACTGGGATCTTGTTTTTTGTGACCATAGGTGAGGGTAGGAAGGTAGATGGACATGTTCATCGAAAGTTTTGCTGATCGTCTCAGCACCTTCCTTACCACGACGGACAGGGTCCACATGACGGAAGAAGCTGCACTGATCCGAAAATTACATTTCCATCCACTTTCTGCATTGCTTATCCTCGCTAGGGTCGCGGGGGGTGCTTGAACCCATCCCAGCCATTTTTGGGCAGTGGGCAGTTGCAGGGCACACAGAGGCAGACAATTTACTTGCTTATTCATACCTTGGGACTATGTGGACTTACACATTCACTTGCGACGCATGTTCTTGCAATGTTGGAGGAAACTGGAGTGACCGGAGGAAACCCATGCATGCACGGTGAGAACATGCAAACTCGGTATTGGTAGGCCGGTAGCTGGAATTGACCTGTGCACCGTGGGTCTGCGTTTTAACCACCCAGCTGTCATGTCGCCTTTATATTATATATCCGTATTTAAAAATAAGGTACAGCCCTGTCTCTCCTTCGATAAGTTTAATGCAGGGTGACATGATGGGGTCATACGTGTTCACAGCATCTTACTCATGAATCACGTGTACCTTTTCTCCCGCCACGCCGTCGAGGCCTAGCGCTCCAGGGGAGCCCTTTTCTCCCTTCTGTCCAGTCAACCCTGAACCTCTCATCTGGCAAGTGCTACAGGCATCCTAGCAGCACCAGGAAGAAAACACGGTGACACAATTAAGACCTGCAGAAAATACAGCATTTTGCTCATTTGGAATGTTGCGCCCAAGAGTGCAGGACAAAGACCCCAGCTGACACGAGGTGTTCTCTAAATGTCTCGGGAGCAGAAATAATATGAAGCCAGCGAGCGCGTGTCTGGTGGGGGTGAGTGCTGAACTTTGTCAAACTCATCGGCTGTGACATTTAGGCGAGAATTTTAAATATCATCGTTCCTGATCCCTTCTAACTATTGCCGCTTCCTGCAGACTGAAACGTTCGTGATGTGCCAATAGAAAAATAGCACCTAGATAGATATTGAATGGCAAAAATCGAAAAAAAAAAATACCAATTTGTGAGAGAAAAGTCACAATTTAGTTGAGTAGAAACCTGCTCGTCGGTGATGAAGAATTAACATGATGGTTTTGAAAGGCAGTGGGATCTCTTACGCACACAAATATACATAGTTTTAAAAATATATAATGGCAAAGGAAAGAAATTATTGAATAATATATTAAGTATTATTATCGTTATTATCATACTTATTATTATCATAATTCTATATAATATACATGAGTTAAATACAAATATTAATAACATAAAAACACATGCAAAAAAGTATTTGAATAATATATAGAAATATATAATGTACAATTATATACATGTTTTAATATTTAAAAACTAATAACATCATTATATATCATATAATTATGTTACAATATTGAAAATATATAAACATTAGTATGAAAATATTAAACATACATACACATATAATATATATATATATATATATATATATATATATATATATATATATATATATATATATATATATATATATATATATATATATATATATATACTGTATACTGTATACACAGTGAACAGGCCACTGTACCAAATATTAACAGTCATTTTCTCAGGTGTTCACATACTTAGTTGCAGCCATATCACACGAATAAATCATTAAAATATCATGCATTGTGATTTCTGGATTTTTCTTTTTAGTTTGGCTCTCTCACAGTGGACATGCACCTATGATGAAAATTAAAATGACCTAATTAAGATTGATTTAATTCTAACTATTCTATCCAATTACCCAGCCTATGCCATACTGTATACTGTATGCTCATTCTCTTTACCACCACGTAGTAATTTGTTTGTTTGTAGAGATTTCTTGAAGGCTTAAAATTTAAACACGAAGCTTTATAATAATAATAAAAATACTTAATTACAGTTTTATATATATATATAAAAAATATATATATTATAGTTTGAATAGTATCGAGTCACAGGGCAGCAGTATCGAGTCATCCCTTACTTTGTACACAGTTCAAAGCTTTCAAGAATTATCATGGCATCAGCACTTGAAAAATATGTTTCAGCAACCCCTCAAAAAGTACTTTTTCATATATTGGACCGTTGCATGCTTTTACGCTGGAAAAACAAGGTTCCCCTTTTGTAAGCTTACCTTGAAGGTTTTCAAAACAATTTCTATGCAACAAAAGTGTTTATCTTGATAATATTCAGCTCATGAAAAAAGGGGCTTTCTATTTATTTTCTCTCAGTGTCAAGAAAAAAAAAACGAATAATGAAAATAACGCCGGGTTTTTGTAATTCGCTTTTTGTTGTCTCTCTGGATGTTACATGAGCTCTTAAAGTTATTTTCTAAATATATCCAAATCCTTTTCAAGGAGGCACTCAAACTAGCAAATGGAAGCCATACAATTTTGTATGTGTAATTAGAAATCCACATTTCATGTTACACATAATGTACTCAATTATGACAACCTTCAATTATCAATAATTAGAACAGTAAAATACCTTGAGCAAAGCCCCCGCTTCACCGACAATCGGAAGTGCACTCTGAGAGGGTAAAGCAAAAGACAAAAAAGTGAAAAAAAGAATAAAAACAACATGCTTCGTGTTAATACAATAGACCTCCTGTATACAACATTTTCACTTTACGGTGTTGAACGAAATTTGTTTTGAACCTCTCGTAATGACTACATGACAACAACAATAAATCATTTCATATAACCAAAAATGTATCAAATTCAAACCACCTTCCACACCTGCATCCACCCGCAACTCCTCCTTACCAGCTCAAGTCATGTCAAAGGTAGATGAAAGTTATTTTTCCTTTACATGTATATTTATCTATAATGTTATTTAACAATGTGCTTGTATATTACACAAAAGTAGTACTGACTTGATGCTGTTTGTAGAAAAAAGGTTTTAACTGGGATTCCGGGGGTTTGAAACACTTAGTTTTCTATACAGCAATTTCCTTTTGTGACCCAGCCCTGAGAACAGGTCGTTTCCCGGGTGTCTACTGTACATAGAATACTTTGATTTGATTGGGCATTTTTGAAGCTTCATTTAGTCTATTTTTAGAAAAAAAATTGAGACAACTAAAAAAATTCCCCAATAAAAATGGAAAGTAGCAGAAATAAAACAAGTTAACAAATAATAACACTTATTAATTTTGCTGATTTAACTATTTCCCCTATATAAGTTATACTTGAAAAGATGCTCCCCCCCAATTTTACCATAGTTGTACTTGTTTTTTCTAGATAAAAAGAAATATGCATGATTTTTTCCCCTTTGTTTATACAATTAGTATTATGTTTAGCATTAAGATAGAAAAAAAATAATGTATTTGAAATATGTTTTTCCCTTTAAACGGTTTATTTAATGTAATCAAATACAAAAAAGAATGATTAAAATGAACTAAAAGCAGAAAAAACAAGTCATGCTAAAATTCCTTAAACATGATAATAATACTCATTGATTTGGCTTATTTTGATAATTAAAGAATCAAATTATTTTTCCTGCTATTCACTCTATGTTTGACTACATTTTACTATGTATTTACCTTATTTCTCGTACAACAAAAAACTAATAATTAAAATGTTTTTCCTATTTTTACTACAATTAGTATTGCTCGTTTTAGTGAAACAAAAAGACTTATTATAGTTAAAACAGTCAAATTACTTAAAAAAAAAGTTTTTCATCCAAATAGTTTTTGAAATCTATTTATCGTAAAAGAAAATAATAAATTGAATGAAAAGGAGCAGAAAAAAGTGATACTTGAATTACTTAAAAACAATAATAATACTTCTATATTTTACTAATTTAAGTATTTTCCCCATTGTTTTACTACATTTATTACATGGGAATACACTTTTTATTTATTACACTACAGTTTAGATTTTCTAGTTTTTCTTGTTAAAAACAAAAGTATAGTTACATGCATTATGTTTTTTTACTACAATTAATAGGTCAAATTATAAAAAAAACTCCATAGAAATAATTGTAATACTTATTAATTTGCTAAAGTATTTCTGCCATTGTTTTACTAAAAATGTGTGAACAATTTTCACTTCATGTTTGTCGACATTTCTTTAACTGGAGATTCTTTCGTGTTCTTTGGCCCTTAAAAAATAACTGCATGATGCCTTTTCTTTGCCTAGTTTATTGTCCACTTATGAAAAACATAAAATGAGCATAAACTCTTTTAAAAAGCACAAACTTAGAGCATCGAAATTGAAGGTTGTTTTTTCAATTAGTCCAAAACTCCAGCACTTCCCTGCAAGCTAACATTAGTCCGTGAAAAGCGAGCTTGGCGGCAAACGATCCCCCAAATTGAGCTGCCTCAGTAAATTTAACTTCACGGTGCAAATACGCAAAAGGGATTTCCAAACTTACTGGTTCACCTGGAGGTCCGGCAGGGCCAGGGGGCCCGGGTCTGCCAAGGGGGCCCTTTAAGTGAGACAAAGACAAGAAGCTAACTATGCTTTTGGGAACAAAATCAAACCGATATGCTACACACTAATTGTGCTTTCTCATCCGAGTTGACGGAAATTATGTTGGCTGGGGACTCACCTCTCTTCCTGGAGATCCAGAGGGCCCAGGTGGACCAGGGGCCCCACGGAAACCCTGAAAAATCGTTGTCAGCAGTGAGGGATTAGCCAAAAATAGAAGAAGGCAAATTCTATTATTTAAATAAATGATTTCATGTGGAACTAAGAGTAGCCGATATAAAAAAATATTAAATAAATTGAAAGATCTTCATACTGTATCTGTCGCCTATTTTATTGTTTTCCGTCTGTTCTTGGCCCGATTTGGCTTAAATTATTGCTAATGCAATCACTAGCCACATTAGCATCAGGGATTACTTTGGTGGCTAGCTTTCCTATAGTCACTACCAGTGCTGGGACCAATGCATTGGAAAGGAATTGCTTCTTGGGACCCAATCAATTTTCTCAGTAACGATTACTCTGACGTGTTGATAACAAAGGTTTGAATTCTTTAAAACATGGCGCATTACAGAGTCTTCCTGCCTCCTATTAAATAAAAATCATGAATTTAAAAGTCCTCAGACTGCTGGATCTCGCATCACTAACGTACCCTAGATCCGCTAGCTACTTTCAATTAAGGTGGGCATGTTTGTATCTACCTACAAAGTAATTACAGTTATTATATTTAATTGCGTTTCAAGGACAGAGTACAGGAAGGCTGCATTTTCCTACTGTAGATATTCTCCCTACTGTATATATCAGCGCACCTAGGCCAAATTTACAACTCTAAAATGAAATACTCAAATCAGAATGTCAGCCTATATGCCGATGTTTAGCCGTGTGTCACCAGTAGCGCATGGTATGCACCATGTGGGGAAGGGGACGTGGCTCATAGAGGAACAACAAATCAATGAAACAATTGGGAAAATGTGAGCAAAGAATTCATGGTAATAGTGAGGCTACTTTTGGTCTTTTGATTTGTAAAATTATTTTTGCAATAGCCATGCACGGAGAAAAAAAGAAAACCTCTAGAACAGTGCCCATAAATTGACAA
Source organism: Urocampus carinirostris (assembly GCF_059441175.1). Classification (NCBI taxonomy): domain Eukaryota; kingdom Metazoa; phylum Chordata; class Actinopteri; order Syngnathiformes; family Syngnathidae; genus Urocampus; species Urocampus carinirostris. The sequence continues at coordinate 24,861,357 of NC_142361.1, forward strand.
GGAGATCTTTAATTGGTGTGAAGCTCAGAGACAAAATGGATATGGAGTGTCTCTGGTAGGTGCTTGTTTGCAAGCGCTCAAGATTGCACAAATCAGCGAATATGAAGTGTCCGCTGCTTCCACAGGTTGGTGTACACATTTTTATGATGTGGGTATTTTAAAGAAGTTTTTGGGGATCAGCTTCTATGCAGGTATATAAGGTAACTTTTTACTACATATTTACTTTCTAGGTAATGTGTTGGTGTCAGTTATCAGGGGGGGAGGAGGTAAGTGAGTTATTTTTCTCAATGAAAACACTAGAATCTGTTACTAATGATTAATTTTCAGTAGCGTGCCTAACACTAGTCACTAGCATCACTTTACCAGTTAATGCTAAATAATTTGACAGCCAATACCAGTTTCATATACCTTAACTAATAATGGCTAGAAACAAGGAAAGCTGGAAGCTATTAATGCTAGTGGTTTTGGAGTCATAAGTAATGATAAACATGTACATTTTGACTTTAAAAAAATTCACTATTTCGGTAAAACAATGTCCAAGAGAGTAAATACATTTAAAAACATGTCAAGACAGGAAATGGTTGGATATGTGCTAATGAGTCACATTCAATTGTTTGCGTCTCCAAAGGTATGTTTGTTTTAAGTGATCCAATGTAGTTCTTTCAAGATTTTGTTTAGTATGATCTATGGCCAAGCGTAATCCCAAAAGGCCAAGGAAAAGGGGCAGACAGCTGGCATTTTTTGTCAAGATAATTCTAAATTGATGACATTCACAAGTTATTTCATTGCCCTAGCTTAGCATAAATTCAAATTGAGTAATTCATTTTTATGCATGCAGCCTTCAAAGGAAACTCTTCTATCTTGCATTTTCACTTTGAAAGTTCCACAGGATTAGACTTCTGACACAGCAGGTTGCAATACCAATGAGGTCCAAGTCAAAAAAAAAGCAACGCTCCCTTGTCATGGATTTCAGTTTTATTCCACAAACCTCAATTCCTGGCTTCCCCGGAGGTCCCGCTGGGCCCTGAGAACACATCACGTAGCTTGTTAGCACCGTCTGCCCTCCAGCACCGGGGATCCAATAAGGCTATTGTGTTCGACACCTTTTGCTCATATTGATCCCGCCTCCGACAATTCAATAATAAAAGGAATGGAGGCATACTCCCTAGCAATCATGTCGGCAAGGGTGAAACGTGCAAAGGTATATGACGGGAGGCTGAACGCGGGACAGACCGAAGGAAGCATCTAACAGTAATGGCATTCATTTCCAGCAGAAAGTGAATTTACTGAGCCCTGTTTTTTATTTTCCAACAGAAGGTAAATAATGAATACTGGGAACAATCAAACACCGCATCATACTCACAGGCTCGCCTGTGATGCTCTCTCCCGGCTCGCCTTTATCTCCGTGCTCTCCGGGTAGTCCTGGGACACCTCGCTCACCCTGACAAAAAGAACAAGGCGGCGGTCAATCCGTAACTCCTGGATAGCAGGGATCATTAAGTATTTACACGGGGCCCGAATGGATTTTGTTTGCTTTCATGTTTTTTCCCTTTTGCAGCCCAAAAGAGGGGATACGTATTTTCAAGTCCTGTCTTTCCTTATCTGCTTTATAAACCACTGGCTGTTTGCATCCGGAATTTCAGTTCAACATAATCATATAGTAGACAAACACAGTGATATTTGAGAAGTGAAATGATGTTTATAAAATTTACACGTAGTCTGCAATAAGACAAAAGTAGGCAAATGCATACATTCAAGCACCCCAAAAGAAATATGACATTTTTCAAGGTAACGTGTCCGACACTTATTGTCACTCTGTGTCTGCTGTTTAAATCTAGGTTTAAAACAAACTTCTATTATATACCTTATGAATGACCTATATTTCACGTTGACACTATTTGTGTATTTGTTATTGCAACATCCATTTTGGCCTGCTCATCCTGGAAGGGGGATGACCTCATGTGCGGTCCCTTCTCAAGGTTTCTTCATTTTCTTCATGTTGAGGTTTTTGAGTTTTTCCTTGCCTACATGTAGGTTTTAGATCAGGGGATGGTGTAATAATAATCTGTAGTTTGCGATAATCTGGGGTCTGTACAGCCATTTGAATCTCCTTGTGATTAAAGGCATCACAAATAAACATGACTTGACTTGACTTGATGACCATTGAAAAAAAAATACAAATGTCAATCAATCAATCAAGCAAGCAACCAAGCAACGAAGCAACCAAGCAACCAACCAACCAACCAATCAAATTTTTAACCATGTAAATAGTTTTTTTCAGATTAATTTGCTACTTTTGGGTGAGAGTAATCTGGGGTGTTAAAGGAAGTAACAAGTAACTGTAACGAAATACGTTTTTTTCAGTAACGCACCGAACACTGATCCTGGGTGTCTACTGTATGAAAAATTTACTGGACGAAAAGATCACGTGTAATTTTAACTTGAGTTCTTTACCTTGGGTCCACGGTTGCCTCTGGACAAAGACAGTCCGTCACCCTAAAGGACAAAATTGAAGATAGATGAGAAAATAAACTAAAAGTCTATCCCAAAAACACACACATTTATCGTCACCCAATGGTGGATCGGGATTAATACCGACACTATTTCTCGGAGAAGTTCATCATCACACGCAATCATGAAATTGCGGGAAGAAATACAGACCTTCATCGTTCATTCACTGGCAAAAATCAATTGAGCGACAGTTATTTGAAGAGGGCCGCCTCATTAAAGACACCAATTGAGTCTGTTTTTATCACTTTTATTGTCGCCTTAAATAACAAACCCCGTAAAATGTTTGGGGTGGGTTTGGTTAAGTATCAACCTCTGAGACACTCAGCAGCAATGACGTTGGCGAAAGGACCGTGTCCCTTATTTCGTTCGAGAAACGTGACAGGAATAAACACTTTAGCCCGAGCTAATTCTTTCTCTCATTTCTCGCTTGATGAGCTCGCTTGGGGTTGAGTGTTGTTCCTGTGAAAACAAACAAGATTGTTGAAAGCTAAAAAGTCGGTGGGGCGGGGGTCCGTGCACATGAGTCACTTGTTTGATGAAGCCGTAATGAAGGTTTTTATATGCATGGGCACGTCTAAAGAAGGCAATGCTTCAGAAGCTATCGTCTTGACAATGGTTGGAGATGATAACCTGGGTCGAGGTTATACAATATTTGATTATCTGATGGCTTGTGCCATCATCAACATCATTGCATGTCTTAAATGAAGGCTTTATAGCTGACATTATGATCCATCTACAAAAGGGGTCAGGAACGTATGGCTCGTGATCCAGGTGTGGCTCTTTTCATGAGTACGTCTGGTTCGGAGATACTGTACAAGATCCTTTTTTAATGCATGGAGTGCGACACCAGTAACAACATAAGTACTGTAGTGCTTTTCTATCTACAGTATGCCACAAAAGTGAGTACACCCCTAACATTTCTGCAGAGGTTTTATTATAATGTGTAACGGAACAATACTGAAGAAGAATCACTTTGACACAATGAAAAGAATTATGTCAACCAGATCACTCTGGTCTGATAAACAAAGGTGAATTTATTTGGTTCAGGTTTTTTGGGGGGTTTGAACAATTTTATTGACACTATTAACAGCAAAAAAACAATCTGAGGTTCGAACAATTTTTCGTTATATCTGACAATATGACGTTTTAACATTTTTTTCCGACATTTTTAACAGCAATTAAACACACAATTTCATTATATCATATCCCAACAATATGAGTTTTTATCGACACTTTTAACAGCAATTAAATACATTCACAATTTCATTATATCATATTCTAACAATATGAGGTTTGAACAATTTTTATCGACACTTTTAACAGCAGTTAACCAATGTGTAAAGGGCAATACTATTGTGCAAGGGCATAGCTCTGTCTTCTCAAGTGGGATTCCATCCCACCCTCCCAAGCAGCATCCTCCAGTCCTCTCCCTTCTTACTTCTACCTTCCTCAACCACCCGAATAACCAGGCCGTTGCTGCCGGGCCCCCCACAGTGGAGCTCCAGTTCCCTCCTCCAGTTGGTGTGAAGCATGTGTGGCGGCAACAAGGTGAGGAGTACAAACATGTTTGTGCCGTGCTTTAAGTCAAGCATGGTGTTGGGAATGTCATAGTTTGGGGCTGCATGAGTACAACTGGAATTGGGGGGTTGTATTTTATTAAGGGAAACGCAAGCCCAATCATGTACTGTGAAATACTGGAGCAGAGAATGATTCCCTCCTTCCAGAAACTGGGTTGCAGGGAAATGTCCCAGCCTGACAATGACCCCAAATACACTTCTAAGATGTTTATGCACCATTTGTACGCGCAAGTGTGCACAATCATTGATTTGACTTCTGGAAAGATAAGTCAACTATTTACAACTCTTTTACAATGTCTAAAGAGTTGGCAAAAGTAAAATACAAATTTGCAAAGCTTTAAGTGTAGTAAAGTGGTGACTTGGAAACGCACAAACCAACCCTTAGAAAAAAGAGTAAAATACAATGTTTAGTTTTTAAGATTTTGATCAAATTGGACAAGGCAACAGGTAAGGCTTTAAGCTATTGTCTTACCTGTTTTCCAGCTAAGATGCCCATGCTACACTTATCTGCAGGCATTAATTTGCATTACAAATTCAGACGAGAATAAAAACCTTCTATTCCCGTGTGTTCCAACTCAGATTACTCAACTCTTTTGCAGTGATTATTTCAGTTCGGAACAAAATGTCAGAGACCAAAACAGTCAATATTGTCCAAATGGTCCAAGAACAGGAATATTAAAGGGTTAAAATAATAATAATAATAATAATAATAATAATAATAATAATAATAACATTTATTTATAAGCTCTAGTCGGTGGCCAACCCGGTCCTCAAGAGCCGCATGTCCTGCATGTTTTTGGAGTTTCTCTGTTCAAATACAGGTGATCCCAATCACCTGGGTCATTATCAAGCTCCCGCACAGCTTGCAAACAATCTTAAAATTTGCATCACCTGAGAAACCTCCAAAACATGCAGGACATGCGGCTCTTGAGGACCGGGTTGGCCTGCTCTAGTGTATTACAGTAAGTTGTATAATGGTTATGTTGAACAACTCTTTTAGCACCCAATACCAAGACTTTGATATCATCAACTGATATAAGTCCTCATTTTAGCTGCATTTAATTAAATGTTACAATGATCGGCTTAGCTTAATTATTGATTTGCGTGGTAATAGTGTTTTCTGCTGAACACAAAGTGTAATCTGATGTTCAAAAATGGGATATCACATTCCTGAGCAGTGTTGAAAGATCCTAAGTCACTTCCAGTGTTTTTTTCTTTAACCAGCCAAACAATCTGGGTGCTCAGAACCCCACAAAGCTCTACCTAAAATTCTCCCAGTGAAGATTCACATGAAGAAAACTGAATCAAGAACAAATAATGATTACTCGATTTCCAAGGTTAAAACTGTGACCACGTCCCATAGCTGAAGGTAAATACATCTGTTATCTTGTTTGCAGTATTTTGTGACATTTTTATGAAAGAACTCTGCTCGCACCTTGTTTTCAAACTGTTATTTATGACAAAATGGCGTTGAAATTAGACATCAATGATCTTAAAAAACTGCAGGAGGGAGACAAACTATAACTGGGTTATAAAACATATCTATCTATCTATCCATCCATCCATCCATCCATCCATCCATCCATCCATCCATCCATCCATCCATCCATCCATCCATCCATCCATCCATCCATCCATCCATCCATCCATCCATCCATCCATCCATCCATCTATCTATCTATCTATCTATCTATCTATCTATCTATCTATCTATCTATCTATCTATCTATCTATCTATCTATCTATCTATCTATCTATCTATCTATCTATCTATCTATCTATCTATCTATCTATCTATCTATCTATCTATCTATCTATCTATCTATCTATCTATCTATCTATCCATCCATCCATATAGATAGATAGATAGATAGATAGATAGATAGATAGATAGATAGATAGATAGATAGATAGATAGATAGATAGATAGATAGATAGATAGATAGATAGATAGATATATTTATGGTTTATAATTGTTATATTTTCATCTTCATTACTGGTATGTAAATGTTTACTATCTACACATTTAAATTGTCGGGGTTTTTTTAAGTACACATTTTATAATTATTTTGGGTATGTATTTCTTTAAGTACGTGCTTTTCAGATATTTTAATCATTTTAGGCTTATATGCGAGTGTAGAAGAAAAATGGTGCGGTTCGGTCACTTTTAGTCTCCGTAGTTTCCTCCTTGTGCTTTTAGCACTTGTTTTCGGTTGCACTACACAAAACAACAACATTTTAAGGTCAAATAATATACACTGTCCCATTAATGTCATGTTAAAAAGTCATATTTTCGAGTTCTAGAACATAGAAACTTTTGGATAGAGATGAATACATACCACATTTCCAGGCTCGCCAGGCTCGCCCTTAGGTCCAGGTGATCCTTGAATTTCAGTCACATCTCCAGGATCTCCCTATATAAAAATTCATGCATCACTGCCAAAAACAGATATAGACGTCAAAGATCCTTTTTTAAATCACTGCCATTGACGGTTTTATGTTATGTCCATTCTCCAGTAAAATCGGCAGGAGGTTAATCAGTAAATAAAACGCTTGGTAACGTCTAGAACCGGCGTGGGCAAACTCCACTTATTTTCAATACAACCTGTTGAAAATTTCTAAATTTTTGAAAAAACAGTAAACATTCGCTATAACGCAGTTGATGTTTTATCTTTTGTGTTACTTCACTGATTTGCATGGTGCATTGTGTTCTGCACTTATAAATCAAATTATTATTTGACATAACAGTTTAAAAAAATGTTTATACAGTACTTTTATCCGTTGAACAAATGCTTGAACCTGTAAAAAAAAGGCTTCATTCTTTGGTTTGAATGTTTGATAGAGTATTCAATTGTATAACAGTAGTGAAAAGAGAAAAGAAAAAAAATATATTGATTTTTACTCCACTTTGCCCAGCACAGGTTCTCTTTGGAACATAACCACCGTGCTAAACAACTATTGGCTGTTGTTGTTGCTTTGGTCTTTTCCCTCGTGTCCCTTTGTGGAATCCTTCTATACACAAATCTATTTGTAACGAGATACAGTGTATTTTCTAACAATATATACGTCATTTTTAATATTATTTTTCCATATACAGTGGAACCTCGGTTTTCGAACGCCTCTCAGTTCGAACAAATCGGAGTCCGACCAAAAATTTTGAGAAATTCTTGCTTCGCTGTTCAGTCAAAAAATCGGAGTTCGAACGCCAGTAATGCGTGAGTGCGTATGCTAGGGTACGATGCTGAGCGGCGTACGGGTGGAGATCGCTCTTTTCGTGACCAACTGTTGTCGCGTGCGGACGAGCTTCGTTTTGCTTCCGCTTTTAATATAGGTGTACGAAGTGTTTTAGCCCCTAATTATGCCTCCGAAGAAAGTCAGTGCAAGCAGCAAAGTTGCTACAGGTGAAAAAAGAAAAATAGTGCGTACAACTATTGCATTTAAGAAAGAAATAATAGCAAAATATGAAGGAGATGTGTGAGTGTCTGATCTTGCTAGGGAATACCCCACTGTCCACCTGCGCCTTCTGCTGACCACCACAAAAGTAAGAAATCATATTCATAATTCTTTTCATTATCCTTTTTTTAATTTTTACACGTTCATGTTAGCGTAATCTTTCGTACGGTAGATTACGATAACGCGAACGTACGATTAGCCTGGGTTAGCTTTATGTTTACGTTGAACATTCAAGATAAACATTCAGGGTGTTGGAACGGATTAAAACGATTTACATTATTTTTAATGGGGAAAAATGATTTCGGTGATCGAACAAATCGGTTTTCGAACAGGGTTCTGGAATGGATTATGGTCGAGAACCGAGGTTCCACAGTATTGCGTGTTTTTTGGTCCTAGCGAATTTTAAATAATGTTCCTCTTGGTTTATCAGGATATTTGTCAAATATCATGCAAAAGAAAGCCCTTTTAAATGCATATTATTAATTCCGTGCTTTAAGTAGGGTCATAATATATTACTTTTCTTTAATTATGAGTATTTCAAACCACGGTCTAGTAATTAAACAAAATACAAATATTACATTTAACATGTTGATGTCTGCATGTATATTCATTCATAAATAAATATTTTAAAAGTAAGATGTCATTTCCTCACCCATTGTTAAAGCATTCGATCAAAACTATGAAATATCTTTTTTTCCCCTCCTGGCCAAATTTTAACGCAATTTAGCTCGCGAACCATAGTCTATCAACCTCCGACTATTACTTTAAGTTGCTTTCGAAATTTGAATGTATCTGATTCCTATCTGAAGTCATTTATCACAATCTTTTGATGGATGGAGTTAATCCCAGTCATGCCGACAACTCGCTTTCTTTTTCTTTAAGATCAAAATGACAGATGACAGTTGTAATGAAGGCAAGAAGGATGTTATGGACATGACATATTTTTTCTCGTTTTTTTTAACTGTGACAACAAGGTGAGATTAAATTCAAAACACTGACATTTGTTAACATGCATCTTTCTGATCACATTAAGGGAAATAAGAAATCCAGTGAAACAATGGCCGTCCGTAACGTCGAAAATATATCACTTGGAAGTCCGACATTTTCAACGCTGAAAAGTGCAAGGTACTTATATTCATGTGTTGACATTTTCCAGGAAAAGTTATAGCGTAGATCCTTATTTTACTTAGTCATTGTAATCATTACTGACAAAATAAAAGCACAGGGTGGGAAAGCCGCTCATTTCTTATGAATATAAATCAGACATCTCTTTCTTTCGCTTCTTGACTATAGAAAAAAATAAAAATAAAAAACAAAATTGACGTCAATGGCAATGAATATGTCACCTGACGAAGAAAGGAACAAAACATTTAAAAAATATATACAGAACCCTGTTTTTGATAAAAATGCATGGTCGTTTCATTAGATTATGAAGTGATTGATTGCATTTGTTTTACCTGTTAAATAAAGAAATCACTTTAAGTACAATATTTTCTGGACTATAAGGCGCACCTAAAAACCAAAATTTTGCAAGACTTTTAAAGTGCACCTTATGATCCAGTGCCCCTCATATACAGAAAGAATGGTGAATCAATTTGGAAATGTGCTATTACCATTAAAATTTGGCAACAATTTCTAAACGAATAGATCGTTTTAATTTAGCAGCAAAAAAGATTGGTTTATGTTTGAAATATGTTTTTGTCAGCAGACTTTTTTACGCAACATAAGCTTTTGAAGTACCGGTAGTTTTAATTCCGTGTGCTTTTTAGTGAGGTGCGGCTTATATGTGAAATATTTTTCAAAAGGCTATTTTTGAGGGTGCACCTTATTGTACGGAAAATATGGTCATTAAGTAAAAGTCAACCCAAGAGCTTTCCTAATAATAATTTGATGCACAGGCCATCACAATATGTTCATTAATATTTGTAAACTATGAGTTAGAAAAACGATTTTTTTTCCCATTTTGAGGGCGGCCATTTTGAGAAAGCTGTCGAGGAATGATGACAGATGCCTAAGCTTTAACTAACGCCCAATCCCGGATCAACGGCTTTTGGAAGCAAGCGCATGATTCGTCGTTATCTGAAACCTGAGCGACTGTGATGTCATCATTCCCCGACACCAACTCTCGTTGCTCAGGCTTCAGAAAACATCCAATCATGGCTCTAGTTCACAGGTGTCAAACTGGCGGCCCGCGGGCCAAATCAGGCCCGCTAAGAGATTGAATCCGGCCCGCGAGAGAACACTCAGAGAAGCGCAAGAGAAAAACGAGCTGCAGGTAGAAAAATGTCAACTTGATGTTGCCAAAGTCAGGTGCCTTGAACAAAGACACTGTACTTGTGTTTCTTTCTCTCTCTCTCTCTCTCTCTCTCTCTCTCTCTCTCTCTCTCTTCTCCACCCCTTTTCTCCCACTCTCTGTCTCTGACTCTTTCACTCTCTGTTTCTCTTTTTCTCTTCCTTTGTTGCTCTGTCTTTTTCTCTCTCTGTGTCTTTTTAACTTCTTTTGCTCTAACTTTCTTTTTTCCTTTTTCTCTTTTCTCTGTCTCTCTTCCTACACTTCACGCTTTCTTTTCTCTCCTTCTGTCTTTCTATTTCTCTTTGGATTTCTTTCTTCCTCTCCCTTTCTTTTAGCCCTCTCTCACGACTTTTTATCTTCTGTTTCTCACTCTCTCTCCCTCTCTCTTTTTCTTTCTTTGTCCCGCCCTCTCTCCTTTTTCCTCCCTCTTTCTCTTATTTCTTTATCTCTCTTTTTCTTTCTCTCTAATCTACTAGTCCGGCCCCCGACAGAATGTTTGTTCTATCGTGTGGCCCCCGAGTTAAAATGAGTTTGACACCCCTGCTCTAGTTTATAAAGCAGGTTAATTGTAATTGGTTCTTAGCTCAAAACGAAGCTTCTGATATCATCTTCACTCGACGGCATTGCATTCTCTGGTTGGATACCTTTGAGTTGGAAAAATTACTTGTTAAATTTGCTTGGTAAGTTATTCTTTCAGTAACACAAAATATGTTCGGACTAGAAGGAGCTCATTTCATATAATATTGTTAGGGAATTAGTACAAAGATTTGTGTAGAGATAAATATTTAGACTGACTAAATACAATGTATTCTTTGAGGAAGAAGTCTGTGTGATCCGGGCAGTCATTTTGATAATCATTGTCGAGGAAGGATGACATCAGAGCTTCAGCGAACGTCCAATCACGGTTAACCTCCTTTCGGGAGTGAAGCTATGACTGAGCTTAACTGAAACCTGAGGAACTGTGATGTCATCTTTCATCAAAATCAACTAGTTACTCAGGCTTCAGATAACAACCAATAAGGGCCCTGCTTCAGAAAGCCGGTTAACCAGGTTAAGGTTACTTAATAGCATATTCATATTTGCCGCCCTAAAGATTCAAAAAATACAGGTTGAATTTGCTTTGTAAGTTATGTTTTTTACTAACATAAAATATGTTTTTACAAAATATTGTCAGGGGATTAGTACAAAGATTTGCGGAAAAATACATATTTGGACTGACTAAAAGTTCTTTTTTGAGGAAGAAGTCTGTGTCATCCGGGCAGCCATTTTGAGAATTGGTGTGGAAAAAGAATTGGATCACAGTTGCTCAGGCTTCAAATAAAGACCAATCAGGGATATGATTCAGAAAACCGGTAAATTGTGATTACTGGTTGACTGAAGTCTGAGCTTGAATATGCAGCTAGTTTTAAAGTCATTTCTTTTTTGTATCCATGGAATACAAGACAAATATTTTTAGTGGCGCATGAATCCTTCCAAATCAAATGTTTTCAATAACTGGCAACGAGTTTTTCGCCTCTGAATGGCTGAAAATTGTCAAGGTCATTCCACAGGTTTCTAATCAAATTAAAGCAAAGTTGATTCAAAAATTTGACTTGCTCACTCCAAATATTTTTTTTTCTAATGTTCAAAAATGGAGCTGCAAAGTACAATTGAGCTTAAGGTCAAGAAGAAGTGATTGAAAATTCTTCAAAAGCAGAATACAGACTTTCACCTATCACAAAGTAGTCATCCAGGTCTTGAATAGCAAAGCAACCCTTCACACTCTACCCGTTTTTTTCTGAAATACGTTTTTTATGTTTATGCCAAATGATAAAAACATATTTCTTCCCCAAAAAGTAACATTTATATAGGCAGTCTAAACATATATGTTTACACTAGTCTTGAAATAATTCACTGACAACATTATAACATATGAGCTTCTTCTAGTCCAAACATGTTTTGTATTGGGAATAATTACTTACTTCATGTTACTTACAAAGCAAATTCAACCTGTTTTAATCTGTTTCTGTGGCAATTGAAAGTGTAATATATTTTTTCTTAGCTCAGGCATGTGTTATTGTTATGATTATTGTATATTTATTATTCATTTGACACATAGCTTAATATTAAAATGACTCTAAGTTGAGTAGTGTCCTTGCTCCAGATGGCCTTATTACCCTGGGGTGAAGTGCTCCACTTAATGTCTCTTTTATTTTGTGTTTTATTCTAGAAGTTAGGTCCTTTCAGACTGATTTTCGGTCAACCGTCTGATTCCAAGTCAGAGAATGAGGACCAGCCCCTCGGTGAGTCTGGATTGCCATGGCCACTGTATTCCTGGATATCGTTTCAGGAACTGGGAATTTCTTGTTATTTTTGGAATCAAATTCAGGCCTTAAGATGATCACATCTCATGAGTTGAAATTTATGTCTCATGTCTCTTGTGTTTTATTTTTAAAGTTAAATCATAGCCCTGGCATTCGTTTTGTTAAATCCCATTCTAAAATGATGAGGAATTGTCTCTCAATGGGTCTAGATTCCCTTGACCACAGACTTTCTGCGGTCTACTGTGGACAATTTTAAAATCTGGTTCAGGGCCTAAGCTGATCACATCTCCTAATGAGTTGAAATATATGTCTCTTTCTTTCATGAGGGCGTTTTACTCTCAAAGTTAGGTCATGGACCCGACATTCTTTTCAGTCTTTCAAGACGGATTTTCCATCAACCATCACATCCCAGTTTCAGAGGACAAGAACCAGTCGCTTAACGGGTCTGGATTGCCCCGACCACTGTAATTCTGGACATCAGCGGTGGTACTGGGGATTTCTTGGTGTTTTGGGAATGCGGTTTAGGGCTTAAGCTGATCACATCTCATCATAAGTTGGAATTGATGTCTCATGACTGTCATTATGTGTTTTACCCTAGAAGTTAAGGAGTGAAAGACCTGACATTTTTTGGGTCTTTCGAAACAGATTTTCTGTCAACCATCATAACCCAGTCTCAAATAATAAGGACAGTCCCTCAACAGGTCTGAATTGCCATAGACATGGTCCTCCTAGACGTCAACTCTGGAACTAAGAATCTTTTTATTCTAGAAGTTATGGACCTGCCATCTTTTGGAGTCATTCGAGGCTGGTTTTCCCTTAACCATGAGTACCCAGTCTCAATTGGAGTTTGTGCATGTTTTTTGCTATTCTAAATATAGCATGAGGTTTAGAAAAACCGTTATTGAAGGATTTTGTCTGTTGTGGTAGGGAAAACACAGTTATCCTGCATCCCTAGACTTTAAAATTTGCTTTCATTGCGATACACATGAATTCATAATGACACCTGTCTTTGAGCTGGCAAAGGAGGGCCCTTAATCCGAGAGCGGTCCTAACCGTTTGGGAGTTCGATTTATTCCCCCTCTCGAGCTTTGACGGAACGACTCTGGCGGCGTGTAAAGCGTCATTTATTTTGACAGACGACACACCTCATCAAACCAGCGTGTCGAGGTGCACACCCTCGCGCTTTGTCACTTTCAGTCGAGGCTTCGGAACGGTGTAAAATTACCGTGCAGTCGAGAGAGTCAAAGAAAATTGTTGACGCCGTGAATGGCACTCAACACAGAGGTGTGTTCAACTGCTGATAAAACATCACAAAAATCGACGTTTTATCTTCCAGATGAGAACTTGAAGTTTTCCTACCTTGGCTCCTTTAAGGCCGTCCCTGCCAGGCAGCCCTGGCGGGCCCTGTTAACACGAACGAGACAAAAAAGACATCTATCAGCAGACATTCATCTCGTACGCATTCATCTCACAAACAGCCGCCGTCGCCTCACCGGCGCTGTCGAGTTCCAACATCATTTCCTTTATTAAATGTATTTTTTTCCCTCCCTGTTTTTCAAGAAAGACAGATGCTTTTTATCAAAGCAGGTGCGGCTAACAGATTGCACTTTTCTATTTGGCAAAAAAAGAAATGGAGACGATTTCTAGTTTCCACTAATTAATTACTGTATTTTCCAGACCATAAGCCACTATTTTTTTCTTTGTAGGGCTTTATATGAATATGTAGTATTGCCTCTGTGGTTAATTCATTCCTTACCAACCCCTATGAAGTGAATCCAACCTATACTCCACTGCATTCTGGGATATTTTGATGCCAGAAAGCACTTGGAGCATGTCGGGCAAAGACGACTGATACTTGTAAATGCCAGCACTTGCTAAAAAGATTTTAGTCGATTTCTCAAATGCCACAGTTGTTTGCATCCATATATAGTGTAAGTCCATGCTTCTGGCAAGCCACATAAACAGCAATGGAGCATCCTTTTGGAGCAAGTATAACAAGCACAGTATTTTGTCGGTTTTGTTGAGCGACTTAGATGAAATTGTCCTTTTTTTTATACAAAAAAATGCATAAATGACATATTTTTGCGTAACAATGTCAGTTGTGCTTGCCAACCGGATTGGATTCTCGCAAATGGCATATACACGGGGTTATTTGATTGTCACCGGTCATGTCAATGATTTATTCAAAATTGTCCAATCAGCGACCAAGAAACAGAAGGCAGTTCCCCTTCGTTCTTTTAATGTGGTGTCGGAATACTGCGAATTAGGTATTCCTCAAAACCTATTACCACAGAACCATACGCAAAAATCAAATTGCGTAATGGCTAGGAATACTGAAAAGGTATTCTATATACAACAAATAGTGGTAAAAAATATTGAAAACCGTAGGGAGCATTGACACTTTCATGAAGAATGTTATTGAAGAAGTAAAATATAAAAACTCTTTTGCAATTCTAAACTCTGACCCAGTCTGATGCGTACAATATTTTGATGAATACTTAACAGTTTAAAATATCAAACCTAATACCTAGTGGTATGGAGGGGGGAAGAAATCAATTTATATACATATAAACTACCGTTTTTTTAGGTATAGACTACAGACTTGGCATCACATTGAACAAGGTTTGTGATATTTTGATGAATGGTTTAAAACCATTCGAAATATGGAACTCTAAACCTGGTAATATGTAAGCGCGAATAATTGAATACATTTACAGCACATATGAAACTAACATTCTTCTTCTTTATAGTTACAGACTAGAGACTTTGCATTGCAATGAACAAATGTTGTCAGTGACGAACAAGTCCAAATTTGTATTTATCGAAATGACGCAAACAGCGCTTGTCTTTTTGCAAAAAACTTGAATCAAAACACTATGAGATAGACTGGACTCTCGGACCTGCCAGTCTGCTTATCTCGGCATGCATCGATTGATCTCAGGCTCAGTCTGGCAGACCGCGATGGGAAGAAGAAGATAAGCCAAGGTGACAGATAAGGCAACGGGGCTTGACATCAAGTCTGCTGAGGCTATACTTACCGCCTCTCCTGGGGGCCCGGGGGGTCCACTTAGTCCTTGTTTGCCCTGCCAAGACAAAATGCAACCCCAAAAAGTTATTTTACAACAATTTATTGTGAGACTGTTGGACAGAATTGTCTTTTTTTATTTTCACTGAGGGCCACATCAGCATAATGGCTGTCCTGGAAGGACTTGATGTAACTTATAAATGTTAAGTCATTCTGAATTTATTAATCATAAGGCAAAAACAAGAGATTGAAAAATTGTCATTCAAATTAAACACAGTTATAAATCTACATTCAAGCTACTTAAGCTATAACACACATGAGATAAGAGATGTCTTTCGAGCCAAAAATTTGCGCGACATACAAGAGAAAATTCAAGTTACGAGAATTTCCAGACGAGAAACCGGGGCTTGAAAGCCATTTTTATTGCCATCTTACTTATCTTCTTACTGTATTTTTATGTTCTATTACGCTTTAAATATTCTTTTAGTGTTCAGGAAGATGTTTTAGCTTTTTAAGGTTAACTTGGAAGCTTTTGGACAGCCGGGAACAAATTAATTAGTTCTCAGTTATTTTGCATCAGGAAATTTTGTTCGGAATAGTTACTGATTTGGATCACCAGTGCCCTTCATTTGGCGCCAGCCGCTGCGGGCTACCTGATTGGTTTCCTGTCCTTTTTTAAGCGCAGCCCTGTCACTCTCCGGTTGTCAGTCCGTCAGCAAACCTCTGTTTCTACCAGGCCAGCTCTTTGACTTTGACTCCCGTCGGTACTGCTTTTTGCACCCGTTTTCCAACCGTCCGTTACTCATTTCCCTGTTTGTCTATGACCTGTTTTTTGACCCCAACCAAGTTTTGTTCTCTCGTCCTAGCTTACGACTCTTTTTTGTTCCCGACCACGTTTTGCTCTCCTGTTCCGGCTATCGACCTGTTTATTCCAACTTCCCAGATCTCTCGGTCTGGAAGAGCCACTTCCGCATTCGGAACACGCTCCGATCCCGTGAGCGCCTTGCTTCCCGCATCCAGCGAGCACCGGATCTCTGGCGCTGCTTTTCCTCTATATCCCAATAAATTTGTGAGAAAAGTTACGCGAATGGGTCGACCCTTTGTGCTGGTCGTGACAAATACGAGCAATTCCGGATATAAAAACAATCCGGGAACAAAGTACCGGTAATCACATGCATAGTGGTATCATTTTATAACACAATGTTCGGGGAAATTTTTAGGATCATTTATTTCTCAATTGCACTAATATAAATCGATATGGAGATAACTGTGTGTAGTGAGCCGTCAGTTGGCGGATCTCGCAGTCGACAGGCATTGTGGGAAATGTAGCTTTTGGTTAAAGCTCAACACCCGTTTATATTTGGACACTTAGAGATTTTAAGCTCTGGTGGGTCACAAAAAATGGTGTAGCGGGACACATTTGGCCCATGGGCCATGAGCTTGAAACGTACTGTAAAAGTTCCTCACCCAAACCAGTGCAGACATAAACAAAATGTCCTTAAATACTTTTTTAAGAAATTCAAGTTGAGAGCTTTTATGTACGCTAAAAGTAGAATCCATTATATTGAAGATGAGTACGTAGTGGATGCTTGTTTTTCCCTCAACCTTTTTCATAATGAGCACTCAGGGTATTAAGGAACTTAGGTGATCACAAGAGGAGTTCAATTAGTCTATAAAATATGAATTAGTGGTACAGGTGCTTTTTTTTAAAGTAAAATTTGGCTGTGCGTTATACACGATGTTTTGCGATAGAATTTCGCAGAACATGTGCAATGATTGATCCTTCATGAAATATTGCTGGCCACAATTGCAAAAGGGAGTCAAACCCGGGTCGCAGCGGTGAGAGTGCCAAATCCTAATCAGTGAAATACACTCACCATCCACTTTCTTAGGTACAACATGCTTGGACCCCCTTTTGCCCTCTGAACTGCATTAATTCCATGAGGCATAGATTCAACAAGCTGCTGGAAGTATTCCACAGAGAGTTTGGTCCATATTGACATGATGGCATATTTGTCAGCTGCATATCCATGATGTCAATCTCCTGTTCCACCACATCCCAAAGAGGCTCTATTGGGTTGAGATCTGGTGACTGTGGAGGCTTTTAAGGATAATGAACTCATTGTCATGAGCAAGAAACCAGTCTTAGATGATTCCAGCTTTATGATATGGTGCATTATCCTGCTGAAAGTAGCCATCAAAAGTTGGGTACATTGTGGTCACAAAGGGATGGACCAGGTCAGCAACAATACTCAGATAGGCTGTGTTGTTGCAACGATCAATTGGTAACAAGGGGCCCAAAGAGTGCAGAGAAAATATTCCCCACACCATTACACTACCACCACCAGCCTGAAACCTCGATACCAGGCAATATAGATCCATGCGTTCATGTTGTTGCCGACAAATTCTGACACTACCATCCCAATGTCACAGCCGGAATCTTCTATTGACCAATTTTGATGAGCTTGTGCAAATGTTAGGATCGGTTTCCTGTTCTGAGCTAAAAGGATTGGCACCCATCTGCCTCAAAGTTTGACGTACTGTGCATTCAGAGATGCTCTTCTGCCTACCTTGGTTGTAACAGGTTGTTATTTGAATCACTGTTGCCTTTCTATCAACTCAAACAAGTCTGGCCATTCTCCTCTGACCACGAGCAACAAGGCATTTCCGCCCACAGAACTGCCGCTCAGCTGATAGTTTTTCTTTTTCAGACCTTTCTCTGTAAACCCTCAAGATGGTTGTGTGTGAAAATCCCAGTTGATCAGCAGTTACTGAGATACTCAGACCAGCCCTTCAGGCACCAAAAACCATGCCACGTTCAAAGTCACTCACATCACCTTTCTTCCTCATACTGATACTCAGTTTAAACAGCAGGAGATTGTTTTGACCACGTCTACATGCCTAAATACAATGAGTTGCCGCCATGTAATAAGTACTTGGACAGGGTTACCTAATAAAGTGGCCGGTGAGTGTAAATTCTTATATCACGCTATTTTATTCACAGTACCAGGGACGAATGTTAGAGAATGGAGAAACAAAGAAAGGTGTCCCGAAAGATAGAAAGCACGACGAGGGATTACGTTGTTCATTGTCCATAGTTTACGTTTCAATAAATGATCATGGCCAGAAAAATTCAACTACATATGTCACTATAATGCTTAGCTTGAGCTGAGAAAAATTGCGAAAAAATGTTTGTACTGATTTTTAATCACGGGTGAGCGTTATACACGAATATGTGTCATACACGAATTAAATATAAATAGTAAGTAATTTGAACTCTTGGACTCACCTCAAGACCTTGATCTCCTTTTTGCCCGGGTTGCCCAATATTTCCCTGTGACAAAAGGAATGGAGATATGTGAAGTAACTGTAGAACCTTTATCCCGGTGATGATGTCCCTGCCTTATAAACGTTTCACTTTACGGAGTTGAATAAGACGTTTTTTTTGGTCCCTTTTTACAGCTTTCCCCGCTATACGATATCAACTATTTTGCCAGCCCTAAAACGTACATCATTAATAAATTGCGGTATTTGTAAGTATGACGGGATACATCTCTGTTATTGGTACAGGTGGTTTAAAATGCTTGTTTGCTATTGGTTTGCGTCACGGCATCCTGAAAATGCTGATATGGTATTGGATGAACTCCCTCCCACAATGCTTTTCTCTCTGTATCATTAGTTAAAAATTGTATATGGTTCGTAAACAGGTGGCACAACGATACTGTATTGCTATGTACTGTGTTTATTTGCTAAAGGTTGTAAGCTTGCGATGATGATAAATGTAAAAGCAAAACTATGATAATCATGGAAATGATGCTTGCGATTATTAAGATAAACAAAAATAATCAAGATAACCCTAACCCTAACCCTGGCTAAGTTGCATGGCTGTAACAAGTCTGCGATTATAATGTATTAGCTGGTTAACAGGTTGCTTTACCCCACTATACAGCAATTTCACTTTTCAATTCCCACATCAGAACGGATTAAAGTCAACTGTGCCTAAATATTTTATAAGATTCATTAACAGCAAGAATGTGATATTGTAATAACAACACAATCGAAGTATTATCGCCCCCTCAGGTGGTGAATTCATATGCCGTGTTTTCGGCCATGTTATCAATTGTATCACTGGTAATATGGCAAAAATAAGGAGAACAATATTGAAAATGAAAACTTGAAATGTTAAACTCCAATTTTGCGTGTTATATTGAGTCGAAATTTACCAATCGACACATTTTTTTGGGAATTGAACTTTTATACTTACTTTTGTTCAAATAAATACAAAAATATTCTTACCTCATCTCCCTTTTCGCCTTTGGGTGGATGCATCATTTCATCCTTTAACACACAAGACAAAATAAAAAAAGGTGACTCAGCAAAGAAAATAATTCAACCGTGATCGAAAACTGCCGTTATTTTATGTCATTTTAAAATCGCTTACGCTTCCGGAGAACTGTTTTAACCCATGAGCTGTCATCATCTGAAGCGAATGAAAAAACAAAGCGTTTATTGGGAGCTAACACGCGCAGCGAGAGTTGTGACATATTTTGAGCCCGACAAACATTAGAATGTCAGTCAGTTTTTAAAACGAGAACAGGAAAATATACATTTTAAAATCAACATATTGATAATTGTGAGCTAGCTTGCTATATATTGTATGTGTATTAGTAGTCATTTAGAAATCCAATATCTAGCAGAATCTCCCTTTGCCATTTGCTAACTAGCGAGCAAGCTTGCCATTTTTGCTAATTTGGTATGTACGGATCTCTCACTCTCTAAATATCTAGCAAACTAGCTTGCTGTTGGAATTTTTAATAGTTATTTTGCTATTTAAGTATCTCTCTCGCTCTCTCTCTCTCTCGCTATCGCTAATTAGCAAGCTAGCTTTATTTTCTTTTGCTAACTAGTTAGCAAACTTACTATTGTTCTCTTTGGTAGCTAGTTTGCTATGTATGTGTCTCTCTCTCTGTCTCTCTGTCTCTCTGTCTCTCTCTGTCTCTCTGTCTCTCTCTGTCTCTCTCTGTCTCTCTCTGTCTCTCTCTGTCTCTCTCTCTCTCTCTCTCTCTCTCTCTCTCTCTCTCTCTCTCTCTCTCTCTCACGCGCTAACTATCAAGCTATTGTAGCTTGCTATGTTTTACCTTGCTAGCAAGTTGGCTGAGTATGCAACTTTCTCAATAACTCCAACTAAACTAGTGAGCTAGCTTGCAATTGTTACTAATTTGGTATGTATGCATCTGTCACTCTAACTAACCAGCAAATTAGCTTGCTGCTGATAGTTATTTTGCTATGTAGATATCTCTC
The DNA here is from genome assembly GCF_059441175.1 of Urocampus carinirostris. Classification (NCBI taxonomy): domain Eukaryota; kingdom Metazoa; phylum Chordata; class Actinopteri; order Syngnathiformes; family Syngnathidae; genus Urocampus; species Urocampus carinirostris. The sequence continues at coordinate 24,881,820 of NC_142361.1, forward strand.
TCTATCTCTCTCTCCCCCTGCTAAATAGATACCTAACTTGTTCTTTTTCCTTTGCTAACTAGTTGGTACGCATCTCTATCTAGCTCTCTTATCGCTAACTAGCAAGATAGCTTGTTCTCTTCTTTTGCTAGCTAGTTTGCTATCTAGTCATCCCTCTTTCACTCTCTCTAACGAGCTGGGCTAGCTTATTCCTTTTACATTGCTAGCTAGCTTGCGATGTACGCATCTCTAATCTCTGGTTCATTATTTTTTATTGTTAATGGTAAAACAAACCATCCAAATTCATATCAGCACACAATCCGCAGATCATTTTAGTCTCTTTGGATTGTACAAAACCGAGCTAGCTCTTTTCTCTTCCATCTCCTATTTCCTAGCCACAGCGCACCATAAAACAGCTTTGTCAATGTCCATCGGTTTAAGTATCATAATTAATGAAGTGAAGAACTGAGTAAGCGAAAGAAGCATCTGGGAGGTAGTCTGATCTTGGCCCCAATCTTATATTGCCAACGATTCCGTCATTGTTTACACGACGCTTGTCTGAACGGACATTCTAGCGCAGGTGCATGCGCCATTTCAGACAATAACACTCATTAAGTAACGTTCCACAAAGACATTCTACCATCTGGAGAGACGGGAACCGGAAAAAAAAGAAAAAGAAAATGGATAGTCCAGTGTCTTAAAGGACCCGTCCACTAAACGCCAACTGTTGTCTACATCAACGCCAATAAGAGCCCTCATCATATTACTGTAACCTCTCGCTACTTCACACTTTATGAACTCAGTTGAAATACATTCCAAGATCGATTATCCCTCATCGCAAATTTAGGGTTTGTACACCTTTATCATGGCCAAGTTTAACTTTTCAAGCACTTTCAAGACCAATTATTCAATTCTTCCAAATCCCAACACCGATCAAAGGAATATTTTTTGGTGTTGACTTTGATGAATAAAACTAAGTCACTATCTTGCTGTTAGCACATACTTTCTGCTATTTCGATATGTTCCTCTCTATGATATATGATCGCTTTGTGTCAATGGGCTGCTATAAACTGACATGAATTCTGCCATTCTGCTTCGTCAAGGCAGGCGCAGCTAATACTTGTTTACAAACACGGAAAGGTCTCTATAGGTGTTGAGTAATTAATGAGTTAGATACAGAAGACTAATTAGGTACTGTATGTATCAAAATATATTTTAGAACAGTAGAATATTTTATCATAACTTTGCTTGTGCAAAATACAATTTGGCGCCATCCCATACACACTCTAGCTTGGGTGGCGCATTAAATAGATAAACCCTGATTTAGAGGAAGTTGACAATTGCCAAATTTGGAGTGATTCTAATGATATAGATTGCTTTGAAGCAGAGTGCATTTAACCTTTTAATCTTAGAGACTGCTGATCTTATGCTTTTTGTTTTACCTATTTTGGATTAGATATTTTGCGTATTTTTCAGAAGATCTGTGTGTAAATTGGTTAAAATAGGGTTTTTTTGCATTTTATTATTTATTTGTAGCAATAAGAAGTTAATATATTTTAAATTTTATTGTTTTGCATTTCCTGGGATTTTGTGTCATTTTTCAACTTTAAATCTGTTCGGTGTGTAAAAAGCTAAAATTAGTTTGTATTTTAATAAGGTTTTGTTGATCTGTGAATGTTATATTTAGATTTCATGTGTTTTTCTGGGATCCCCTGCAAAACATATTAAATTACTAATTACTAAATAATTTGGTGCCTAATAATTGTCATTGGTAACATATCATTAAAACCAAACAAAATCTAAGGAGCTGTTTGGGAGCTGGAAGAGACAGTTTTGTAAATAGAGCTGTCCTCTTGGGTGTGACGCTTCACATAACCTTTTCAAAATGACAAGGCACCAAAACAGGCGTGTCGGCGACATTTTCATGGACTTAAACTTTTTTTTTTCCCTTATTTATTGCGTGTCAGAGCGCACCTTGTGCAGGCCCAGTGGTTATTTTTCCACAAAAAAGTGAACTGCACTCATGCAGACGCGATCCTATATCCCTGATCACATATTGCATCAAGTGGGGACCAGCAATGTGCACTTTTTTCAGATCTGGAGGCTCTCTTTTGCAATTGCTGTATTTCAGCCTTAAATGAACTGCACTCATGCAGTCGCACTCCATTATCCTGATCTCGTATTTCTGCAAGTGGGTACTGGCAAAAAGCACTTTGGTAGGGAAGCATGCCATTGTGGTCAAATTAAATGCACAGTTGTGGCCACGATCCGTTATCCCCAGTCAACTATTGATGAGAGCAGGGGGTGAGAAAGCAGTTCTTATCATGTGTGGCAGCTCTTTTTTGATATTCTGTCCACTCAAAAGTTTGCTGCACTTGTGCAGCTGCAATCCATTATCCCAAATCACATATTTCCGTAACATGGGATGCGCAGGGCATGTTTTTGTCGGGCCTGGTGACTCTTTTTTTGCCTAAAATGAACTGCACTTTTTGGGCAACGATCTATTATTCCCAGGAGATCATTGCTGAATGCAAGAGGCGAGATAGCAAATTTTTCTTATGCACGGAAGCTCTTTTTTCTGTTCTTTTCGCAAAAATGACAGTTCAGTTACTTATTATCCCCCCTTCTTTCAATATTTGCATATTATTCACATGGAAACCAAACCAAAATGGTTGGTGAAAACTAGTTTATGTTATAGATGTCTAATTTACCTATTCATCTCCCTTTTTCATAGTTTGCATGCTATCCCCATTTAGAAATGACACACATGTTTGGTGAGAATTGGTTTCTATTGTTCTGAGTCTTCCAAAAACTGTGGGTTACTTATTCCTCACCGATCGGCTATTGTTTACATGCCAACCTCTTTAAAATATAGAAACCTCTACTTGTTTGGGTGTTTTAGTTAAAGCACCTGACTTAAATGTCTGGGTAAAAAAATGTTTCATTTGCTCTGAGTCTTCTTAGACAGAGGTTTACAATACTTACCTAATCTTCTTCCCCTTCCCCCCCTTCGGTCATTGTATGCATGCTTTCCTCATTAAAATATGGAAACTTGTAAATGTTTGGGTGGTTTTAGTAAAGACGCACTCCTGACTTAAATTACTTGGTGAAAGTTGGTTTCAAATTATCTGAGTCTTCCCGGGCAGAGGGTTCAGTTACTTCTAGGTACCTCTCTCTCCCTGAAATTATTTACATAGTATCCTCATTTAAATGTGGAAACATAAATGCTTGGGTGGCGATGTTTAAAACACAAAGTTGACTTAATTTGGTTGGTGATAAACTGTTTCAGTTCTCTGAGTCTTCTTAGACCTCTTGAGTTATTGTTAAAAAAACTCAACCTCTAATTGTTTGGGTGGTTTTAGTCAAAGTAAGTCAATTCAAGTCATGTCTATTTGTATAGCCCTTAATCACAAATAGTCTCAAAAAGAACACACCAGAATTAAATTGTTTCAGTCATTGTATGCATGCTATCCTCATTAGAATATGGAACATTATATAAGTTTGGTCAAAAGTGGATTGAATTGCTCTGAATAAACTTAGACAATGGGGTTCAGTTATTCATTTCTCCCTCTGCTTTCATTTTTTTGCATACTATCTTCATTAAACTATAGAACATGCATGAATGGTGAAACCTGATTTGAGTCTCCTCAGATAGATGTAGCAGTAACTCATTCTTCCCCTTTTTGTCATTGTTTGCATGCTATCTTCATAAAATATGGAAACCTATAAATTGCTTGGTGGTTTAGCACACACATGACCTTTTTATTTAATGAAAATTAGTTTCAATTGCTCTCTGAGTCATCTTAGAGAGAGGCTTGAGTTACGTATTACCCATACTGCCATTGTTTGCCTGCTATCCTTAAAAAAACATGGAAACATATAAATATTAAGGTGAATTTTGTTAAGTTGGACACTTTTTTTTCATCTGTGAGATTTGAACAAAGATCGGGTCACATTTGAGGTCGTTATGTGCAGAAATGCTAGGAATACCAAAAACATAAATACATACTGCATATGTGCATACCGTATGCATTAAAAAAAAGTAAAGGATTGTATTGGATCTCAAAAGGCTGTTTGGCCACGTTAAGGCCATCTCGGAGAATGATGCAGCACTAGCCGATAAAACGGCCGCACCTTGCCGCCGCTAATACAGAGCCAGAAGAAGGTTTATGGAGGGGAGGGTAATGATGTGAACCCCTGCTTCTGCTGTGTAAGGGAAATCGATGCTTAACTGCCAAAATTATCTGCCACGCTGCGGCCGAGACTGGTACTAAATGTTCAAACAGACTCATTTATCAAATGACGAATGTTTTGCGCGCGCTGCCGGACCGTGGGTGGGCCTGCACAACATGACGCCACGTTTCAGTTTTTGATGGGGAGGAACGATTCCCTATCAAGCTCCAGTGAATTTTTAAGTCGTAAAGAAGTTTAAGCAGGTTTAAAACCGCCTTCTGTGTTTTCTTTTATAAAGATCGAGGCGCTATATTCAGAGAACTGAAACAACTTTAGCATTTGTTTGATTTAGCTTTGAAAATTGGAATATTTTTTTGACAAATAAAAATGCATTTGTTTATCCTATTTCACAAAAAAAAAAATGCAGTTTGAAAAATTCAACGTACCGTCAAAAATACTTGGTAAATGGTCTGCATTTATATAGCGCTTTTCAAGTCCCTGAAGACCTTTTTACAATGTGCTTCACTCTTACCCATCCACACACACTCACATGCCAATATCGGCAACAGCCATTCAAGGCGCCTACCTGCTTATTGGGGGGCAATATACATTCAGTGTCCTGCACAAGGACACTTTGACATTTAACTCGGAGGGGCCGGGAATCGAACCTGCGACCATAAGGTCCCAAGAAAAAATGCCAGTTCAATCGAAAATGTATTCATGTTAAGCTAGATATTGTATACCTATTATACATGTAGTATATCAGCTTTTATCATAAATTGATATTTTCAATGCAAACTACAAGTTCAAACTAATGTCAGGAACTTTAAGCGAAAGAGCAAAGTTGAGCCTGATGTCAAGGAACCACGAGACCAAGGTGCCAAAAACACAAACAGAAACTTTGAGAAATGGCTGATAACACAAAAGCAGAAAACTGAAGATGCGGTTTCCTGTTGACCTGTACGACGCCTTAAAAAATAACAGAAACTTGGATAATTGGCTGATAACACAAAAATGTGCGAACAGGTAGCAAGCAGAAAACTGAAGTTCGGTTTCCTGTTGACCTATACAACGCCTCAAAAAATGAACTGAAACTTTGACAATTGGCTGATAACAAAATCTTGCAAAGAGGTGGCAAGCGGAAAACTGAAGTTATGGTTTCCTGTTGACCTATAGAACGCATTAAAAAAAAAAAAAAAGTAAAACTTTGTGAATTGGCCGATAGCACAAAATTTTGCCAACAGGTGGCAAGCAGAAAACGGAAGTTGTGGTTTCCTGTTGACCTATACAACGCCTCAAAAAATGAACTGAAACTTTGACAATTGGCTGATAACAAAATCTTGCAAAGAGGTGCCAAGCAGAAAACGGAAGTTGTGGTTTCCTGTTGACCTATACAATGCCTCAAGGGTGTAAAAATCTTGCTTCAAAATGTCATAAACAGACTACTGCCAAGATTGTCCGATTAAAGGCTTGTATTGAGGTGGTCTCCAGAATAGATCCTGACTATTAAAACTTGTCGAGATGCAGTTCATCTACAGCCTCTTAATTTACCAAAATTCTCCTCACCCCAAATTCAACGACCATGCAAAGGACACGATCAATAACTAATGGCGAGCTGGCTAGCTTAACATTGCTTGAAAACATTTCAATTACATTGGCATTTTTTACAAGAACTGTTTAATGTAGCAGTGAGTGATAAAGCCAGGAAAAATGTCTTGTTGGTGAAAATCAATGATCCTGTTTCTTCAAGGCCAAATAGCTTGTTTCAATATATTTTATTTACACATCTACGTGATCTAAAGATCAGATGAAGACAAACCTGCTTTTCTTGGTACTGTTAAATACAGAATAGCCGATTTAACGTTTTCTCAACCTAAACATCATTATGAACTTTGGCAACCTATCAACAAAAAAGTTAGAATTGTATGGGTGTTTTGGAGCGTAATCTCGATTAGCGGTCAGCCTTAGGTGATTGCGTTGTGAAATTGATGCCGGTGAAAAGAAAATGAGGATGAATGCTAAAAAACACACCAGTATTTTCTACTTAAACAAAAATGCATAAAAGCTGAAGACCCCTGAGTGGCATCAGTTATTATTTATTAAATATGATATTTTGAAAAATGGCTTGGCTCTTTGTATGGTGTCATGCTTGAATATGTCTTTCAAAGGCACAAACACATTTTTTAAACCAGGTGGCCATTCCACCAGTAATGAAATACTGTCACAAATAAGATGAATACGGATGAAATCATAACAAGGAATTACCCATTGATGCCAGTTTTGGACAGACATGGACGGACAGAATGTTCACCTATGTCTGTATGTCTCCAAGCGTTACTTTATAAATTGGCGTTGGAAATTTAATTATTAGATGACAAGGTGCCAAGACTAACCGGTTCAGGTTGTCTACATTCTCTGGACAGTTTTGAACAGGAATGGACAGATAGAATGTCCACCACTGTCTTTCTCAAAGTTATGCTTATGACAAAAAAGTGATTACAACAAATTTTTTAAAGTGTCGACGAAGAACTAACACATTTTTGCGTAATGGCCAGGGTATCAGCGTATCTTTATTTCCCTACTCACTGACGCCAGTTATGGCCAATAATGGAATGACAGAATGTCCACCTCTGTCTTTCCGTCTCAAATTTGTGCTTATAAAACAATGACAGTGCCATTGGCTGGCAACCAGTTTAGGGTGTCCCCTGCCCACTGCCCGATGATTGCTGGGATGGGCTCCAGCCTCCCCGCGACCCTACTGAGGATAAGCAGTGTAGCTAATGAGATGAGAAACAATGACAGAAACGTGATGAATTTGCGATAAGATGTCAATGAATGACAACCAATACTTTGTAGGAATTCTGTTATAGTCTGATATACTTCCTACCACCAGAGGGCCCCAACCAGGGTTTGATCTGGGCACAGCTGTGTCCAGTTATCCCACACCAAATTATCAAGAACTCTTTCAGGACATTTTGAACAACAAACACTGTTCTTTAAACCCAACGCTGGGTTTGTTTGTGTTCGTTTCTGGTTTTCTTTGTTACTTTGCACCATGGATTTTCCAGTGCTGGTCCTTGTTTCCGGTTTGGACATTTCCTTGTTTTGTGAACACATGTTTGTTTTTGCCACTTGGATTCTTTCTTTTGTTAATAAATACGATCCCTCTTTTTGAGTACCCCTGCTTTCAGTTCCTGCCTACCCCACATGGGTCCATCTTCCTTTAAGAACGTAGCAATGCCCAGGGTATCTATGAAACTTTTAGTCGGTTAGCCAATGACGCTAGTGTTGGACCGTAATGGACCGACAGAATGTCGACATTGTGTTTTGGGGGAATTTGGTAAACAAAACAACTATTCCTGAAACACAAGCTTTCGCAATCGGTATAATGTTCGTAAAACGGCTTCAAAATCCATGAGAACATTCCTACTTATGCTATATTTAAATTCACACAATAATTAGCTTAACTTATTAGCAATTGAATGCTCAAGGACTAAAGCTAACTCCTTCTGTTGGCTTTTAGCCGGATTGTTGAATAAAACAGAAATCAATATAAGATGTTTGATTATATACTGTATTTCTAGCGGGACAGGGACAATAAGTGGACATTCCAAATTGGGTGAACGGTAAAATATGAAAATATAAAACATTTTGGGCTTTTCTACGTGATTTGTGATGGCGCAGAATGAATTATTCCAGCGAGGCATTTTACATAACAGTGAATTTTCACATGATTTACACAATTATTTAAAACTCTTTAGATACTTACAGGACCAGGTGGACCAGGATGACCGGCATCGCCCTAAAACAAGCAGACAGAATAATGTTGAAGTTGCAAAAAGTTGTCCCATTGCATTTTACACCTGGGAAACGCAACATTTATTCTTTGCCCATAAAAATTTCCTAGTCCAATGTTTTGGTGTAGCAGTAGAGGGTGACCCTTCATAGGAAATTGCCATACAAACTAATACCAGCTGCCGTTAATGAGGAGGGAAGAGGAAGTATAATGCCAAAGTGAAGCCACCAGAGACCCATGTTGGCTTTATTTTTAAACATACTTGTCAAACATGGCTATATTTCGAGCATTTACAAGCGATTCACCCAAAACTCTAGCACTTTTCAACCCTTAAAAACACAACATTAAAATTCAAGCATTTTCAAAGATTTCAAGCACCACTACGAACCCTGTAGAACAGGGGTCTCCGACGTAGTGCCTGCAGGCACCAGGTTGCCTTCTAAGGACAGTTGAGGTGTCAACAGACCTGTTCTAAAAATAGCTCGCCAGTGCTCAGTCATTGTGATTTACTAGTAAAATGATTTTTTCATTGGTTGACTGAGTCAATAAATCCCTGTTTTAATAATTAACCTGGTAATAAAATAATAACAACATAGTAATAACATGATAAATGGTTATTTTAGAAATTCAAATAAATAAATTCCAGTTCATGGGCTTTATAGATACAAACAATCTGTATTGCTTATCATTTTTAAGAAATTATTTAAGAGAGTAAAAAGTGTGCGCATTTTTTTTATTTATTCATCTTTTTATGGATTTATTTGACAGCAAATACAACAAGCTAAATTCCAATTTATTTTTTAAATAAAACAAATAAGCAAAAAATGTGCAGTTTTTTAGCTAGCTATCTGGCTATCTTTTTGAGCTTTGTAGCTTCCTACCTTTTTAGCTGTTTAGTTAGCTACCTAGATAGCTTTTTACATTTTGTGCATGCTATAGAGTTACTTTTGAACCTTTTTGCTAGTAATCAAGCTAAATTTTGGGCTCCTTTCTACTGAGCTATTTGGCTTTGTTTTTAGCTTTTTAGCCGACTATTTAGTTAGCGTTTTACTCTTTTAGCTAGCTCTCCAGCTCCCTTTTAGTTTGTCCCCTCTTTAGCTTTCAAGCTACTTTTGAAACTATTTAACAAGCCATCTAGCTAAGTGGCTATTTTAGAAATTCATTATAAAGTGGGTGCCCTTTATGCTAATAAGTAACAAAAGGTAGCTCTCAGCTTGAAAAAGGTGGAGACCCCTGCTGTAGAATATACTATTTTGTTTTTTTAATATCTTTATCAGGGATACCAGGGATTTAGAACGCGGTAGTTAATTATAAGAATATTTTATACCCCGCCAGACGGCAATTGCACCTCAAAACGGATCAATGACATTTCCAGAAGGTCTACCGAACGCAAAGTTCTAACATCTTCACATTGTGAATCCTTCTTCTTAAACAATTTCTTTACATTTCCCACTAGATCCCCATGTCATTGGAACGACTTTCAAAGCCTGGCTCAAATCCATCATATCTTGGAAAAGAACAACACAGCAGGAACGACAAAATGGAAAATAAAGTGGAAGTCAAGTGATGAGAGGTAAGCACCACCAAAACATTCATCACGGGTCTTCACGTTTTGTGCACAGCAGTCCCCGAAGTTACTGTGGCATCCTTAGAACGCATACAACCTTTTTGTAACGGTCGTATTGGGAGCGCTAACCGTGATGCATCGCTATTGGGGGTTCTGCTTTCTCCCATTCATCATTTATAAGCTATTACTCTCATGCTTTCACAACACAGCCACAATCTATCTAGCTATATATAGTATAGACATCATATAAATAACTCAAAAGCAGAGCGGGGATTCATTCACGGCCAAGCGAGCTCCATTTTCCAAATTTGAAAGTGTTAGGACGGAAAGGTTTTATAGGCTTTTAAGGCACGTTTGGATTGGGATCAAATGCAAATGATGGAGCGGAAGCCTTTTTTTTTTTTTTTTTTTAAGAACAATGACAGTGAAGGAGTAGAAGGAGTAATGGAGCGTACCGAGCAAGAGGAACACAATAAAAAATCATTCTTCTGTTACACGTAAAATTATTTCATTTTCCTTCACATCATAAATAAGAGGCTACTACGCCCATTTGACATTTTATCTTTGAATTTGTATATACAGGCTGTACTTGCCCAGGACACACCACAGGAACAAACCATATATATATATATATATATATATATATATATATATATATATATATATATATATATATATATATATATGTATATATCTGCTGCCCGTTTCAGCTCCATGGGTAGAAGAGCTTTCAGCCGCTCTGCCCCCATGCTCTGGAACTCACCTTCAAATCCAATCTCAAAACTCAGCTCTTCAGACTTGCCTTTTCATGATCATTTGCCTCACATACCGCACCCCTTTAACTCTACTATGTTTTTTTGTGTTAATTACTTGCTTGTTTTATTCTTGCTTTATTGTTGTTTGGTACTCCATGTACAGCGACCCTTGGGTGTCGTGAAATATAAATAAATCTGTACATACATAAAATTTGGTATAGCGTATCACTTTATAGCAGTGTTAGTATTAAACTGATTTGCAAAGGTAGACATTTTAAGCTCCTGTATTAATTTTTATTCCAAGCATAAAAGAGTACAGATACCATGTCATCATTTCAAGATATAAACTCTATATGCAGCCATATTAAGGATCTTGATGAAAAACAAATAAATCATATAGATCAAAAACTATTTTGGAGAAAACTTCTATATTGGGAATTTCGATTAGAAAATTAAGATTTCGGGTCAAAGTATTTGGTATGAGAGCAAAATCATGGGTTGATTCCTGGTACATTTCGTTGTAATTTTTCCTTTAATTATATTTTACCAAAACTATTATGCTGGGAAATGGAATTATTTCTTTGAATTACTTAATTAACATTTGTGATTTAAGTATATTGTATTAGTATCAGCGCATATTCACGAGTTGATTACTGGTTGCATTTTGGCATTATATGTTAAAAAAGGCCAAACTGATTTTCCATTATGCAGTTCCAGCATCATCCATTGGTCTGTTTTCTAGAGGAGTTTGATTTTAATCAGGCATGTTTTGGACACCTACATTTGACCCTAATTTATTTTTAGATGACACTGTGAGTTCCTCAACAACTTTCCTCAATTCTTACTATTGTTTTGCATATGTATGTAACCGTGATTGCCCCGTTCTTTCAAGTACACGATTGCAACCTGTCTTTTTTTCCCCATTTACTCTTTTTTTTCTTCACTGTATTTTTTTAAGGATATTTCTGTTTGTAAACGGGACCCCAAATATTTTATAAAATGTTTCTAGTAAAATGAGAAAAATCATCCTTAAAATGTTTTTATTTAGCATATTGATCATTTTCCCCAACTTGTCTTATTTGAAGGTATGTAGTCATAATCCACCAATAATACATTCTCATTGATACAAGCAGTATAATGGTAACAATAATATTAATAATATATTTGCTTATTTCAAGGAAATACTTTCCACCCACTTTAGAAAGAAAACCTGAAAAACTATCTGCACAATGCTAACAAAATACACATTTGCTTATTTTAAGTATACATGTTAAGTATGCATATTCTTGCAGATTTTGTTTGTAATGATGCAATCTTCAATAGAAAGGACAAAAACGGTAAAAGGCCGTGCAAAAAACAATAAGAAAAACAGTACAGTTAAGTCACTTTGAGTCTTCCTAGTTTGTATTCTTCCTTGTAATTTTAGCATCAGTTTTCAGTTGCAATAAATAAGGCGACATCTAGCAGTCAAGTAATACACTCTGTGCCTTTAAGACAGGTTTTTCCCGCTGCTACAATGTGTTATGCACTCGCAACAAGGCTGCCAATGCATTAGTCTTTGATGAGTGACATTGATGTATCCTCGCAGCCCAATAATACCTCAAACACAAACAAAGTGAAGCGTCATGCATTGGCACTTGACATGTACTCACTTTCTGTCCTTTTATCCCGTCGGCCCCTCGGGCCCCCAGATGACCCTGTGGGGAATAGGCGCCGCCCAATGACTCAATAGCTCTTTTAAAGTCTTGCTGCGGGAAATATACCTACAGGCTCTCCTTTGTCCCCTTTTGCACCTTTATCTTCCGAGACGCCGGCTTCGCCCTTCTCTCCCTGTATGGAGATATACATAAAAAAATCACAAAATCAAAAATAGATGTTGTAGAGGGAACGACAGATGCCACAAATAATTATCTTCTTAAAAATGAACACAAATCTAAGATTGTGGGGAGAAAGAATAAAATATAAGCCCCTGTTGCATTGCAGTACTCCATTTTTGCATGAATGGAATGTTTACAATAAGAAACCGAGCAACAATGTCGTAAAAAATGTATATAGAATGGCTAAACATGGAGATTCACTATATGTCTTTTTTAAGATGATGACGTGCTTTTAGTGTTGAATCAGAACGTATTTACAAGAAATAAACATTCTACAAAACTAATCTTCTGTTTTTTTTATGTCATAGGAGTAAAAACTACCAATTTTGGTACGGTTGTATCTGATATATGATCGGCTAACTAAGAATGGGTGGAGCCAGACAACAATTGCAGCTGATTGCTTGTTGTTGCTGAATTATTTTCCATCTCCTAAAGAAGACAATTTGGTTTCTGTGCTGATAAAATACTTTAAAATTAGAAAATGTGTATGTGAAGTAATATATACTCACAAACTGTAGTAAACGTGTGGATTTTGTAGGTCAAATGAGTAAAAATGAATCTGTGATGTGCTTATTGAGAATGGATGGAGATCATTTTATCTTATTTGATAAACAAGATAAAACTAATACTTAAAATGAACAGAATTCTATTCAGAATTCAATTAACACATTTACAAGTCAAGTCATGTTTATTTGTGACACCCTTAATTACAAGGAGTATCAAAGTGCTGCACTGACCACAGATTATTGCAAACCCACAGACTAATATTACACCATCCCTTGATCTAAAACCTACATGAGGGCAAGGAAAAACTCAAAAACCTCAACATGAGGAAAATGAAGAAACCTTGAGAAGGGACTGCACATGAGGTAATCCCTGTTCCAGGGTGACCAGGCTATGACCAGGCTATGTTGCATTAACAAATAATACAATAGTTGTCAGGACCAGAATGGAGACAGGACCCACTTGCGTACGTTTCTCTCAGTTTTATTGGGAAGAAGGGACAGGATTGCATACACGATTCGGTGATCGCTGGTTGCGGGAAGCCAGTCGCTCTGAACGCGGAAGTGGCAAACGATGGCGGTGTCGGGAGCGGACAGGAGAGCAAAAAACAAGATCGGGATCAGCAACGAGTCGAAAGCCAGGAGAGGAGAGTAGACATCAAGATCAAAAAACGGGTCGAAGCCGGAAAACAGACGGGAGCCAAACAGGAGTGAGTCAGGGTCGAAAAGCTTGGGTAGTGTAAACTGAGGTTTGCAGACAGACTGACAACAGGTGACAGATAGATGTGGGTTTAAGTAGTGAAAGGAAGCCAATCAGAGTCCGAGTCAGATAGATAGATAGATAGATAGATAGATAGATAGATAGATAGATAGATAGATAGATAGATAGATAGATAGATAGATAGATAGATAGATAGATAGATAGATAGATAGATAGATAGATAGATAGATAGATAGAGAGAGAGAGAGAGCGAGAGAGATAGATAGAGAGAGAGAGAGAGAGATAGATAGATAGATAGATAGATAGATAGATAGATAGATAGATAGATAGATAGATAGATAGATAGATAGATAGATAGATAGATAGATAGATAGATAGATAGATAGATAGATAGATAGATAGATAGATAGATAGATAGATAGATAGATAGATAAATAGAGAGAGAGAGAGAGAGAGAGATAGATAGATAGATAGATAGATAGATAGATAGATAGATAGATAGATAGATAGATAGATAGATAGATAGATAGATATATAGATAGAGAGATAGAAAGATAGAAAGATAGATAGATAGACAGACAGACAAACGGCTGGACGAATAGATGGACGGACGGATGGATGGATGAATACACAAATAATTATATTTAACACAACTTCAGTCAATTTAAGCTAATTTTCTTCAGTCAATGGAGTAAAAAAAAGCCCAATTTTGGTACGGTTCGATATAATTTGTGATGGGAAAAACGGAAAGCACAAATTCAGATGTAGAATACATAGAGAAGATTCAGGCGAGGACAGCTGCTGCACATAGCAATCCCTTAAAAATGAACAGAAAGCTAAGATGGTGGCGAGGGGGGGAAGTAGAAGGAATGAAAAAAAAAATCCCCTGTTGCATTGCAGCACTTTCCTTACGTTCCATTCCTCTCTCCTCCGTTAGATGGCACTTAATGATTGCGGGTGAGCCTTCCTACCTGCATTTTAATAGGATTTCTCTCTGTCACTTATGTGGGGGGAAATGTCAAAGTAAACAGGGAGTGTACTTTCACTTTCCCTGTGACGTACACAGAATGATAAACAAGATACCTCTGTAATAGAAATCGAAACAGGGGAGGAAAGTTCTTTTTACCAGGAATGACGTCTTATTTTGAAGCTATTTTGCACACTTTTTGACCTCCTGTATCCAAAACTTGCAAACAACCTTGCCTCTGAGAGTCCATTCTGGTTATGCATATTAACAACGGGACCGTTTGAATGCGGAAAAACAAAAATGTCGCCTCGACCGTCCAATTACTTTGACAACAGCCGCTGTGATTGTATTCCTTTAATGAGCTCCGGCTTCTGTTTCCTTCGTTTTTTATTAAATCGGCAAAGTGTTCCTGGATATGAGCAGATGGATTGTCGTATTGCAATTTTAGGCAAGGTGTGAAAGCTGGAATAATTGAATTCGGTGAAGCTTTATTAAACAGATGTGCTTTCCTTTCGCTTTTTTTCTTGGCTTAATTTTCCTAATCACTTTATTAAAGTGACAGTGTGTAATAATCTAAAACTAGAGGTTGGTTGTAGTTAAGAATAGAGCATACGCATTCGTAAAAAACGTACTATAGAACCTCTTTGCAAAATTTACAAATCCAACTCCGATTTTCTCTTGCTTTAAGCTGGAAACAGGACATAAAAACTGGTGTTAATCTCCACAAGCGTCAACAAAATGCCAAGCCAGCTAGAAACACCGGAGCGTCTGAAAAGAGCCAATAGCTGGAGTTGGGCAGACATAGTTTAATCGGCTAACTTTAGCTGATATCGGTAGAAGCTACTAAAAGGCCAGTCAAATCTTGAATTTGTCCACTGTCAGGACGCTAAATGACAGAGCTCTATATGAATGTAGACTATTTACCAATTACCATAACTCAGAGACATGAGTCGTTAGAGAAGGAAACAGTGGAAAAAAGAAAGTAGAAGCTACTAAAAGGCCAGTAAAATCTTAAATGTGTCAACTGTCAGGACGCTAAATGACAGAGCTCTATATAAACGTAGACTATTTTCCAATTACCATAACTCAGAGACATGAGTCGTTAGAGAAGGAAACAGTGGAAAAAAGAAAGTAGAAACTACTAAAAGGCCAGTCAAATCTTGAATTTTTCAACTATCAGGACGCTAAATGACAGAGCTCTATATAAATGTAGACTATTTACCAATTACCATGACTCAGAGACATGAGTCGTTAGAGAAGGAAACAGTGGAAAAAAGAAAGTAGAAGCTACTAAAAGGCCAGTAAAATCTTGATTTTGTCAACTGTCAGGACGCTAAATGACAGAGCTCTATATAAACGTAGACTATTTACCAATTACCATAACTCAGAGACATGAGTCGTTAGAGAAGGAAACAGTGGAAAAAAGAAAGTAGAAACTACTAAAAGGCCAGTCAAATCTTGAATTTGTCCACTGTCAGGACACTAAATGACAGAGCTCTATATGAATGTAGACTATTTACCAATTACCATAACTCAAAGACATGAGTCGTTAGAGAAGAAAACAGTGGAAAAAAGATGACAATCACCATATGTCTAAAACATGTAACACAGCAAAGTTGCCCACTATGACCAGCTGTAGAATGCAAGTCACTTTAAAGGAGACATTTCAGCAGCCAAATGGCCAACAATGTGTGGCTAGAGAACAAAACAGTGAGAAAAAAAGCAACAGATGCCTGAATCTTGGGCTAAGGTATTAAAAGATGTTTGAATGGTCAAATTTGAATAGGTGTATGCTGCCATAACAAGGGGGGCGGAAAACAATAGTATGACAAATCGTAATGTGAAAATATCATAAGCCAGGGATGCTGTGTTGTTAATGTTGTATGGTGGGGGAAATGCCATAACGAGGGGAATAAGCATTGTATTACCCACCATAACTTTAAAATACAATAAGATAGGGACAAAATGCGTATTAAGGGGTAGAAAAACATTGTATTCCACATTGTAACGTACAAATATTTTAAGGTAGGGACGCTGTATTGGTGTATGTCCTGTGGTTGGGAAAATTTCTTTATGAATGGCCCAAAAAAATCATTGAATTCCACATCCGAACATAATAATATTTAAACGCTGTATCGGTTTATGTCCAATGATCCGGAAAATACTTTAGCGGGGGCTGAAAAAATACATCGTATTTTGCATCGTAACGTGAAAATATCATAAGGTATGTTGTTGTTGTCGTAAAGTGCAGAAAATAGAGGTGTTCTACGTTGTATCGTGAATTACCGTAAATTCCGGACTATAAAAGCCGCTACTTTTTTCCTAAACTTTCAACCCTGCGGCTTATTCAGAGATTCGACCAATTTATGTAATTTTTTTAACGGGCGCCAGCGGCGCTCGAGTATGATAGGTAAGATTTAGACCGGTGGAATATATGCTCCGAGGAAGATCACAATTTATAAACGTAAACATACCCTCATCGTGCAAATTGCACAAGAGAAGTTCGTGACGCAGCTTCCATGTTAAAAGCAAACGGGTATATTGTTGGGATGTATTAAAGTAAGGGAGCGTGGAACGACGTCATCATGATAATGTTTCTTTCCGATATTGAGAAAGACAATCTAGATGTCAATACCAAGGAGGAAGAAGCGGTTAGTCTACCGTGATTCTAGCGTTTACGGCATTTATTTGCTTAATAGACTAATTAGCAGGTATGCGATCGTCTTGTTAGTAGCGTAAGGCTACCTCCCAAAGACACGGTTTAGGATGAAAGTTATATTATTATTATTATTATTAAAGCTTTGAAAACTCTCTCGATGTACCGTCTTTCTTTGTAAATATGTGTAATATGTATTTGCAACTGTATATTTTTGTAATGTATTTATTTGTATTTATTTGAGAGACTTATTCTACACGAGCAAATTAAAATAGAGGGGCGGAACAAATGCGGGCTGATGGGAAAGTGGAGACCGGTAAAGGTGAGTTTTTGTGGACACGGTGGACAATAATGGATATATATTTTTCCTACCCTTACCTTTGGAAATATACACTTTTTTTCCTTGGATTACTATCAACGGGGACCCAGAATCTGCAGGTCTGCAACAAATTTTAAGTACCTATATCATTTTACGTTCATTTTGGCGGCTGTGATTTGTGGACTGTGTGCTTCGATGAAGGACATTTAGTTTCATTCGCGGGACTTGAAGTTTGGCTTGGATTAATTTCGTATTTATTTGATGTGGGTGCATGCGGCTTATATACAGGTGCGGCTTGTGTATGGACAAAATCGTTTTTCCCCTTAAAATGTCATGGGTGCGGCTAATAATCAGGTGTGCTCTATAGTCCGGAATTTACGGTAATCGTAATTTAGAGACGCCCTAACTAGGGGTGAGCCAAATAAACCGATTCATGTATATATCGTGATTTCTTGTTTCGTGGTTTTTAAAATCAAAGTTTCTCCCCGGAATCGATTTTAGTGACGTCATACCCGGTATCCAAAAATTCGGGAAAGCAAACAGAAGTGGAAAATGGAGGAAGAACACCAGCAACAAAAACTAAGGCTGGCGCCCATGAATTTTAAATCCAAACTATAGACACCATTGTTTTTTTTTACAGTTCCCAGAAAGACGTTGACATTTCAGTCCATGACATTTTGCAGCTGTAAACCTGTTGGACAGTGTACATGTTACGCTCTCATTGTCTCAGTTGGAATAAATGTCAGCTTCCGGACTGATTGACACAGACCGAGGTGCGTTGTTGGAACATGGTTTATTGTCCCAGAAATGAATGATTTATGGTGTTTTTTTAATGAAATATAATGAAATCTCAATCATCAATTATATTGCAATTGTAGTATCGCAATTATCGAGAAATCCCGATATAAATCAATGGCACCTTAGCACCCCTAGCCTAACCGTGTATTTCTGTATCTATTTAGCCGTATTGAAAGGATAGTGGGATGTTTGGACGAGTTCTAAGGGATGGGCAGGGCACCCATATGATGCAGCAGGGGTAAACCAGTGAAATCTGTCGGGCCTTACTGTTGAACATAAGAGTGTGTTGTGTCACCCTGACACGAGTGACATGGCCGCTTTCATCCGGAGGGACAAAAGCATGACCGACTTGGGTGCCGAGGTGCTTAACTTGTTCGGGTGTTTGGGCATTTGGTTTGGGTTGTTCGCTACTTTTTTATTTTCTTTGTTTTTGTGTATGTGTTTGTCTTGCTGTCGGTAAACCCCTCTCCAGGGATATGACCAGGGTGGGTGGGTAGATAAGTAGGTAGAAGGGTGGGTACGTAGGTAGGTGGGCAGACAGACAGACAGACAGACAGACAGACAGACAGACAGACAGACAGACAGACAGGCAAATAGATAGATAGATAGATAGATAGATAGATAGATAGATAGATAGATAGATAGATAGATAGATAGATAGACCTTTCCACCGATCTAGATAGATAGATAGATAGATAGATAGATAGATAGATAGATAGATAGATAGATAGATAGATAGATAGATAGATAGATAGATAGATAGATAGATAGATAGATAGATAGATAGATACAGTGTTCTTGTGTCGAGTCAACGTGCTTCCCCGGGACGCAACTTTTTTGACACAAAATTGACATTATTACCCGATTACTTTTTTTTTTTACAAAGATTGATCGCACTCCAAACTTTTCGTCATGCAGATCTGCCATTGTTGTTTTGGTCTCGCGGTTCGAGATTTCATCTGCACGCCGATCTCGGCAAAAGAGATTGCGTTGCTTCGAGATTACGTCATTGTTGTGGTGCTTGTCGTCGAGTGAAGGTTAAGTATGGCTCCGAAAAAACAGTATTAGGTAAAAATCAACACAAAATTGGTCATTTATCAGTGTCAGTAATAAGCCGAAACATAATGCAGAGAGTGATAACAACGGCAATAATTCCGGCAAGGAAAGCACGTGTGTTGAAGCGAACGATTCGACGAAAGAAAATAAACAAAAGAATACTCCTAGCAAGAAAAGGACTTTTCTGCCAAAATTGACTCAATTATATTCCTGGTTACGCAATGAGGAGGATGATAAAGGAGGCTACATGTTCTGTGATGCGTGTAGCCAGGGTGACAAAAAAACTGGATTGCATAAATCATTTCGCAATACGAACTTTCAGAAGAGCACATTCAATCGGCAACACGACAATGAAAGCCACAAATTAGCTATGGAAATTCCGTTGCTGCAATTGGACTTTAAGAAGACATTACAACTCTGGCGGAACAGCAAACCACGAAGAATATTGTGAACTGAAAAATCTGAAGTGATAACTGCTTTGTATTACCAATTAACTGTGATGATTAAAACTGAATGAAAATATAGATTAATATAATTATTTCAGCAGTATTATTTTGTATGATGTACAATATTGTTGTGAACTGAAAACTCCCGAAGTGATAACTGATTTGTATTATCAATAAACGGTGATGATTAATACTGAATGAATATATAGATTTATATTATATATTTGTAGCCGATTTACAATTTAAATATAACAATACATTTTGAGGACCCATAGATATCTGTTGGGGCCCATAGATTTTTGAACATGCGAGTCCCCGGGACCCATCATTTATCACAGGTAAAATGAACACTGTAGATAGATAGATAGATAGATAGATAGATAGATAGATAGATAGATAGATAGATAGATAGATAGATAGATAGATAGATAGATAGATAGATAGATAGATAGATAGATAGATAGATAGATAGATAGATAGATAGATAGATAGATAGATAGATAGATAGATAGCAGTATCATGCATGTGATACTTGTTCTACATCTAATAAATCCAATATCTCACATGCCGTGAGAGAAATAACTGGAGTTTGGGTGGGAAAAATCGATTAGAAACTCCTTAACAGAGCAATTTCCACGACCATCACGCGACCAGTCGGGAGCAAACGATTACTCGGCTTTGTTCCGCGTACAATAGAAAACAAGCGATGCCCGATGAGACTTGAAATGAGCTCCGATTCAAAAGCCACTTTGAAATCAAGATGAAAACAATCCGTGTCCTCACATCCAACCGGGAAAGACAATTATTAAAACCGAAGAAAGACGTCCGTTTGTTTCGTCTTCAGATCTATGTTCGTTTGATTTTCGTCCAAGCTTTGGGAGTTGATGTAATACTCATGAGCGGTTTTTACAACCAAGGCATGAGTTACTGTAATGGACCCCTTGGGGACAATTAGGGGGACACCACGGTAGATCGGTGGAAAGGTCAAAAAGATTACAGGTGTGTTCTGAAGATGTAAAAGTCAAATGTCCCCCTGTGAGGTTTAATAGACAATGACTTAGCAAAGTACAAACGATACTTTTTGCTAGGGTAAGTCCAACTCCATTCCTATGTCCCCTTTTGGCGAACTTCGTCTCTATATCCAGAACCCTTTTGTCCTCTACCTGTAACCTAACTGTTTGCGTCCTTTATATGTCTGTTAGCAAACAGATTTGTAAAGTATTTTGTCTTGTATTTGGTCGTGTATTTTGTCATTATTTTTGAATTTTGTTTTGTCATCTGTTTTGCAATTTATTCTGTCCTGTATTTTATTGTGTATTTTGTCGTGTATTTTCTGAGGTTTTCATGTTGACAATATCTGTGTAATGTTGCAGCCTGGTCATCCTGGAAGGGGGATTACCTCATGTGCGGTCCCTTCTCAAGGTTTCTTCATTTTCCTCATGTTGAGGTTTTTGAGTTTTTCCTTGCCCTCATGTAGGTTTTAGATCAGGGAATGGTGTCATAATAGTCTGTGGTTTGCAATAGTCTGTGTACTGTGCAGCCCTTTGAGACTCCTTGTGATAAAGCGTGTCACAAATAAACATGACTTGACTTGTGTGTTTTGACGTATATGTTTTGTATATTTTCGTGTATCTTGTCGTGAATTTTGTGTATCCAGTCACGTACAACGCGAGGACCATGTCGCGTATCATGTTGTGCGTCCTGTCGTTTATCTTGTCATGTACTCTATTTTTGTTTATTTAGCTGTGAATTTTGTTATGTATCTTGTTGTGTATTTTCTGATGTATGTCTTCATGTATCTTGTGTATTTTTCACGTATTTTGTCGTGTTTTTTTTCCTATGTTATTTTGTGGTTTCTTTTATTCTGTATTAGCCCTGAATTTTTTTGTGCTTTTTGTCATTTATCTTGCCATGTACGTTGTGTATCAAGTTGTGTACATTGTCAAGGACCATGTCGCGTATCATGTTGTCCATCCTGTCATGTACTGCATTGCCGTGTATTTATTCATGAATTTTGTTCTTTTTCTTGTTGTGTATTTCCTGATGTATGTTGTCATGTATCTTGTGTATTTTTTCATGTTTTTTGTCATGTACATCCTTGTGTACTTTGTCACGTGTTGTATCCTGTCGTGTATCTTGTCCAGTATCTTGTCGTGCACAGGGTTGGGTAGGGTTACTTTTACTGGATTACTTTCAATTACTTATGGATTACTCCAATACCAATATATGCTAATAAAAGACAAAAGAAACAAAATATGAATACAATTACTACATTTTGTGCAGGCTTGGGGAGTAACGGAATATATGGAACAGCAAAAAATGATGTTGGCAAGCTGTTTGGATTTATTTTCATTTTGTTTCTGTCGCATTTTATGTTAGTTTTGCCGGAGATCAAAGAGATCAAAGCCAGGAGAGAAAGCTTACCAGGTGGTGTGAGTCATAATTTTATTCACATTGACTTGTGCATTTTGTCATCTATGTTGTCTTCTACTTTCTTGTATATATGGTTGCATACAGTGACTAGTACCGTGTCAAGTACCGTGACATGTACCGTGTCATGCATTCTGTCATGTACTCTATTGCCGTGTATTTTGTCGTGAATTTTGTTATATATCTTGCTGTGCATTTTTCTATGTATGTTGCCCTGTATCTTGTGTATTTTTTCATGTATTTTGTCGTGTACTTTTGTGAATTTTTTTGTAAATTTTGTCGTGCATTTTGTCGTGTATCTTGTCGTGTATCTTCTGATGAATTCTGTTGTGTATCTGGTCATGTATGTTGTGTATCCTGTATAGGCCAGTGTCAAAATCTGTCCAAATCTGCCATATCCTGTCATGTACATTGTCAGGTACCATGTCACGTACAATGTTGTGCATCCTGTCGTGTATATTGTCATGTATTCAGTCGGGAATTTTGTGATGTATCTATTGTATTTTTTCCTGTATTTTGTCGTGTACATCCTCGTTTACTTTGTCCTTCCGAGGATCCGATCTTATATCCTGTCATGTATCTTATCCAGTATCTTGTCGTGCATTTTGTCATCTACGTTGTCTTGTACTTTGTCGTATATATTGTCGCGTACCGTGACACGTACCATGACAAGTACCGCGTCATGCATCCTGTCGTGTATCTTGCCATGTACTGTATTTTGTCTCTGTATTTTGCCGTTCACAAAATAACACATGATCCTGTCGTGTATCTTGTCATGTATTTTGTCGTTTATTTTGTCACAACAAAGTGTTACTAGTATAAGTGTAACGGGTGTAATAATAACTTTTGTTTTATTGAAATTCCTGCTGAAATATGTTGTATAGTTTTTGTGTAAGTGTCCTGCAATGATGAGTCCAACAGTGCCACCTGCTGGTATGGGGTAAGGTTTGGTTTGGCTTTTGACATGTGACCGAAAGGCAGGGTTTGTTGGCAGTCTAACAGCGAGCTGTTAACGGTAAGACATGATTTCTTGGTGTTCCGAAAAAAAAGTTAATTTTAAACATTAAAACCACAGCTGACAAATCTCTCAACATGCACAGTAATGTGATTGATGTTGTCAAGCTGTTTGGATTTAATTTCATTTTGTTTCTGTCGCCTTTTATGTTAGTTTTGCCGGACGTTGCATGTTGTGCTAAAAGGCTAATTCCCTTTATAGAGATCAAAGAGGTCAAAGCCAGCAGAGAAGCTTACCATGTGTTGTGACTCATTCATTTGCAGGTAAATTGTACGTGTTTTTATACTCATTCTTGTTATTATTTCTATGTTCTCATACATATAAAAAGGATGATGTTGGTTAAAATTTAGACTAAAGCAAAATATGTTGAATTCATTATAAACATTAAAAAGCCACTATACGATCTCTTGTTAAAAGTATCTCGTTAAAATGGATGTAAACATGTATTGTGATGGTTGATATTCTAAAATGTATTTTTTGTGAACTGAAAAGAAAGCTCTTTGATATGTTTAGGGCAGTCTAACAGCGAGCTGTCAACGAGATCAAAGAGGTCAAAGCCAGCAGAGAAGCTTACCATGTGTTGTGACTCATTCATTTGCAGCAACTATAATAAAAACCTCATCATCCAGTCCAGCGTGAATGTGGATCTTTAGTGGGACAGGTACACCGCAGTTACATAAGGAGGAGGCCCAGTTGCCTTAGCTTTTCACCTATTGGTTGATTAGTGACAAACCAATCAAATACGACACTAATCAACCATTAGGTGCAGAGCTCAGCCAGTTTGACCCACCCCTTCATTTGAATAACATTTGGTTGTCACAAAATACACAACATAATACATGACAAATACAAGAAATAACCTGCAACAAAATCTCTATTTCCAGGACACTTTTGTCCTCTACCCTTAACACAATTGTGTCCTTTATATGTCTGTTAGCAGACACCTGCTGGGATCCTTGTGAGCTACTGCATCATCTATCTGAGCTACTTTCTTCCGGGGCTTGTTGGAAAACGTCCAGAGTCGAAGATTTATGAGAACAGCGTCTTCCCGGAAGGTTTTGCTTTTTTTCTGTGCGTGAGATTCAAACTGTGGGAGGGCGTGTAAGTAGCTCACTCATGCTGTGATTGCGTCTTTTTATGTGGGGTTACAAAGTCGAGAAATTGAGTGAACTACCCAAGGATGTAATATTTTACTTTGCCAAGTCATGTTCAGTGTTGGAATAAGAAACTTTTTATTCCAGTCCATGAAGTAAGTACGTTGTGAGTGACATATAGATGAAGAACTATCAATGGTTTCCCAGTCAATGGCTTGTATGAGTCATGCTACCTTTCACTTAGTAAGTGAACAAAAGAGTACAGTGTATTCACAACCATAGGGTACACTTTGAGATGTTTACCTCAGAATGGATTGACGTCATGTCCTTAGGGTCTATTGTATAGTACCAAACCTCTCAACTTATATGTTTTCCCTGTATTTATCAGGTTTTTATTGATAATTTCAAATTGTGTACGCCGTATAACAATTTCATTTCTTTTTTTTCTTTTAATGTGTTTTGTTTGACCTATCTCGTCTTGCACATTTTGTCTCCTTCACTGGTAGCTGACGACATTGTCAGATTCAGATATATTTTATTGTCATTCTTGTACACGTGTATACAGAACGAAATATCGATACATCTGACCCGCACAGTTTCCTTGAATGTACAGATATAAATAAAATGTTGTATTGAGTTGGAGTATTGAAGTACTAATAATATACTAAATAATTATAGCTATGTATAGTATTATACAGTAGTGCAAAGAGTGCAAGAGGAGCAGCTAACCAGATGTGCAAAATGGGCAGTCAGGTAAACAAGTCACGATAAATTTGCTAATATTGTAACGGCATACCTGTCAACCTATATGTTTTTGCCGTACAAAGTACGTTTATTATGCATTTTAAGACGTGTCCAATGTACAAGAAAATCTGTACGGGAAAACGCAAATTTGTCAATTATGGGTACCATCCGGTATACACCGACTATGAGGAAACAGCGTGTCAATCAAGTCAAACGAGTTTGCCGCGGTAGCCTCTGTCTGGTTTTTTTTCCATTGCAAATGAAGCGAGCGGTTTGATGCTACTGTGCGCATGCATCTGCCGCCTCGGATTTCATGTGGTAGCTATGCAGTGAAAGGAAGTCCGTCTCTTTTTAGAGAACCGGCTTTTTCGGCTCAACTCATTAAAGAGAGCCGGCTCTCAAACGGCTCACTTGCTTTGATGTATTATATTACGAATCATTATTGTTGTATAAAGAAAATGAGAAAAAAAGGAAGTATAAAAGGAGAAAATGAAAAAAGACAGGTTTGTGGTTATCCCTTTAATCGGTATATTACCAACAATAATTTAATGGAGAAAATGAATTAATAATTTGAATAACAAAATGTATTATTTTACTTAATCATATTTGCATGTATTTTTTTCCTTCTACAGTGAACGTCCAAGCGACTTCATTTTTGAACTTTTTTTATAATAAATCTCATTCATGTCGAGCAACTCAGTATCTTACAACAAAATGTTAATCAACAATAAATATGATATGACGAAACACATGTACAAAATAACATATTAAACCACATAAATAAACACGTTTGAAATAAAAACTATGGTGTATGATTATTTTGTATTTTGTAAGGGAAAATAAAACATGGAGCCGTGGAGGTTGACAGGTATGTAACGGTATTCTACTCAGTCTCTCTTGCAGTGAGTAAATAGGTGCCGTGTTGTGTTTGCTAGGTTTATCATCGCTTGATAAAAGAATTGCATCAATCATTAATACGGGGAGGCTGAAAGGTATGGAGTATCTTTTATCAATCTCACTAAACTACATAACCGCAGACCCCACAACTAGCCATAGCGCACCTCCAAACATGCATCGTCATTTTGTAGCACATTATGCGCATATCCATGCAGACAACTTCCTCGTCAAGGTCGGCCAACTGACACCCCCCCGCCCCCCGATCCCCTTTTCCTCTTGGCAAAGAGTGCGAAAAACGACTCGGCGATCCGAGCGGGCGCGCTGCATGTCAATACGAGAAATCAACAGCGCAGTCAAGAGGTTCGCCTTCTAATTTGCACTCTTGGCTTCATCTCAAGTTGGCGGCGGGAGGTGTCGGGCAGGTGGGGGGTATGCGGGCGGGGGGCCTTGTGAGATCCATGTCAGGGGGATGTTTTACAGCACATATGTTAAGCGCCTCCTGTGAGCTACGACACCTCCGGGCCTCGTGAAAATGATTGCGCTGCCGTTTTGAAAAGGTACTGTACGTAATGACCGTCTGTCTGTTTTGAGGCTGGATGGTGAGTCATGATGGGATGCGTTGCGGGGGGTCCGCAGCGGGAACTCGAGAGCACCGGGAAGCTTGAACTGACTGATATTAGCTTCTCAGCTTGAATATAAACACAGTCAAGGTCAAGGTAGGTATAACGATGGGCGATCGTTCATCTGACTTGGGGGTGAAGATTGAGAGATTCCGGTCATGGTCACTAAGAAGCCATAGGCCAGATATGGGCACATAAAACCAATGACGCATTCACACTGGTATTTAAACCATACTTTAGGACTGTGTCAACAGCAAAAGGCGCCAGATCGTTGCTTGCCATTTTGATGTTGCTGCCTGTGTATATTTCTCCACCCCTTGATACCAGTCTTTGATGGATTCTGGACTCCCTGAACTTTGCCAGAGTTCTTCCGAACTTTGATTTTTGTTTCTCATTTTCTCCCCTCTTTTAATTTACGGTGAGACTTTGGTGATTACCTTTGGTCCCAATAATCCTAGTCACTCAGCTTGTGTACCTGGGTCTACCTCTGCGAAACATAAGAGAAAATCTTTTGGACGTTTGGCTTTGGGCTAAAGTTGGTCCGGTGGTTTTAGACATGATTCAGTCCAAATATATCACATCTATAAATGTATTGGATTTAGCCAAACATGTTCCAAATGTATTTGTTGCCTTGTTTGTATGTCTGACTGCTCATAAGTAGGGCAGTGTCTGTATACACCGTATTTAAGGACTACGCCAACTGTGGCAACAGCAAAAGCTTTGCACTTGATACCTGTCTTTGATCAATCCTGGATTTCCTGAATTTTCCAGCGGTGTTTTTTCAGACTTGTTCTTTTTATCGTTTTCTCCTCTCCTCCCATTTGTGAAGCGCTTTTTGTTAATTACGAAAATAACCCTGATTGGAGGACGACGCATTTGTTAATCATTGAGCAATAGCCCAACCAGTCAACACTTTTTTGGTGTGATTCCTTGCTTCAAAATCCAACACTTTATGAAGCTTTGCCACTCTGTCTTTTATTGAGGCTGATGGAATGATGGCTGCTGCGTCCTCTACCTTGTAGTCCCTGAACTCCTCCTGCACGGCATGTTGTGTTTTTATACCTTTCTATTATCGATGTTTCGATGGCCAGAAAAAGTTTCTTCATCTTCTTTTCTCCTTTTCCACTTTTCTGCACGTCTTTCTTGGGGTCCATTGCGAATGATGGCTCTTCGTAGCGGTACAGAACAGTAGACCGTTTACAAAGCAGGGGGACACACAAGGATCATATCGGGATTCGTGCATACACACCAGAATGGCAGGTAGAACTCTTGAAGCGGCGTGCACTGTACTATATTTTTGACTTTGTATCCTGAAACGCCTTTGTAACTAAAGGCAATTTTTCCCCGTTTAAGTCCTTCGTAACTTGAAACTTCCATATGTCGAGACATTTGTAAGTAGAGGTACCACTCTACGCCTTTCGATCCCAGATGAGTCTCAAAGGACTGAACAAGGCCACAGTTATAGGCAATTGTACAATATTTTTTTCTCAGCTTTGCGAGGAGACACACTCTGAATCATCTTTGTGTCTCGATTTTTTGTGCCCTGTTGACACACACTCCTGTCACCATGTGATTCTAATATGACATTGAAAATCACCTGCTCGCCCTTAGCCGCCTGCGCTCTCCTGATGCCAAAGGACAGGAGCCAATGATAGCCTGTTGGCTGTTTTGAATAGATAAATTCCACCCTGAGATACAACCTCGGGGAAAACTGGTGAGTCATAAATGTCAATACCAAAGAAAAGCAGCACACGCCGGGCGGCACCTAGCGAGAGTACTGTCAAAAATGTGTCATTTAAAAATGTCACGCCCTCTCTCACTCCATCTTCGGTGTTCTTCAACTTTACGAGTTATTATTCTCTATTTTTACATCAAACATTACACCAACTGTCGCTTCCGCCCTAAAGAAGATGTCAACAGAAAAACAGATTGAAGAAACCCACATCCGTTGAGCACAACTGACTCTAACCAATAAAAGGCTATTTAAGGACTGTGTCTACAGCATAAGCAGTTTTTATTTTCCTGCCAGCGTATGTTGCTCGACCTGGTCTTTGATGGACCCTGGACTTTCCAGGACATATTTTTCCTTATTGTTTTCTCCCTTCCTACCATGTGTCGAGCCCATTTTGTGAACCGGCTTGGGTCCTCGTTGATTTTATACGTAATTTAATTCAAATATAGACTTTGGGTTGTATCTGGCCCATCAACTTTGTTCCAAATTAGTACAAAATTAGTTGTCGTGTTTACCTTGTTCAAATTAAGCGCCCAAAAAGTTATCTTTTGAAAGAGACATTGTATCAACTTTTAGTTTTCAATTCAATTTGGACACAGTCTTGTCGTCTCTTGATGTCTGAGTCTTTTCAAACAGTTGCTACTGGGTGGGTTATTAGCAATATACTAAATGATAGGATTGTCCACCAGAATGTGCAAACAGAAAGACGGACGGGAGGAATGGGAGGAACCCACAACTGATCATTACCCTCAACTGACTCTAATCAGGAAAGCAGAAGTTGTCGGCGCAGTCCTAAATACGCTGTATTCTGATAATTGCTTGCTGTTTTGATTGTCCTGCCTGCCTATCTTTCTCAACCTTGTCTTTGATTGATCCTGTACTTCCTTAACTCTTACGGGATGTATTTTTTGTTTGTCATTTTTTTTAACTTTCCTCCAATGTGTAGAGCGCTTTTTGTTAATTACCTTCACCCCCAATAACTCACTTGTCACTCAGTTTGGTTCTCTGCACTCGGGTGCATCCTCCCCAAAAGATAACATGACATTCTTTGGACACTAATATTTGGGCTAAATTTGTTCCGGGTTTATTGAAAAAAATAGATGTCTAGAAACAGGTTGTGTTTAGCCTGTCCAAAGAGAGAGACATTGCATTTATCTAAATGTAAACTCCTGTATGAATCCTGATCTGTGCGTGTGTGCGCATGTTTGTGTTTGTATGTGTTTTATAAGCTCAAAAACAGCTGAACTGATTTTTGTGAAACTGTACACAGTACACGTTTGGCCTCCGCGAGAGTCTTTAGCTAGGTTTTGTGTCAAGGCACCACTACTAGATCCCCCCAAAAAAATCAGGAAACAACTTCATTTGTGGGGTCTCATGCCCTCTGGCAGCCACTGAAGATTCCAAGCATCCGATTCCAATCCTCTATCAGCCCGGCAACACTGGGCCCTTTTGCTTGTCATCTTTAAATGTTCAATAGGACAAAGGTGTCTTCTGGCACATGCCAAGAGTACCATCAAGTATTTGTCATTCAGAAATGTCACGCCGTCTTCTGCTTGGTCTTCGGCGTCCTACAACTTTTACGAGTTGTAAAGGAGGCCCGGCTAACAACGAGCCATGTGGGAGACGTTTAACGGCGAGTGGCTCAATTATACCAAAGATAATTGAAGCTACAGAGCAGAACAGCGACGGAAGCGGGACGGGATCACCTCGGAATCTGGGAGACTCGATAAAGTAGGGAAAAGCCTTGATCCTGATCGGGAGCGCAATCAGGGCAATAGCCTGTGAAAATAATTGGACACCCGAAGCGTCGGCGCAATATGGCGCTAGTGTTTGTCCTGACATCCAAGGCGGTTAAGAGTCTGATGAGCAGTCTCCTTTTAACGCATCGTATGTTTTGGGCCTCAAGTGAGCTATTAACAAAACAGAAGCTTGGATTGATTTCGATTGTTAAGGAGAAGATAAAAACACAAAAAAGGCAGACAATAAAAGCTTTCTGGGTGTGCTTTGACTTTAAAGAGTTCAAAGTTATCACCAAAAAGACTTGCATGTAGTTTCTTCTTCTTTTTAATGAATTTCTTAGTTTGTGTAAATTCTTAAAGCCAAATTAAATTCATTTAGATTCTTAATCTAATAAAAGCTAGTAGCTGTTTGTGATTCAGACTCATCTGCAATTACTGCAGATATGCATTATCATGCATTATGGTTTGATCCCTAAACCACTAGGATCGTAGGGACACCATTTGCTGTGGTGTGGCTTGGGCAAGTACAGCCTGGTGGTGCCTTTAAGTCAAGTCATTTTTATTTGTATAGCCCTTGATCACAAAGAGTCTCAAAGGGCTGCACAGGTTATTGCAAACCACAGACTATTATTACGGACTATTATTACTTTAGAACTACTGTACATCAAGTATATAGGATTTTATTATAAATTAATATTTTCAATGCATGTCTTTGGAATGTGGGAGGAAACCGGAGTGCCCGGAGGAAACCCACGCAAGCACGGGGAGAACATACAAACTCCGCACAGTAAGGCCGGTAGCTGGATTTGAACCCACGCAGGAGGTTCCCACGACCGACATGCATTTCAGGTGAATTGGCCGGTCCAAATTGTCCCTAGGTGTGACTGAGCGAGTGAGTTGTCTGTCCCCGTGTGCCCTGCAATTGGCTGGCAACCAGTTCAGGGTGTCCCCTGCCCACTGCCGGGAGATGGCTGGGATGGGCTCCAGCCCCCCGCGACCCTAATAAGGATAAGCGGTACAGCTAATGAGATGATGAGATGAGATTTTCAATGCAACCTACAAGTTCAAAATAATATCAGGAACTTTAAGCAAAAGAACAAAGTTCAGCCTGATGTCAAGAAACCACAATGTCAAAGTGCATGCAGAAGCATGAAGTTTTGGTTTCCTGTTGTTCTATTGAATACTTGAATTGTGGTGGTCTCCAGAATCTGTCCTGCCAATAAAAAACTTCTCGTGGAGCACTTTATCCGCAGCCTCTTAATTTACCAACATTGTCTTCAAACAAAATTCAACGGACACGCGAATGAGAAAATCAGAATCTCACGATCTTTCTTCATGCCCATCCCTCTCTAGGCCAATGATACATTACTTTAATTGCATGGAGTAAAAACAGACAAACATCATTAGATTTAGCTTATCGGGTGATTCAGTTCTGTTCAGCGTTTACAACAGGCAAGATTCGACATATATTTTCTTTGACGCTGCCGCTAGGACCATCAGAAACTAGCTAGCCTAGCCACTAGCCCGCTTTTTCAAACACCAGCAGCTATTGCTAACATCGCAGACATTAGCTGCAGGCCCCTTTTGGTAGTATTGCATACACTAGTCATTAACGCCAGTTTCGCAGCCACTAGCCACCAATGGTAAATCCAAACATCAGCAGCGAGCCGAGCTACTAGTACCATATTGCCAGTGTTGCAGACAGTAGCTGCTCTTGCTAGCATCGGAGACATTAACTAGTAGCCAATTTTGCAAAAACAGCAGACACTAGTGTAAGGGAAAATGTAGTTTGATTATAGTTTGAATATCCCTTTGTATCTTGTTATCCTCAAAGTACCTCAACAAAGCCAAAGAATATATCCAGGTGCTGGTTGTATCCTTGCAACAAATGTATCCTCTTGGGGCCTGCTAACTATTAATCAAGATGGCCTTGACTTAAATGCCGGGAAGCCCGTTTGAGAGCTTGCCTCCCTTCCTAAATTCATTTCTTCTTACAGAGACCTTTTGTGTTACAAAGTTTCACTATCCTTATTGCTCATTTATTATACTCGCACGCCATTTAGCGACCAGCATTATTCACCTTGTTTAAACATGTGTTTTATGTCCAAACCGATCAGATTAGTTTCATGTATTCATGTGATCTCGCTTAAACCAATCAGGGGTTCCCAAATGAATGAGTCTCTAGCCATCGGGGGAGTGTGATTCCTTCCTGAGCTGATTTTGGAACCACGCGCCTCCAATGGAAGGCCTATCAAAAACCTAAAACTCCAACTCAGAGTGTGTTCCTTTCTTCATCTTAATACAATCTCAAGTTTTAACCTTGACAACTAGTCACTATTGCTAACTTTGCAGACACTAGCTGCTAAAGGTAACGACTAACATTAGCAGCTAGCCTAGCCCAACCACTAATCCCAACTGTGGCTCCATCTAGTGGTCAAGTAATACACACTGTCCCCGTACAATACAAACTGTTTAAACATTTATTGTGCTATTTTGTTTGATATGATTAGCCATAAGCCCTACTCATTTTATTTTTAATTTTGTTGTACTATTTAGTCCAGAGTTGTGTATGTTAGGGAGCATCACTCACAGTCTTGCCTTCTGGTCCCGGCTTTCCAGTTTTTCCTCGGCGCCCCTGAGGAGGACAAATAAAGGAGACGGGGATGAGAGCATGAAGACTTGACAACAGGTGTTGCTCCGAACACACGCTGCCAGCAAATAAAGCTTGACAGCAACTCCTGTCGCACTCTCTAATTTGCTTTTAATTAACAACAAGAAAACAGCTTAATTGCTGCACCCCGTGTGGCCCGACGCTCTTTGTTCTTTCCTCCGGTTCGCCGACTCTTCTTCCAGCTGTGCCGGGCCCTGCCGCATCAATCAAAGAGCCCGAGAAATCCGCCAGCCGTTCAATATTGACGAACAAGGTCGGGGGGAAGTGATCGTTTTGCAGAAAAAAGCATTTAGAGCCTTGAAAGTGTGCTTAATGAGGTATAATGCTTTTGCAAGAAAACTAAAGTTAGCATGATTCTGGTGTCCATGTTAAACCCGATTGTTTAAAATGTGCAAAAGTCAAGCTAAAAAAATATATATTTTTAACCCAAAATCAAATTTTCTCTTAAAGGCATAGCATGTATAAGAGCAAATAAATCCACTCTGTAGCAAAAAGTCATATGATTAGTGAACATTTTAAGCACAACAAAGGAGGTAAACACATGCTAAACACGTCAAGAGACTAAAAGATCAGGGATTACATACTCAAATTGTCTCTTAAGGTCACAGCATGTTTAAGAGCAGGGAAACCTGCGAAATTTGTGTTTATTTATAATACCCCCACATTGAAATCTTTCATATAAATGAACAGCAGTAACATCAAGTTGTCTCTTAAAGGCACAGCATGTTTAAGAGCAAGCAAATCTGTACAGTAGGAAAATAAATAAACCGTCTTCATTTAAGAATACAATTGTACTGAAATATCTAAGCAAAAAAAATGAACTTTTCCCCCCTAAATCACATTTTTAGGATCAAAGAAATTTTAAATTACTGCATACCTCTAAGAAACATTAGCGCAAAATGTCCATGAGGGCGGGCTGAATGCTTCCAAATCCAAAGTAAAGCAGGGAATCAATATTTGACCATCTATCAAGAAAGTAAAAATCAGAATGAAATTTTAAATAAAGAAGAAGCGGACTCAGAGAGTCAATTTTGCACAAAAAGAGTGAATGTGGGGGGATCAGACGACTTTTGCAAGACAATCGTGCCAATGCGATGTCCAAAGGAACCTTGTCCCTTAAATGCACAGCATGTTTAAGAGTATCAAAATCAGCACTGTTTTAGTTTATGAATACAATCATACAGAAATACTGTTAGAAAAATTTAATAGAGACACAATAAAAGATACTATGGGCTACAGACTATAAGGCTTAACAAGTACACTGACAAAAGCCAACCGTTTCATGGTGAACTGTCACTTCTAATCACGGTTATTCGTATTTTTGTGCTGTGTGAATTTCGTGCATTCAAAGTATGACAGGGGCATGCAAACAAAGGGGGTAAAGGTGCAGCCGGGTAAATATCAGTCCTGTTGTGCACTTTTCTCTATTTATCATGTTTGATGGACCGATGGCAACAACATTTATACGAATTTTGAAAGGTAATCTCAATGACATTTGCAAAATTACCTTTAATGTTAATGTTTTGTGATTTACAATAAATGACCACTAGTGGTCCTTGTAGCTCAGAATGGAAGTAGAGCATGTGCAATTCAAAGAAGACTCAGTATGGAAGACTAAAGTTGACCACGTTGCAATATTTGGATAACTTGAACGGCTAACGGAAGAAGCTACTAAAAAAACAATAAAAGATTGCAAATGCAAAATAGAAATTGTCTAGCGCTGGGACCCTGAATCATGGAATTCTACAATGTACGCTTGGACAGAGCTAACTTTAAGGAGGTGTAAGTGGCTAACTTTAGCGGCTACTAAAGGAGCTACTAAAACGCATGACCATCTGTGAAAGGTGGATGACACTGAAGGACCAACTAAGCTAAATGTACACGGAAAAGCTAACCATACAATTAGTACAACTGGTGAGCCATTGCATGCAGCCAATTGGCTAACATGAGTGGCTAGGGGAGGAAACAGTGAAAAAAGTTGTCCGTGCCTAAATCATGTGACTTAGAGAGGTTTACTTGTTTGACCAGCTATGGTACACGAGTGACACTAAAGGACGAAGCAGAAACAGCTGTAGATAACTATAGTGGCCAGTATTGAGCCATAGCCTGCAGCCAACTGCCTAAAATAAGTGACTAGAGGAAGAAACAGAAAAAAAAGAAAAATGCCTGAATGACGACGGTACTGGGTGACATTCACTTGCATGACCAGATGTGGAAAGCGTCACTGACGGACAAAGAGAGCGTTATTTACACGGAGCAGCTAACAATAACAATATTGGCTATTGGCAAAACACCAAAACGTTTGTAAACATACGGAAAAACAGACAAAAAGGTACATAAACACGCACAAAAAACATACGTAAACACACACAAAAACCCGAAACACACGTAAAAACACACAAAATATGCAAGTAAACACAGACAAAAACGTACGTAAACACAAAACGTACGTAAACAAACACAAAAACACGAAAAATACGTAAAAACACACAAAGTATGCAAGTAAGCACAGACAAAAACGTACGTAAACACAAAACGTACGTAAACACACACAAAAACATACATAAATGCATGCACGAAAAGAAAGGTAAGTGCACCAAAACGTACATACATGCACCCAAAAACCTTCGTAAACATACGTAAAAACGGACAAAAACGTACATAAACGCACAAAAAAGGTACGTAAACACACACAAAAACATGAAACACACGTAAAAACACACAAAATATACAAGTAGACACAGACAAAAACTTACATAAACACGAAACGTACGTAAACACACACAAAAACATACATAAATGCATGCTCGAAAAGAAAGGTAAATACACAAAAACGCACATACTGTACATGGACCCAGAAACATACGTAAACACACACAAAAACACAAAACACTTGTAAAAACACACAAAACGTACATGAACACGAAATGTACGTAAACACACACAAAAACATGCATAAATGCATGCACAAAGAGAAAGGTAAATACACAAAAACGCACGTACATGCACCCAGAAACATTCTTCAACATACATAAACACACACAAAAACACGAAACACACGTAAAAACACACAAAATATGCAAGTAGACACCCACAAAAACTTACATAAACACGAAACGTACGCAAACACACACAAAAACATGCATAAATGCATGCACGAAGAGAAAGGGCAATACACAAAAACGCACATACATGCACCCAGAAACATTCGTCAACATACATAAACACACGCAAAAACACGAAACACACGTAAAAACACACAAAATGTGCAAGTAGACACCGACAAAAACTTACATAAACACGAAACGTACGTAAACACACACAAAAACATGCATACATGCATGCACGAAGAGAAAGGTAAATACACAAAAACGCACTTACATGCACCCAGAAACGTTCGTAAACATACGTAAAAACTGACAAAAACGTACATAAACATGCACAAAAAAACGTACGTAAACACACACATGGTAAGTAAACCCACGCACGAAAACACAAGTAAAAAAATAACGCCGTTATTCCCAAGACTCTGTAATACACACTTGAGCTTTGATACAAGTAATAATAAGCGCTATCGAGTCAATTATATGGTAACAAAATGACAAACACTTTTGTCATTCTTATAATTAGCACACTTTTGTATAATCCCTACAAAAACAACGTTGCATTAATTCGTTGTTTTTATTTGATTTTAAAGTGAATGAAAACAAAAAGGTAAGAGAGGCTTTTGACCGTACTGACCCCCGTTGCGACCGAGCACATGGCAACAAAACAGAGATTACAGAGATAAGTGATTTAACGCATGAATATTTCATTGCTTATTATTCTAAGCATGGCATGAATTATTCAAGCATGGGAATCATTTCTTCACATTTGACCTAACATTGCTTTCAACTGCAAAGTGCATGCTGACCGTGTGCTTTGAGCATTAGAATGAAGATAAATAGCGCTAGCGCGGCTACAGGGTTCGACAAATGAACTCCAAGATAATATGTGGGTTTTTTGTTTAATTCCGCATTTAAACAAATATTAGCTCGGAGCTATCATTTGGTAAAAGGTTCAAAAGGTTTCACTTCCCA
Source organism: Urocampus carinirostris (assembly GCF_059441175.1). NCBI lineage: Eukaryota > Metazoa > Chordata > Actinopteri > Syngnathiformes > Syngnathidae > Urocampus > Urocampus carinirostris. Next base: position 24,918,454 of record NC_142361.1, read on the forward strand.
TTTGAGGAAAATTGTCCGTTATTAGTGCCCATTTTAATCACTATGGAAAGTAGAGAGTGGGTTTACTTTTGACCCGAATTGGGATATTTTTTTGACCTAACCGTTTTAAATGGACTGTTTGAATGAGTTGTTATATTTAAAACCTGAAATAATAATCGAAAATAAATGGTTAAATTATTGCAGTAACAGATAAGATTTTGGGTGAAATTAAGACAACCCGATATCCTGGATCAATTGAAATTTAAATTATGGGTAAAAGGGTAATAAATTAATTTTTAACTATGAGCGAAAATGAAATAACGCAATTTTATAGAGAAATGTATCTGTAAATTATGTGTGAAAATGAAATACCCAGGTGAGTTAAACCTAACTTAACTCGCTTATCCTCAGTAGAGGCGGCAGTGGCTCAGGAGGTAGAGCGCTCGTCTTGGGATCAAGAGATCGCAGTCCGAATCCCGGCTCCTCCGTGTTACATGTCCAAGTGTCCTTGGGTAAGACACTGAACCCCTAATACCCCCAATAAGCAGGTTAGCGCCTTGCATGGCTGCACGGCCGCTATTGGGAAATGTGAAGCACACTGTAAAGCGCTTTGGGAAGTCTTGACTTGAAAAGCGCTATATAAATGCAGATCATTTCATTTCATTTCATTCAAAATGTTATAACCACATTTTCTAGATTGATTTTCACTCTCAATTCTCGGTGAAAATGAACCAAGACAATTTTCTGGATTAGTTTCTCTCTAAATTATTGGTGAAAATGAAATAACCTAGTTTTGTGGATCGATTTACCTTTACCTGGTGAGGATAAATAAAAAGTCCTGAATCAATTCATCCCTCAATTATGGGTGAAAATGAAACAACCTAGATTTCTGGATAAATGTTGCTCTCAATTATGAGTGAAAATAACTACCCCGGTTTTCTAGCTTGATTACATTCTCAAGTATGAGTGGAAATGAAATAACCCAATTTTATAGATACTTTTAAATTAAAGAACCTAAATTCCTGGATCACATTCAATTTATTTAAAAAATGGAACAGAATTTTATGGTTCGAGATAACTCAGACTTATGGTTCAAAGTGAAGTATCTAAATTTTTTGGATCCATTAAACTCCCAACAAAATTTTGTAGATCAATTTAACCCACATTTGTAATCAAAATTGTATAACCACATTTCTGGGACCAATTAAAATTTCAGGCATGAATAAAATTGATAGGACCTACATTGGATCAATTTGAACCCTTTATTACAGGTAAAAATACAACAACCCAATTTTCTGGATAAATTTAACTTAAATATAAGTAATTATCATGTAACCCAGGTTCCTGCATACATTTAACTCACACTTAAGGTTCAACCTGTCATAAACACATTTTCTGGATTGAATTATCTCTAAACTCTTAGGGAAAATGAAATAACCAGCTTTTCTCGATCTATTTAACACTCAAAAGTAAAATTTCTGAAAAAATATTGGCGAAAATAAAATAACAATAATTTGGTCTTGTTGGGATTAAAGAAGCAAAAACAACCCGAAGAGCCGTTTAGGACCCGAAAGAGCCGGTTCCTTTTAGTGAGCCGAGCTGAAGAAGCCGGTTCCCCGACAAACTCTACTAACTTTACTCAACTTCGTTCTCCTTCGACTCTACTTCAGAATACTGCATTTAGGACACAACATCAGGGGAACCCATGCATTTTACCTTCATGCACTCTAACTTTGACATTAGTCGCTTCTTAATTAGTAATTTTGAGCCCTCATTTTTGTGCACTGGCTAGAATTTCTTGTGCGCCAAGAATGTGCGAGCAGTGCGCAATTGCGCACGCGCGCAGCTTAGAGGGAACACTGGTCCAGGGTGTCCCCTGCCCACTGCCCGATGATAGCTGGGATGGGCTCCGGCACCCCCGCAACCCTACTGAGGATAAGCGGTGCAGATACTCAATGGATGGATAATAGTTCAAAATGAATGTTCTGGATCCATTTAACTCTCAATTATCGGCAAAAATGAAGACACAAGTTCCATCTTTGCAGCCCTGCTTTGTTTCCCGTCCCTAATGCGGCTTTACCACCAACGTTATTGAATCGCCACTTAACCCGGATTGCATTGTATCTCACTTTTAAGGCTTTTTCGCTTTTAGAGTTGCTCTGATGAATACACACCGACGTTAATGTACTCAAGAAGGGAGTTCATCTTTACCCCGGTAACCCCTTGGTCCCTCACTCCTCCTTTTGTCCTTGCTACCTGCCCGCTTCTAATCGACTGCTATGAGCTGAATGAGAGCTTCACACTGTGGCCATCAAATAATAATCACGCGTTAGCTTGTCAAATTTATAGGACGGCGAGAGTTGCTTAGCAACAGCGATTGCGATGCTGTGATTCCAAAAGAAAGTGGGAGTTGCAAGGAAAGGGGGAAGGAAAAGGAAATAAAAGGGGGGGGGGGAGAGAGAAAAGACAGCGAAAGATGAATTAAAGTTGACTTTGTGGACAGAAAGAACACATTACGCGCACCTAACGTTGTGTTTCATTTATTGAAGTATTTATATGCCTATTAGCGTCAATATTGAAGTACAGGTATAAATAAATTACTTTTTTTAACACTAATTATTTTTTTTCAAGATCAATTTAGATCTCAATTATAAAGGAAATTTAAATAACTTAATTTTATGAATCCGTAAAATGCTCAATTACGGGTAAATATGAAATAACTGCATTTTCTGGATTAATCTAACTTGCAAATATGCGTGAAAATGAAACAACACAGTTTTCTGGATTGCCTTATCTCTAAATTATAAGTAAAAATGGAACACTCCAACTTTCTGGGTGGATTTAAGTCTCAATTACAGGTAAACATGAAGCAATTGTGTTTTCTGGATTGATTTAACTCTCGATTACTGTATGGATGAAAATTAAATAACTCCATTTTCTAAATCGATTTAAAACCTAAGCTATGGGTGAAAAGGAATTAACCCAATTGTCTGGATCCATTTAACTCTCAACTATAGGTGAAAAGGAAACACATTTTTCTGGATCAATTTCATTCACTAAGTTCAAAATTATACACCCGGATTGTCTGGATCGATTTACCTCTCAAGTATGAGTGATTTTTTTTTATTGATCTAACTTTCAATAATGTGTGAACATGAAACAATCCAATTCAGTGGATGGATGTAATTCTCAATCATGAGTGAAAATGACAAAAGCAAATTATTTTGATCAATTTGACTCTCACATACGAGTCAAAATGGAACAATCCAGTTTTCTGGTTGGATTTAACTCTCAAGTACAGGAAAAAATCAAGCAATTACATTTTCTGGATAGATTTAATTCTCAGTTATGAGTGAACATGGAATAGCCCAGTTTCCTGGATTAACATAACATAAATTGAAGATTTGAAGGCCATAGCTAAATTTTCTAGGTCGATTTACCTCTCAATTATGATACAAAATTATATAACCGAATTTTCAGATCGATTTAACGTGTATCAAGAGCAAGAATGAATAAGCCTGTTTTTCTGGATCAATTTAACTCACAAAGGTCAAAATTATACAACTGGATTGTCTGGATCATTTTAACTCTCAAGTATGAGTGAAAATGAAATTACCAGATTTTATGGATTGATCTAACTTTCAATTATGTGAGAAAATGAAACAATCCAATTATGTGGCTTGATGTAATTCTCAATTACGAGGAAAAATGACGAAACCCAAGTTTTTTGATCGATTTGACTCTCACATACGAGTCAAAATGGAACAATCCAGTTTTCTGGTTGGATTTAACTCTCAAGTACAGGAGAAAATCAAGCAATTCAATTTTCTGGATCGATTTAATTCTCAGTTATGAGTGAACATGGAATAACCCAGTTTTCTGGATTGATATAACTCACACTTAAAGTTCGAAAGGCCAGAGCAAGATTTTTAGGATGATGTAACTCTCAATTATGAGATAAAATTATATAACCGAATTTTCAGATCGATCTAACGTGTATCAAGAGCAAGAATGAATAAGCCTGTTTTTCTGGATCAATTTAACTCACAAAGGTCAAAATTATACAACTGGATTGTCTGGATCATTTTAACTCTCAAGTATGAGTGAAAATGAAATTACCAGATTTTATGGATTGATCTAACTTTCAATTATGTGAGAAAATGAAACAATCCAATTATGTGGCTTGATGTAATTCTCAATTACGAGGAAAAATGACGAAACCCAAGTTTTTTGATCGATTTGACTCTCACATACGAGTCAAAATGGAACAATCCAGTTTTCTGGTTGGATTTAACTCTCAAGTACAGGAGAAAATCAAGCAATTCAATTTTCTGGATCGATTTAATTCTCAGTTATGAGTGAACATGGAATAACCCAGTTTTCTGGATTGATATAACTCACACTTAAAGTTCGAAAGGCCAGAGCAAGATTTTTAGGATGATGTAACTCTCAATTATGAGATAAAATTATATAACCGAATTTTCAGATCGATCTAACGTGTATCAAGAGCAAGAATGAATAAGCCTGTTTTTCTGGATCAATTTAACTCACAAAGGTCAAAATTATACAACTGGATTGTCTGGATCATTTTAACTCTCAAGTATGAGTGAAAATGAAATTACCAGATTTTATGGATTGATCTAACTTTCAATTATGTGAGAAAATGAAACAATCCAATTATGTGGCTTGATGTAATTCTCAATTACGAGGAAAAATGACGAAACCCAAGTTTTTTGATCGATTTGACTCTCACATACGAGTCAAAATGGAACAATCCAGTTTTCTGGTTGGATTTAACTCTCAAGTACAGGAGAAAATCAAGCAATTCAATTTTCTGGATCGATTTAATTCTCAGTTATGAGTGAACATGGAATAACCCAGTTTTCTGGATTGATATAACTCACACTTAAAGTTCGAAAGGCCAGAGCAAGATTTTTAGGATGATGTAACTCTCAATTATGAGATAAAATTATATAACCGAATTTTCAGATCGATCTAACGTGTATCAAGAGCAAGAATGAATAAGCCTGTTTTTCTGGATCAATTTAACTCACAAAGGTCAAAATTATACAACTGGATTGTCTGGATCATTTTAACTCTCAAGTCTGAGTCAAAATGAAATTACCAGATTTTATGGATTGATCTAACTTTCAATTATGTGAGAAAATAAAACAATCCAATTCTGTGGATGGATGTAATTCTCAATTACGAGGAATAATGACAAAACCCAAGTTTTTTGATCGATTTGACTCTCACATACGAGTCAAAATGGAACAATCTAATTTTCTGGTTGGATTGAACTCTCGAGTACATGTGAAAATGATGCAATTGCATTTTCTGGATCGATTTTATTCTCAATTATGAGTTAGAATGCAATAACCCAGTTTTCTGGATTGATATAACTCACACTTAAAGTTCGAAAGGCCAGAGCAAGATTTTTAGGGTGATGTAACTCTCAATTATGAGATAAAATCATATACAGTAACCGAATGTTCGGATCGATTCAACTCGTATCACGGGAGAGAATGAAACAGCCCAATTTTCTGTATCAATTCTAACGTTTAATTACGGGTGAAAATAAAATAACCAAGTTTTCTGGATCGATTTGATGTAACTGACACTTAGGATTCGATTAAAATACAAGCACATTTTCTGGATTGAGTTAACTCTCGATTATGGGTAAAAATGAAAAAGCCTAGGTTTCCAGATCAATTCAACTCACAAAATATGAAAATAAAATAAACCTTTTTTTGGATTAACTTAAATCTTAATTATGGTTTTATCTGAAACAATCACATTTTCTGGATGGTTTTTAACTTTCAATTAGGAGTAAAAAGAAAGAAATCCAATTTCCTGGATGATTTTTAACTCTCAATTGTGAGTAAAAACGAAGAAATCCAATTTGCTGGATGATTTTTAACTCTCAATTATGAGTGAAAATTAAAAAAAGTTCTGGATGATTTTTAACTCTCAATTATGAGTGAAAATGAAATTTAACTCACACTTACTGTTCACAATAATGCAACCGAATATTCTGGATCGATTCAACTCTCAAATATGAGTGAATATAAAATTACGCATTTTCTCAGATCAATTCATTTCAAATTACGAGTGAAAATGAAACAGCAGAATTTTCCGGCTCATTCTTATTCACTTTTATGGTTAATATTATGCGGCCACATTTTCCGGATCAATTTAACCCGCTCTCATGGTTCACGATAATACACCCGAATTTTCTGGATCGATTCTACTCTCCAATTTAAAAATAGAGGAGAGGAAAGGCGGCACACACCAAAACATAAATTAAAGTTGACTTTCCTGAAAGGAAAAATAAACATCACATCAGCTAACTTTATGTTTCTTTTATTGAAGCATTTATATTGCAATTACCGTCAATGTTGACATATTGTATTATTGAAACATTTATGCAAATAACTTTTTTATGATTGTTTCTGCACCAAGTTTTTTTCTTTTTTTTTCTTCTCTCTCATCTTTTTAATGTCAGCCTTTATTTTCTGCAACGAGAATATCCTTTTCGAGTGTGGCGCTTCTATCCGATGCCTGGAGACAGCTTTGGACTTTTCACCTCTGACACTTTTCCATGGAAGCCACCCGTTGAGTTTATTTTTAAGAAAGTATGAAAAATTAGGAGACGTTTATATGTTGGTACACCAAATTATGAACAAGAAAGTAAAGCAGACCCGTCTCAACACTTTAAGTACACATACTACAGTGAGGCTCTTACACATGCTCAGATCCAATCGAGTACCGTAAATTCCGGACTATAGAGTGCACCTGATTATAATCCGCACCCACCACATTTTAAGAGGATAACCGCTTTTGTACTTACACAAGCCGCACCTGTATATAAGCCGCATGCGCCCACATTAAAACATGCAACACGATCACAAAAGTAACCCAAACCCGACTTTGAGTCCCGCAACTGTAGCTCAATATAAAGTACACAGTCCAAAAACTACAGCCGGCAAAATGAACGGAAAATGATATTGTACTTAAGGTTTGATGCAGACCTGCGGAGTCCGGGTCCCGTTAAAAGTAATCCAAGGAAAAAAGTGTGTATTTCCAAAGGTAAGGGTGGGAAAAAAATATATCCACGTCATGCGTCATGTGCCTTTCTTATTGCAATTTACATGGTGAGGATATGTCTACGCTAATTTAAAATGTGCACAAACTAAGAAGTTGCAGTCTTCCTCGGCGCATATATTCCACCGGTCTAAATCTTACCTTTTTTACTCAGGCGCTGCTGGCGGCTGTTAGACAAATTACATAAATTGGCCGCATCACCGAATAAGATGCAGGGTTGAACGTTTGGGAAAAAGTAGTGGCTTATAGTCCGGAATTTTTGGTAGCTTGAACAGATGATATAACAACAAATAACCTTTTTTATTTTCCTTTTTGAATCTATTTAAATTTGAAATGCTAAAATTGGATTGTTTCAAGAAAAAAAAAGTATTTTTCATAAGTTAATATGCATGTACTGTATATATTTTTTGTTCATTAGATATTTCTTTGAAACATTAGTTTGAACCCCTAACATTTCTATAAAATTCGCCTACAATCCCAATCCAAGATGTACCCAAAATGAATTAAATATTTTTTGGGGATATGGAGGGTTTTGGTCTCTTTTGAAAGGTAACACTCTGAAGTTGTGTCCCTATAATCACTGCAAGTACTACTACCATTGCGTAATTTGAGTTGGAACACACAGAAATACAAGGTTTTTATACTTGCCTGAATTATTTTTGCAAACACATGCCTGCAGAAGAGTGTCGGATGGGCATCTAAGCTAGAACACAGGTGAGACTAGCTTGAAACCTTACCTGGCGCCTTTCTGATATTATCGGAATCTGTAAAACTAAACACTGTATTTTACATGGGCGGCACGGCGGCTAAGTGGCTCGCGCGTCTGCGGCACAGTTCTGAGGTCAAAATCAAATGCAGCTACCAGCCTTCCTGTGCAGAGTTTGCATGATCTCCCTTGCTTGCGTGGGTTTCCTCCGGGCAGTCAGGTTTCCTCCCACATTACAAAAACATGCATGTCAGGTTAATTGGATGGTCCAAATTGTCCCTAGATATGAATGCGGGAGTTGTCCGTCTCGGCCCCTGTGACTGGCTGGCAACGAGTTCGGGGTGTCCCCCTGCCCAGTGCTGGAAGATGGCTGGGATGGGCTCCAGCACCCCCGCGGCCGGCCAATTAACCTGACATGCATGTTTTAGGAATGTGGGAGGAAACCTGAGTGCCCGGAGGCGGAGGAAACCCACGCAGGCACGGGGAGAACATGCAAACTACACACGGGGAGGCTGCGGTAGCTGGACTTGAACCCTGAACCTCCGCACCGCAGTTGTAAATGTTTGACTTCTCTTTTCAGAAGTCAATCAATGATTGTGGACAATTGCGCGTGAAAGTGAATCCCGAGTGGCGTTATGCATGTTTATTTTGGGGTATAGTTTGAGTACACAGTGTATATCTGCGTCCAATTTCTGGATCATTTTAACCCACATTTATGAATTAAAATGATACAAAGGAATTTACTGGATTGATTTAACTTTCAATTACAGTTCAAAATGATAAAAGGAAATATTCTGACTCCATTTGACTCCAAAATATTGGTGAAAATGAAATAACGCACGAATATGGATCAATTTAATTCTCAAATATTACTATACAGTGGAAGCTCGGTTTTCGAACGCCTCTCAGTTCGGACAAATCGGTGTTTGACCAAAAATTTCGAGAAATTCTTGCTTCGCTTCGGTCAAAATACTGGAGTTCGAACGCCGGAACGCTAGGGTGCGATGCTGAGTGGCGTACGGGTGTTTTAGCCCCTAATTATGTCTCCGAAGAAGGTCGGCGCAAGCAGGACAAGTGAAAAAAGACAAGTTGTTCGTAAAACTATTGCCTTTAAGAAAGACGTAATAGCTAAATATGAAAGAGGTGTACGAATTTCCGATCTTGCTAGTGAATACAGCATGGCTAAATCTACTATCAGTACGATAGTAAAGAATAAGGAGGCTGTGAAATCGAGTGATGCGGCTAAGGAAGTTAGCGCTATAAGCAAGCAACTGCCACAAGTTTTGGAAGAGGTTGAAAAAGTTTTGATGATTTTTTCTCTCCCCACCGCCCACCACAAAGGTGAGAAATCCTATTCATAATCCTTTTTTGTTATCTTTACACCTTCATGATAGCGTAGTCTTTCGTACGGAAGATTACGCTAACACGAACGTACGATTAGCCTGGGTTAGCTTCATGTTTGCGTTCATGGTAAACATTCAGGGTGTTGGAACGGATTAAAACGATTTTACATTACTTTTAATGGGAAAAAACGATTTTGGTGATTGAACAAATCGGTTTTCGAACAGGGTTCTGGAACGGATTATGGTCGAGAACCGAGGTTCCACTGTACTTTCAAGTTTGAGTGAAAATGAAAATGCCCAATTATCTTATCTTAACACTGCAATATGTATATTTCAACTCATTCCCTGCCAATGACTAAAATGCTAAAAACGTCATTTATTACTTTTACATTCAGGGACGTTGACGGTTTTAGACATCAATCTGTTTTCAGTGAATGAGTTTACGGCCCTATAGTTTAACTATTTCCTTTTTAATTAGATTTTCTTGGTTATATCGAGTTTTACAGAGTGCTACTTCAGCTTGGTAGAGCTTCGGCCCTGCAACGTTTGGCAAAAATGACAGCAAAGTCAACAACAACGACAAGCAAAACCGTGGAGGCACTCCTTCAGGAGGTTTCCGTAATCCTTATCCCAAATGTCAACATATTCTCAAAGACGTTTCGTGTCTGACTGCTCATGCTTGCCAAAATAACCTCTGCGGTGTAAAGCACAAGCTCCTTTTTTATTATTTTTTGGGGGCGTGGGGGTTTATAAAGCGCATCCACGGCGAGAAAAGAAGAGTTAATCCACCTGCCGGTTGCCCCCTGTTGGGTGGGGTCAGCAGATAAGGCCTTTTGAGATGGGCTCAACAGGATCCGCCTCACTTTACTCTCAAACGCTGTTGTGTAGTATGACGAGGTTGTGTGCTATCGGCAAATATTGAAGTAGGTTATCTTTTTAATGCGATTAGTTTGCGTTTTGGCCGACGTAGGGGAAAAAATGATTCTCACAGCGTTTAATTGTTTGGGTCAAGTGGTGTTAACACGCCCACAGGCAGTTCTAGAGTAACGCTGGAAGATTTAGGAGGATTAGTAATCATCAAATGTAATAATGTAGTTGTTATTAACATTTCGGTAACTGAGAAACCAGCCAACCAACTAACTAAACCCAAAAACTTTAACCAATCAACAAACCAACCACTCAACCAACAAATACACCAACTAACCCCCCAACAAACGTTAACCAATAAACAAAACAAAAATACAACCCAAAAACTAACCAACAAACCAACCAACGAACCCCCAAAAAACTTTAACCGATAAGTAAATAAACAAATAGACAAATAAACCGACCGACCAAACGACACAACAGACCTTCCGACAGACTGACCGACCGACCAAACGACACAACCGACCTTCCGACAGACTGACCGACCGGCCAACTGACCAAAACGAACCTTATACCTCAACTAGAAAGTCTCCAGATTGAAAGCTTATTGGCTTGAGCAACTGACAAACAGACATCAATTCATCAACCGGTTAACCCACCACTCAACAGCCACACAACCGACCACTCAACCAACTGACAAACAAACACCAATTGACCGACCACCTACTCGACCAACCACTCAAGGACTAATTTTAAATCAATTAAGCCCACGTATCCATTCGCCCTGCCAGACGCATGGGTATCCCGTTCGCTCGGACATTCAATCGGAGTTTTTCCGTCTGGAACTAAATTCCCTTGACGTCCATCAAAAAGCATCTCCCAAATTGTTGTATTTATCTAGCGGTCCCTGACCTTTCCATGCAGCCGGTTGCTAGTCCAAACATGGCCGCTGTCGGCAACGGAAATCTCTGCTTTTCATTTCCTTTACGTGTCTCCGGTGTGACGAGCCGGTCCGATGTCCCGGAGGCTAAACTTTCTGACATTAGCCAGCCAACTTGATTTGCTCCAATCTTATGTAGCTCATAGGAGAACTGACCTTTTCTTCACTCAAATACTCGCATGACACTCACCCTCTTTTCCGCCTCCGGGGACGTGTACCCTAACCCACCTGGGACTTTGTCCGAAGGCTGAGCAGGAGTTGATTTTGCACTATTTGCTCCGTCCTTAAACAATATGGGACTTTATACTCTTCACGAGTGAACACCTCGTTAAGTTATAAGGACACCAAAAAGGAATATTGTCTGCATTTCGCGGCAGTGGCTCAGGAGGTAGAGCCTTCGTCTCGGGATCAAGAAATCGCAGTTCGAATCCCGGCTCCTCCGTGTTATATGTTGAAGTGTCCTTGGGTAAGACACTGAACCTCTAATACCCCCAATAAGCAGGTTAGCGCCTTACATGGCTGCACGGCCACTATTGGGAAATGTGAAGCACACTGTAAAGCGCTTTGGGAAGTCTTGACTTGAAAAGCGCTATAGAAATGCAGATCATTTCATTTCTAACCCTTAAAGGCACAGTGTGTTAGAAAGGACTAATAATGTTGGCTTTGTGATGTAATACTCACGCTTACCCAATAGATGGCACACTTAATCCACATTGAACGTTGCAGGGAGTACACCATTCGTTACCAGCTGCTATATTGGTTAGAGGAGCTACAGTGAGGCTCTTGTGCAACCCAGACCCAGTCATACATAAAACTCTGGTAACACAAAGTCGGTGAGCAACGCTTGAAACAACAGTGAGCAACAGCAATCCCAAGTGTGGCAACTAATCCATTATCAAACATGTCCAAAACTTGACATCAAGTTACATTTTGCTGTGTTTCCGGCAATGCAAAATTATTTTTCACTTTTGAATGATTTGACTCATGTACTATTGCAAAGGTTGTATGGCCTACAAACGTCATTTGTTTTTACAATTCTTTCACAATTTTTTTCACCATTTTTTTTTTATTCCTGGTATCTTTTGTCACATAGTACTAACATTTTGGGGGGCTTATTTAGTCGGTTGCACGATACAGAACTGTATTTAATTAGATTTTTTAGTGGAAGTACAATGTTGGCAACAAGATTCATTTGATATAATTGGAAATTATTTGAATGCAACACAAACCTTTTTCTCTTTTTCACTGCTTTTTTCTCCTTTTTTAAAAAATTCCTTTTTAAAAAAATATCACTGTGTTTATTTTTTCCGAGCTGTTACTTTTTTCTCGCTTTTTTTGTTCTCTATTACCTTTTTTCCTTTATTTGTTTCTTTCTTTTCTTCTGGCTTTTTTTCAGAATTTTTCCTGCTCTTTATTTTCTCTTTTTCTCACCTTTTGTTTCTTTCTCAGCTTTTCACTACTTTTTCATTTTGGTATTTTTTCTATTTTGTTATATTCCCCCACCCTCCTTCCTTTAAGTCATTTTGTGCATAATTTTACATAATATTTGGTCGTGTAGGGATTAAAGAAGCAAAAAACAACCCGAAGAGCCTTTTGGGACCCGAAAGAGCCCGTCTTTTTAGTGAGAAACCAGTTCTTGAAAAACACTACTGACTTTACTCAACTTTGTTCTACTTCGACATTGACTTCAAAATATCGCATTTAGAACACAGCGTCAGGGGAACCCGTGTATTTTTACCTTCATGCACTCTAACTTTGACTTAATTCGCTTTTTAATTAGCAATTTTGAGCCCTCATTTTTGTGAGCGGGCTAGATTTTCTTGTGCGCGGAAAAGCTCTGGGTAGCGCGCAATTGCGCACACACGCAGCTTAGAGGGAACATTGGTCTTGGGTAAAAACTACCAAAGATAATACAAATGGACAGTGTCCGACAAGATTGGAGACGTGATAGAACGATCATGACGGTAATTAGCGGTTGCGATGCACATAAGTCTTCAACCAGTGTTAATTATTTGATGCCCTGAAAGTTTGGTCTTTAGTGGTTGCATATAAAGAGGTCATAAATCAGTGGTCTTGATTTGTTAATTAAATATCTCACGCGGCCAAGACAACTATGGCCATGCTTGTCCCCTTGGGCACCAAATGATAGAAAATATATTATTTCTTGTTTCAGTACATTTCTCGAGAAAATAACACAACTAACTGTCCTACCAAACAACCAAATCATGTGTCTAACTAACCAACTAGTCAAGTCAAGTCATTTTTATTTGTATAGCCCTTAATCACAAAGAGTCTCAAATGGCTTCACAGGTTATTACACAGACTATTTTTTCAGATTATTATTACACCATCCCCTGATCTGGAACCAACATGAGGGCAAGGAATCTAGTGTTACTTACTAACCAAACAACCAGCCAACTCGTGTTCCTAACTAACCAACTAACCAGCCAACTTGTGTTCCAAACTAACCAACCAACCAACTAACCAGCCATCTTGTGTTCCTGACACACCAACCAACCATTAGATGAAAAACTCAAATAACTTATCTAAGCAACCGACCAACCAACCGACCGACCAACTGACCGACCAATGAACCGATTGACAGACCGACCAACTACCCAACCCAACCAACCCAAAACTAACACAACAAACAGTTTCCCTAAAAAAAGTATATGTCAAGTTAGAAGTTCAGAGCTTAGCCTTTTGCATTTTGAGCTATTCAATGGAATTTATTGCATTTTATGCTGAGTAGCCTGTAGATCGGATATGAAAATAGCACACCAGTGATGGTCATTGTGACTTTCAGGGAAATTTGTTCGATAAATTTAAACAGATAATCGATTCTTCCAAAATTCAGAGCTAGCCCTATTGCATTTTGAGCTTTTCAATGCATTTCATTGATTTTCATGCTGAGTAGCCTGAGGATTGGATGTGAAAGCAACACACCAGTGAAGGGCATTGTGATTTTCAGGGAAATCCATTCAGTGACTTTAAAAAGATGATCAACTCTTCCAAATTCTGGAGCAAGCCATATTGCATTTCATCTTTTCAATGCATTTCATTGAATTTCATGCTGGGTAGCCTGTAGACAGGATATGAAAATAGCACACCAGTGAAGGTCATTGTGATTTTCAGGGAAATTTATTCGGTGACTTTAAATAGATGATCAATTCTTCCAGAATTCAGAGCTAGCCCTATTGCATTTTGTGCTTTTCAATGCATTTTATTGAATTTTATGCTGAGTAGCCTGGAGATCGGATGTGCAAACAAAACACCAGTGAAGGGCATTAAGATTTTCAGGGAAATCCATTCAGTGACTTTAAATAGATAATCAAATCTTCCAAAATCTGGAGCCAGCCCTATTGCATTTTTGGTATGTCAATGCATTTTATTCAATGTTGTGCTGAGTATCTTAGAGACCATATATGACAATAGCTAACCAGTAATGGGTCATCACGATTTTCTGGGAAATTTGATCGGTATCTCTAAGTTCATGATCAATTATTCCAAAGTTCTTTTGAAAATTATCCCATTATCTATATGTGTCACCCAGTGCCTTTAAACGAAGCAGAAGTTTTAATAATCACAATAGTGTTAAAACACAGTAGTAAAATCATAACGAGATGGTAAAAACATGATAAGTTTTTTCGTAAAAGTAGCTCTAAACTTCAAAAAGGTTGGTGACCAAATCAAAAACAGTAATCCCTCATTTTTTTGCAGGGCTGTGTTCCAAAAATGTCCCAAGATAATCAAAACCCGCAAAGTAGAAACCGTTATTTATTTATTACTTATCTAATACTCCAGAACTAAGCCGATTTACAAGCTCAAGTATTAGTTTAACCAATAAAAGTAATTTACTTTATAAACATTTTCTTTTTTACAAATAACTTCTGTGCTGTCAAATTATAATCTTGGAAACAATCTTGCCATTTTATTGCACGACTGTTGGATTAAGGACCCAACATGATACCATGTCACCATCATGTGGTCATCATGGAAAATACTATTTGCCTTGCTGTTTGGTCCTACAGAAACCATATATTTTTCTGTTATCAAACATGTTTGGAAAAGCCACATGACCGCAGCGGTTGTTCGCTATAGAAAGCATCTTCCACTGCTTAGCCAATCAGAATGCAGAACACAATGCACAATGCGAATCTGCAAAGTATCGAAACCGTGATAAGTAAACCACGACACAGCGAGGGATTATTGGATATAAATCAATAAATCATTTCCACTGTAGCGCAAATAAACCCAACACAAACATGACTTCCACTTTCTTTGTTTCAAATAATTTACTTTGGAATGGATGGAACAACGGCGTCCCCTTTTGGTCAATTCTCAAATGTACCAATCCACCATGTACCATAATGAAATCTAATAATATGCAGTTTTGAATGTAATTAAAACATCCAAAGCAATGTATTGATAAAATAATGTTCTCACCATACGTAATTATGTCAATTGGAGGGGCATTCTCAAATACAAAACATTACGCAAATTTCTCACTTCCTTGGCTTTCTAACAAGTTTAGCAATTTCAAACACTGTCACCCGATACTGCGAGTATCAGATATCTAAGACCACACCCACAGAGGTATTATCTGGTTGAGCATCACTGGTCCATATAAAAAGATTTGGCTGAACGATAGCCGCTCTATTTTTCTCCTCCCTGACATCGCACATCAGCTGCATGGCACGTCCGTGCAGGCCTGCACTGCGGCCTTGAGTTCAGCACGTGGGCCATACGTTGCAACCATCCGGAGCACGAGACCAAATCTCTCCGCAACAAGTAAGAGGACGGTTTCAGATTTAACACCATGTTTGCTGGTTCTTGGGATTATGCATTTTTTCTGTAGAAGGGAATCTCCCCAAATCGACGAGCATTATAGTGAAAATATTTATTTTGTGCTACTAACTTTTAGTGGTCGAAAACTCCCATAATCTCCGACGTCTTCCCCTCCTCCTTTTTTTTCTATCATAGATTCCCTCTGTTAATAAATTGTGTGTCCTGTTTCAAGCGGCCTGGTTCATTGATTCCATTTTCCTGGGATTAGTAGGGTTGGGTAGGGTTACTTTAACTTGATTACTTTCAATTACTTTTGGATTACTCCAATACCAAATATGCTAATAAAAGACAAAAGAAACTAAATATGAATAAAATTACTAAATTTCGTGCAGGCTTGGGGAGAAACGAAATACATGGAACTTCAAAAATGATGTTGGCAAGCTGTTTGGATTTATTTCCTTTTTGTTTCTGTCGCATTTTATGTCGGTTTTGCCGGAGATCAAAGCCAGGAGAGAAAGCTTACCACGTGTTGTGAGTCATCATTTTATTCATATTTAGTTTCTTTTGTCTTTTATTAGCATATTTGGTATTGGAGTAATCCAAAAGTAAGTGAACGTCAAGTTAAAGTAACCCCACCCAACCCTGGGGATTAGTAATTCATATCCGAACTCAAAGAACTCAAAGTAATGACTATCAGAGCAGGAATTTCTTTTTCAGAGAAAAAAAAACCAAGATTTATGCAGGAGCACCAGCAACACCTAGAGGCAAATTCGTTTACCGATTGCAGTAAAGAATAATTCGTTATAATCCTGCCGATTTTCGAAATTAAAGCTCGAAGAATCCCTACACCGCGCAACCAGAAAGGAAATTTTATAACACCGTGCAGCTCACGACGCAGAAAGTTTTCCCACCTCTGCAATAAAAGTCAGACTTTTCCTGCAGTTCTTTTTGGAAACGTCACAAAAGAGCATCGCTAGGGACGAAGGCTTTATGCCCCCCCCCCCTTTTTTTTCGTTACGATGGCAATTAGAGCCAACGCCGACTTCGGGATGCCATCTCAGGACGAGGCAAACGGAGCTGGCGAGGATCCCTTTGCACTTTGTAAAAGCTGGAATAAAATGGGATTTGTTCCAGTTGTTTACTGAGGGGTTAAGAGGAGAGAACGGGGCAGGGAGAGAACGGCAAAGCCGACAGCTGCCTGGCAGGGGCTCAAATGCAGCTTAGCATTTTAGCATTCTGACTGGCACACAGCGCTCCCCCCTTTAACTCCGCGCCATCTAAATATTCAGGCTGGTATAAAGAGACGAATGACACGGCACTCCACGTAAGTCCTCGCTTCATTGGGCGTATTGTCCCGGAGGCATTTTTCTTCTCTCCACTAGATGGCAAAATAGCTTCGTTGCAAAAAGAAAAGAAAAGAAAAAAGAAAAAAAAGAGTGCCTCGACGCTCTCTCGTAAAGAGGATGGATGGCCTGGATGCATGAATGTATGATGGGGTGCATCTCTAATTAAGCAATTAGATGCCAAATCAGGTAAGATAGGTCAGGAAAAGAAGATATTGAGAGAGGAAAATACAGTGTTTTTGTGTAGCCCAGCGAAATGGATACAGGTGGGTGCAAAAAAGAGCAGCTCACCATGGGGGGTAATATATTATTAAGCATAAAGCATCCATCGTGAGGTCGTCAAACTCACTTGAGCTCGGGGGACACGTGGTAGAAAAAGTTCACTTGTGGGGGATGGGTAAGTAGATAAGGAGATAAAGGAAAAGAGAGAGAGATGAGAGGGAGAGAGAAAGAGAGAGAAGAAAAGGGGAGAAAGATCATCAAGAAATAAAGTAAGAAGGCAAACAAGGAAGAAATAGAGAGAAAAAATAAAAGACAGAAATAGAGATAAGAGAGAGAAAGAAAAACAAGAGAGAGAAAAAGAAGAACAAAAGAAAACGCTTGAGGGAGAGGGAAAGAGGGAAAGGGAGATGGAGATATAGAAAGAGAGACAGAGCAAGAAAGACAAGGAGAGAAAGAGAAAGGGGGAGAGAGAGAGAAAGAGAGTTAGAGAAAAAGAGGATAAAGGGAAATTTTAAGAGAGAGAGAGAGAGAGAAAGATATGGATAAGAAGATATGGAGAATTAAGATAGTGAGAAAGATAAAGAGAAAACAAAAGACGGAAAGGGAGAGAAAGAAAATGAAAGAGAGAAAAACAGAACAATAGAGAAAATTTGAGAGACAAAGAGAGAGAAATAAAAACAGAAAAACAAGAAAGGGAGAAACTGAGGTGAAGATATAAAGAGAGACAAAGTGAGAAATAAAGAAAAAGAGAAAGAAAAAGGGGAGGCAGAAAGAAGGAGAGAACACATTTTGAGAGAGAGAAAAAGTGATCCTGAGAGAAAGAGAAAGAAAATTTAACACAGAAAGAGAGATTAAAGAGAGAGAAAAGAATGAGAGAGAGAAGAGGAAAGAAAGAGAAAAAGAAAATTTGAGAGAAAAAGAAAGAAAAGGAGAGAAAGAAAATGAGAAAGGGAGGACGAGAGACTGAGATAGAAAGATAGATAAAATGAGAAATAAAGAAAAAGAGAGAAAGAAAAAAGACAGAGAGAGAAAGAGAGTTTGAGTTAAATAGATAATAAAAGAGAAATTTTCAGAGAGAGAAAAACTGCGAGAAAAAGAGGGGGAAAACTTAAAACCGAAAGAGAGTTAAAGAGAGAAAGAAAATGACAGAGAGAAAACAAAAGAGGACATTTGAGGGAGAAAAAGAAAATAGAGACAGAAAGAAAAAGAAATGGAGAAAGAGAAACAGAGAGCAAAAGAGATTGAGCAAGAAATAAAAAGAAATAAATAGAAAGAGAGAGGCAGAGAGAGATAGAAACAATACATTTGGAGGGAAAGAAAAATGAGGGAAAGAAATTTAAATGAGAAAGAGAGAGAGAGAGAGAAAGATATAAGGAGAGAAAGAGAAAAAAAGAAAGATAAAACAAGAGAGCAAAAGGAAGAGCAATAGAAAGGAAATGAGAAAGAGCTAATGATTGAGAAAGACAGACGGAGAAAAAAAGAGAGACAGAAAGATATTTCTGTCGTATTTCTGTTGTAGTCTTTTTGTATTACAGTATTATTGTAGTGGTATTTGTGTGAAATAATTTTTGAAGTATTTCCATAGTAGTTTTTTGCAGTGTTTTTGTGATTTTTATTCTGAAAATAATACATTAGATTACTATATTTAATCACTTAACTAGATATTTCGTTTTGTAGTCATTTTGTAGTAGTATTTTGGATATAAACACATAATAAAGCAACAGGGACAAAGTTAGCAATGAAAAAAAGTAGTAGTAGTAGTAGTTTTATTACTAGTACAGTGAAACCACGGTTCTCGACCATAATCCGTTCCAGAACCCTGTTCGAAAACCGATTTGTTCGATCACTGAAATCATTTTTCCCATTAAAAATAATGTAAATCGTTTTAATCCGTTCCACCACCCTGAATGTTTACCTTTAATGTTCAACGTAAACATAAAGCTAACACAGGCTAATCGTACGTTCGCGTTTTATTAATCTTCCGTACGAACCACAACAAATGGTGAGCGGTTCATTGGAAAGGGGGCTCCGTTCCAGCACCCTCAATGTTGGGCTCCGTTCCAACACCCTGAATGTTTACCTGAATGTTCAACGTAAACATAATGCTAACCCAGGCTAATCGTATGTCCGTGTTTTACACGAACGTGTAAAAATAAAAAAATCAGGTCGTTTACACGTCATTTAGCACACAACAAGTGGTGAGCGTTTCATTGGAAAGGGGGCTCCGTTCCATCACCCTCAATGTTGGGCTCCGTTCCAACACCCTGAATGTTTACCTGAATGTTCAACGTAAACATAATGCTAACCCAGGCTAATCGTACGTCCGTGTTATCGTAATCTTTCGTACGAAAGATTACGCTAACACGAACGTGTAAAAATAAAAAAATCAGGTC
Source organism: Urocampus carinirostris (assembly GCF_059441175.1). Lineage (NCBI taxonomy): Eukaryota > Metazoa > Chordata > Actinopteri > Syngnathiformes > Syngnathidae > Urocampus > Urocampus carinirostris. The sequence goes on from NC_142361.1 coordinate 24,938,139, forward strand.
GTTTACACGTCATTTAGCACACAACAAGTGGTGAGCGTTTCATTGGAAAGGGGGCTCCGTTCCAACACCCTGAAAGTTGGGCTCCGTTCCAACACCCTGAATGTTTACCTTGAATGTTCAACGTAAACATAAAGCTAACCCAGGCTAATCGTACGTTCGCGTTATCGTAATCTTCCATATGAAAGATTACGCTAACATGAACGTGTAAAAATAAAAAATAAAGGATAAAGAAAATAATTATGAATAGGATTTCTTACCTTTGTGGTGGTCAGCAGAAGGCGCAGGCAAGATGAGACACTCACACACCTCCTTCATATTTTGCTATTATTTTTTTCTTAAATGTAATAGTTGTACGCACTACTTTTCTTTTTTCACCTGTAGCAACTTTGCTGCTTGCACTGACTTTTTTCGGAGGCATAATTAGGGGCTAAAACACTTCGTACACCTATATTAAAAGCGAAAGCAAAACGAAGCACGTCCGCATAACAGAGCGATCTACACCCGTACGCCGCTCAGCATCGCACCCTAGCGTACGCACTCACGCATTAACGGCATTCGAACTCCGATTTTTTTAAACGAAAAAGAATTTCTCGAAATTTTTGGTCGGACTCCGATTTCTTCCAACTGAAAGGCGTTCGAAAACCGAGGTTCCACTGTAATTGATTTACTATTCTATATATTGTAACTGTATTTCGACCACTGTCATTTAGCAGGATGAAGGAAAAATCAGTAGTTTGCCCACCCCCGAATGAGGCAATTGGATGCCAAATGAGGTAAGCTAAATCAGGAAAAAGAAGGCATCGTGAGGAAAAAATACGACGGTTTTGTTTTTTTGTGTATCCTGGCGCACAAAAAGGGACACAGGTGGGTGCATGAAAGAGCAGCTTATCACCGGGCGAAATATATTATTGAGCGTCTAGAGAAAAGTGGAAAAACAGAGCCTCGGGCAAACAGGAAACGCAGACGGCCAATGTCTGAAGGAAGAAAAGCCGGCACCGTCCCGGGGGCCTTCCGTTTACAACCGCCACATACTCGCTGATGAGGTTTAAGAGCTCGTTGACTTTAACAACTGCTAAGGAGAAAGGATTTGCATTTTTATGCGGGGGATAATGATAGAGCTACGTCAAACGACGAATCTGCCGGACGTCGGTCGGATGGCGACGAAATATAGGAAATATCCTATAATAAGGGACAGGAACTCAGAGATCTGCTCGATTGCCTAGACAAAGCTCTAAACCACAGGTGTCAAACAGGCAGCCCGCGGGCCAGATCAGGCCCGCTAAGGGATTGAATCCGGCCCGCGAGACAACACTAAGAGAAGCGCAAGAGAAAAACAAGCTGCAGGTTGAAATATGTCCACTTGATGTTGCCAAAGAAAGGTGCCTCGAACAAAGACACTGTACTTGTATTTCTTTCTCTCTCTCTCTCTCTCTCTCTCTCTCTCTCTCTCTCTCTCTCTCTCTCTCTCTCTCTCTCTCTCTCTCTCTCTCTCCTCTTTTCCACCCCTTTTCTCCCACTCTCTGTCTCTGTCTCTTTCTTTCTCTGTGTCTCTCTTTTTCTCTTCCTTTGTTGCTCTTTGTCTTTTTCTCTCTCTCTGTCTTTTTAACTTCTTTTGCTCTTACTTCCTTTTTTCCTTTTCTCTCTTTTCTCTTTCTCTCTTCCTACCCTTCGCGCTTTCTTTTCTCTTTGCTCTCCTTTTGTCTTTCTATTTTTCTTTGGATTTCTCTCTTCCGCTCCCTTTCTTTCCCCCTCTCACAACTTCTCTTTTTATCTCTTTTGTTTCTCACGCTCTCTCCCTCTCTCTGATTGTCCCACCCTCTCTCCTTTTCCCTCCCTCTTTCTCTTATTTCTTTATCTTTTTTTCTTTCTCTTTAATCTACTAGTCCGGCCTCTGACAATGTTTGTTCTATCGTGTGGCCCCCGAGTTGAATTGAGTTTGACACCCCTGCTTTAAACCAATATGGGATGGAAATCAGCAAAGGAAAAAAAAACAAAAGTCATGACCAAAAATCCCCAAGGTATCATCACAAACATCACCATCGACCACAGAGAGCTAGAACCTGTCACCAAATTTAAATACAGGGGTCAGAACCAATGTTCCCTCTAATTTTGGGGTCTGAGCGTTCAGACAAAGTCGGTGAGCAACGCTTGAAACAACAGTGAGCAACAGCAATCCCAAGTGTGGCAACTAAATCATTATCAAACATGTCCAAAACTTGACATCAAGTTACATGTTGCTGTGTTTCCGGCAACACAATATTAATTTTCACTTTTGAATGAATTGACTCATGTACTATTGCAAAGGCCTACAAAGGTAATTTGTTTTTACAATTTTTTTCACAAGATTTCCATTTCTTTTATTCCTGGTATCTTTTGTCGCATAATACTAACATTTTTGGGGGCTTATTTAGTCGGTTGCACGATACACAACTGTATTAAATCACATTTTTAGTGGAAGTATAGTAAGATTGACTTGATATAATTGGAAATTATTTGAATGCAACACAAAGTTTTTCCTGTTTTTTCTCCTTTTTTAAAAATTCCTTTTTAAAAAAATCTCATTGTGTTTATTTTTTCCTAGCTGTTCCTTTTTTTTTGATTTTTTCTGAATTTGTCCTGCTAATTTTTTCTCTTTTTCTCTCCTTTTGTTTTTTTTTCTCAGCTTTTCACTACTTTTTCATTTTGGTATTTTTTTCTTTTAACATATAATATATAATTATAAAACCGGCTTCTTCGGCTCAGCTCACTAAAAAGAACCGGCTCTTTTGGGTCCCAAACAGGTTGTTTTTGCTTCTTTAATCCCTACACGGCCAAATATTATGTAAAATTATGAACAAAATGACTTAAAGGAAGGGGGAAATAGAACAAAAAAGAAAAAAATGTCACCTCTACCTCTCTGTTATGTGCAAAAGGCACTGAAGATCTCGTCCAAGCAAGATTCTAGGTTTTTATGCCCCCCGCTTGAATATATTTTTACTTTCTAAGGAGTAGCAGCATGACCTGGTCGTATCTTCTCTCTACCTCTCCGTAATGTGTATGGGGCACTGGAGATTTCACTAAAGATTCTAAGCATTTGTGCTCTTCATTTTCTCTACAATAGTAGCAAACCTTAGTTGTGTCTCCTCTCTACATCTCTGTAATCACATGGCTCAGTATGTGAACAGGCTGTTAATTTTTCTTCCTTTGTAGCACAACTCTGTCGTGTCTCTTCTTTACCTGTTCATCATGTATGCAAAACACTTAAAAAGTTGTCATCACAGGTTGCACGGCTCAGGATTTGTACATGCGGTTGATTTATTAATTATCGTTCCCTCATAGCACAACATGGTCGTTTCTCCTCTCGACCTCTTCATAGTGTTTGCAAGACACCAGGCCATCATTGGGAGCATAACTCGTGATGTGTAGGGATCATATCCTCCTCCTGTAGAACAACTTGGTCGTGTCACCTCCTTACCCCTTCTTAACGTGTGTAATATTTCGTCCTAAAAAGATCCCAAGCATTAATGTTCCTCATGAGAATGTATTTGGATTTATTTTAGAAACAGTAGCACAGTTTGGTCGTGTCTTCTCTCAACCTCTCTATAATCTGCTTCAGGCACTGGAGATCTCTCTCAATCTCGCCCACGAAAAATTATGAGGATTAAAATGTGATTTGCCTTTCTCTAGAAGGAGCAGCATGCATTTGTCGTGTTTCCTCTCTACCTCCTCGTAATGTGCGCGAGGCACTGGAGAGGTCGCCCATCACCAGTCACATGGCTTTAGAGGTGTGCAACACTGTTAGGATTATATTCGCTTTTCAAGTTTAGCGCTTATGGGAAGATTATGCATATCTAGTAAGCAGGGTTGGGTAGGGTTACTTTAACTGGATTACTTTCAATTACTTTTGGATTACTGATAGGTTGGTCGTTTTGGTTGTAACATTTCTCAGAATTCACTGTGAATATAACTTGTTTTTATATTCCTAAATATTAAAACAATCTTTAACACCCACACACACACCCACACACACACCCACCCACACACACACACACACACACACACACACACACACACACACACACACACACACACACACACACACACACACACACACACATGAAGTAACGTTTCAATAATCAGTCTAATTGCATCTCTTGTACGTTTATCAGTCTTGTACTCTTTTATTTTGAACTCGTAATTTCTGGTGTATTTTTCTGTTTCCTGTGTGAATAAAGTTAACTACACACACGGGATAAAGGAAAGTTTTAACTTTAACAATTACTCCAATACCAAATATGCTAATAAAAGACAAAAGAAACTAAATATGAATAAAATGATGACTCACAACACGTGGTAAGCTTTCTCTCCTGGCTTTGATCTCTGGCAAAACTAACATAAAATGCGACAGAAACAAAATGAAAATAAATCCAAACAGCTTGCCAACATCATTTTTTCCGTTCCATGTATTCCGTTACTCCCAAAGCCTGCACAAAATGTAGTCATTTTATTCATATTTAGTTTCTTTTGTCTTTTATTAGCATATTTGGTATTGGAGTAATCCAAAAGTAATTGAAAGTAATCCAGTTAAAGTAACCCTACCCAACCCTGCTAGTAAGTACATCTTAGTTTGCTTTTACAATGCTAAGTTTTCGGCTTGCTAAGTTTACTTCTAAATAAATCTCCTTTTCCTAAATTTTAAACACGGTACTTTTAAATAACTGTTGAGAGAACGATAGCAGCAGGTAGCAGCAGGACCGATCAAATCCTTGAACTTGAAATTGGTGTTAAAGGAGCTCAAATGATTTAGCGACAAGCAAGCTGCTCCTTCGTGACGCTACTCAACAAGCTCATAAATCAAATGTGCAACTTGCAGACAAATTCCACAAACATTAGCCGCGTAGCCTTTCTAGCTAGCGCAAATGAAGACATCAATGCCCGAAAACTAAAAATTAGTTTAGTTTGAGACTCATTATCAGCAGATGCCTAAAATCAAAGATTAAATAGTCAATTTATATATAGATATATATAGAACAACATACGTTATACAATATGAACATAGATAACTGAATGTTATGTTGTTCCTTTATCTCTTTGTTTTCCTTGTATCCTCACTGTAAAATGTGGAACTGGAGTGCCATGTACAATTTCGTTGTCACAATATATCCCATGTTGTAACAATGACAATAAAGGTATATTCTATTCTATTCCATAATCACATATGCATTTGTGAAAACCTCTAGGTATTTGATATCGGTATGAGCATATGCCTTTAATCAAGGATGGAAGTCATCCATTGATTCATAAATATAAAAACAACTTACTTTATACTCCATGTAAGTACATGTCTGTATGTATATTTATTTATTTAAGAAAACACAGTATCAGTTCAGGATAGAATTTTCAATTTCTGTATACATTAAAGCAACGTACTTTATAGCATATACACGTAAATATCTCGCGAGACAAGACTCAGAGAAGCGCAAGAGAAAAACAAGCTGAAGGTTGAAATATGTCAACTTGATGTTGCCAAAACCAGCTGCCTCTCACAAAGACACTGTACTTGTATTTATTTCTCTCTTTCTCTCTCTGTCTCTCTTTCTTTTCCACCCCTTTTCTCCCACTCCTTCTGTGTCTCTCTTTTTCTCTTCCTTTGTTGCTCTTTTTCTCTTTCTCTCTCTGTGTCTCTTAGCCTCTTTTGCTCTAACTTCCTTTTATCCTTTTCTCTCTTTTCTCTTTCTCTCTTCATACCCTTCGCGCTTTCTTTTCTCTTTTCTCTCCTTCTGTTTTTTCTATTTCTCTTTGGATTTCTTTCTTCCTCTCCCTTTCTTTTCACCCTCTCTCTCACAATTTTTATCTTTTGTTTCTCACGCTGTCTCCCTCTCCCTCTCTCTCTTTCTTTGTCCCGCCCGCTCTCCTTTTCCCTCCCTCTTTCCCTTATTTCTTTATCTCTCTTTTTCTTTCTCTTTAATCTACTAGTCCGGTCCCTGACAGAATGTTTGTTCTTTTGTGTGGCACCCAAGTTAAAATGAGTTTGACACCCCTGGTTTATATGAACATAACTTCAGTTTTAGACTCGGTATCGGCATATGGCTAAAACCAAGGATTAAATTGTCTTTTTATAAGTAAATATGAAAGCAAAATACTAAATATCCTTGACACATACGGTCTGTATGTATAGTTATGTATGAAATTGGTATAGGCTTAAAACTTGGTACCGGAGGAGACCCTTCCGCCTCCCGTACCTTTTCATCAGTCGTTATAAGTCTCGGCCTGCAGAATTTTCTGTACTTTCGTCTACATTATTCATCCGGATCGCTCCCTTGCGGTATTGACACACGGCCGATGAGCGACGGGGAAAGACCCGACCGGCTACTTTGAATAAACCCGGCTTCATTTTCCCCACCAAATATTTGAGGTCAGAGAAAATGTACTGTGCAAAGATCCGCGGTGTGCAATGTAGCGGGTCTTATGCTTCGTATCGCTTATTGAACATAAAGCTCGCACATACGAGCACACGTGTAATTACAGTGGACTCGAACCGATGCGACTAAATTGGTTACGGCAGGTTGAGAGGAACCGGATAGAAAAAGTTTTACGAGTCAAAGTCCCGCTACCACGCTTCGGAGTGTTCTGCGGTAATCCCGGCTACGCCGTCGCCTTCGAATAACCCCGAAAACGCCTTTTTTCCATTCACCCATGTTCCACCTTTTGGCCGAGGCAACACTCGGCATAAACGGGGCTTACCGGCTGGGAGTACCGTAAATCGGCGTCTGCTGCATCCCAAATGCCCTTTGCAGAGTATTTACATTCTCAGCGTTTCCTCAAAAGTGACCCCAAATGCCACCGGATTGCTTAGCACATAGCAAGACGATTCGGCGCCGGGGAAAATCCACGGAACCTGAAGGAGTCACGAAGGCCACTCGACCTCTGCCCGGCGACAAGTTGCCGGGTTCAAATCCGGCGTGATGCTTAGAGTTGTTAAATAAAAGCGATGTGTCACTCCTTTTGGTGCTTTCTGATGACGGTTCTTTACAGAATGAATTGGATTTTATTATGCATCCCGATACCTGATGAAATGTACAGTACGGTGGTACCCCTACTTACAAAAGTTTCAGGTTACAAAGTACCTAAATGGAGTAATATTGCCGCTTGGTACAAACGCGTTTCAGGATACAAAGTCAAAAATTCACATCCCTGTCAACCTCCACGGCTCCATGCCCGTACAAACTGTCGTATTTTCCCGTCCAAAATACAAAATAATCGTACACCATATATATATATATATATATTTTTTTTCGGAATAATGCATGATGGGAAATCCCCAGGCGGCAGACGCATGCGCACGGTAGCATCGAACCGCTCGCTTCGTTTGCAACGAGAAAAAACGATACGAGATAGAGGCTACCGTGGCGAACTCCTTTGACTTGATTGGTTAGCCGTTTCGTGATAGTCGGTGTATACCGGATGCTACCCATCACTGACAAATTTGCGTTTTTCCGTACAAATTTCCTTGTACGTCGTACACGTCTTAAAATGCATAAAAAAACGTTCTTTGTACGGCAAAACTGTACAGGTTGACAGGTATGAATTCAGTACGCGATGCTATTAGCCACTTGGAGAATTTCCCGAATTTAAACAAACTAGCAACCTGGTAACTGTTAGATTTTTAAAATGTTTCACTGAGTATGTTGTCACTCTCAATTCTCCAGCTTTGGGCGGCAGTAGCTCAGGAGGTAGAGCGATCGTTTTAGGATTAAGGGATCCCAGTTCGAATCCCGGCTTGTCCGTGTTACATGTCGAAGTGTCCTTGGGTAAGACACTGAGCCCCCAATACCCCCAATAAGCAGGTTAGCGCCTTACATGGCTGCACAGATCACGGCCGCTATTGGGAAATGTGAAGCACAATGTAAAGCGCTTTGGGAAGTCATTGACTTGAAAAGCGCTATACAGGGAGTGCAGAATTATTAGGCAAGTTGTATTTTTGAGGATTAATTTTATTATTGAACAACAACCATGTTCTTAATGAACCCAAAAGTCTCATTAATATCAAAGCTGAATATTTTGGAAGTTGGAGTGGGGCTTTTTTAGTTTTAGCTATTTTAGGAGGATATCTGTGTGTGCAGGTGACTATTACTGTGCATAAGTATTAGGCAACTTAACAAAAAACAAATGTATACCCATTTCAATTATTTATTTTCATCAGGGAAACCAATATAACAGCTCAACATTCACAAATATACATTTCTGACATTCAAAAACAAAACAAAAACAAATCAGTGACCAATATAGCCACCTTTCTTTGCAAGGACACTCAAAAGCCTGCCATCCATGGATTCTGTCAGTGCTTTGATCTGTTCACGATCAACATTGCGTGCAGCAGCAACCACAGCCTCCCAGACACTGTTCAGAGAGGTGTACTGTTTTCCCTCCTTGTAAATCTCACATTTGATGAGGGACCACAGGTTCTCTATGGGGTTCAGATCAGGTGAACAAGGAGGCCATGTCATTAGTTTTTCTTCTTTTAGACCCTTTCTTGCCAGCCACGCTGTGGAGTACTTGGATGCGTGTGATGGAGCGTTGTCCTGCATGAAAATCATGTTTTTCTTGAAGGATGCGGACTTCTTCCTGTACCACTGCTTGAAGAAGGTGTCTTCCAGAAACTGGCAGTAGGACTGGGAGTTGAGCTTGAGTCCATCCTCAACCCGAAAAGGCCCCACAAGCTCATCTTTGATGATACCAGCCCATACCAGTACCCCACCTCCACCTTGCTGGCGTCTGAGGCGGACTGGAGCTCTCTGCCCTTTACCGATCCAGCCACGGGCCCATCCATCTGGCCCATCAAGACTCACTCTCATTTCATCAGTCCATAAAACCTTGGAAAAATCCGTCTTGAGATTTTTCTTGGCCCAGTCTTGACGTTTCAGCTTGTTTGTCTTGTTCAGTGGTGGTCGTTTTTCAGCCTTTCTTACCTTGGCCATGTCTCTGAGTATTGCACACCTTGTGCTTTTGGGCACTCCAGTGATGTTGCAGCTCTGAAATATGGCAAAACTGGTGGCAAGTGGCATCTTGGCAGCTGTACGCTTGACTTTTCTCAGTTCACGGGCAGTTATTTTGCGCCTTGGTTTTTCTACACGCTTCTTGCGACCCTGTTGACTATTTTGAATGTAACGCTTGATTGTTCGATGATCACGCTTCAGAAGCTTGGCAATTTTAAGAGTGCTGCATCCCTCTGCAAGATATCTCACAATTTTTGACTTTTCAGAGCCTGTCAAGTCCCTCTTCTGACCCATTTTGCCAAAGGAAAGGAAGTTGCCTAATAATTATGCACACCTGATATAGGGTGTTGATGTCATTAGACCACACCCCTTCTCATTACAGAGATGCACATCACCTGATATGCTTAATTGGTAGTAGGCTTTCGAGCCTATACAGCTTGGAGTAAGACAACATGCATAAAGAGGATGATGTGGTCAAAATACTCATTTGCCTAATAATTCTGCACTCCCTGTATAAATGCAGATCATTTCATTTCATTTCCAGCTGTATAAAGTTTACTATTTTATCATCACAGCATTTCTTTAATAATGACATCACTCATTTAGTTTTTATAAATGCACTTCCGTTCGTCCACATATTTGAAGTATTTATTGCTGTATCCTTTCTTATCAGTACTTTCCCAGCAATGGTCTACGGCGCTTATCTTATAATACCATCCTCGAAATCCAGCTGTGTGCAGTTTTAATAAAAGTCGCTCATTCATTGAGATCCTTTCTTTTATCATGTAATGTGAGTTTCCGTGAGAGCCTGTTTCATTTTACGTTTTGTTAAATCTACTCCTTTTTCCTATAAGAAGCGCTGAAACATTCGTGCATGCCCTTTTGGACTGTGAGAACTGTCTCCTGATCAGACCTGCCCAGTTTACTTTGTTTTATCTTTATTTTGAAATTATGTAATAAATGTACTCAACCGTATTGCTTCTCTTTGGGATCCCAGTTCGAATCCCGGCTCGTCCGTGTTGCATGTCGAAGTGTCCTTGGGTAAGACATTGAACCCCTAATACCCCCAATAAGCTGGTTAGCGTCTTACATGGCTGCAATACAAGGCCGCTATTGGGAAATGTGAAGCACACTGTAAAGCACTTTGGGAAGTCATTGACTTGAAAAGCGCTATATAAATGCAGATCATTTACTTTCATTTCATTCTCCCAAGCTTTAGTTTTTCAAGGTCCGAATACTCTGTCTGGTCCCAGAAAGAATACGCAGCGATTCATCGAATGTCCTTTGGCCTTCACAACCCAGTGTGCATGCGTGCTCCCAGGATGCTCTTCGTGTCACGTCACAGTTCAGAGACGATGAGGAAAAGGGTTTCCAGCAAGATAGTGGGGAGAAGGCGGCCAAAATTCGATCATCCCAAATGAAAGACATTTTAGCAAAATTCCATGTAGTCTTGGAATTTGTGGAAAGTCGGGCTAACGCTAAGTCTGCCACTCCTGGCACATTGTCAAAAGCCGGCAAAAACAGACGTCATTGGATCAGTTTTTCAGTCAACGCGAGGCAAAAAGGTAAATGAATATTTTTATAATTTCCTTTATTACTTTATTATGTGCCATTCGTTTTATGTTTATTGTGCGGTGATCTAATTTTAACATGTATTCATTTGTTCTGATGCTCTTATGTAATTTACAAAAAATATATATCATAGTGTACTTTTGCTGGGTGTGGCACGATTAGCGCATTTACATTCAAAATGTCTTTCTACTGACCTCAGTTTTCAGGTTATGAAGCTATTCCCAGAATGAATTAAATTTGCAATTAGAGGTACCACTGTATGATACAGAGTAGGAACGGTTTTCGGGCCATCAGTACGACATTTTTCCCACCATATGACATCAACAACTATGCTTCCCTTGCTTTCGATATTTTAATATTCCAAAATGGAACAACATTTTTTTTTATTCCTTTAATACGGCATTTTCCCATGCGAATGACAACAACACATCGTTTTTTTCCACATTACGATGTGGACTACAATGTTTTTTCAGCCCTTCTTTAAAAGGCATTATGCTTGAAAAAGCATTTTTCAAGACATTCTCAAGATGACCTTTGCGGGTTTGGACTTGGAATAAATATGGTCTTTTGGACAGAACTTTGATGCCTTAGCGACACTTTTAAATGGCCTTCCTGACGTCCATTCCGACATCTATTCTGACCTGTATTCCGACGTCAATTCTGGCGTCTATTCTGATGTCTTCAAGGAGCCTTTCTGCCATCTTTCCGTTGTCCATTCAGACCTCTATTCCGACGTCTTTCCGCCTTCTTTCTGATGTCTATTCTAACGTTATTCCTGCGCGTTTCTGACTTCTATTCCAACGACGTTTACAATGTCTTTTTGCAGTCTTTTCACTGTCTTGCCGCTGGCGTTCCAACCTCTTTCAGACCTGTTTCCGACGTCTTTCCGACGTCTTTCCGACGTCTTTCCGACGTCTTTCCGGCGTCTTTCCGACGTCTTTCTGACGTCCTTTGTACTTCTTTCTAGCATCTTTCCTTAACTCCTTGCCGCGCCTTTCAGGCATCTATTGTAACACCTTTTCAAACCTCTTTCCACCGTCTTTCCGACGTCTTTTCAACCATTTTCTAACGTCTTTTAGCCGTATTTTACCTGTCTCTTCAGCGTGTTTTCAACATCGTTGACGTCTTTCTGCCGTCTTTCCGACCTCTTTCTGTCCTGTTTCGGACGTCTTTTTCATGTCTTTCCTTCTTTTTTCCCGTCATTTTTCCAACATGATTCCTGACTTCACTCTCACGCCTTTCTGACATCTATTCTAACATCCTTTCCAACCTCTTTATTCTATCTTTCCGACAACTTTACAACCACTTTGCAACGACTTTTAGATAGATGGATAGATAGATACTTTATTCATCCCCGCAGGGAAATTCACATTTCCAGCAGCATCCCTTCGCTGAGAACAATACAATAATAAATCAAAAGGAATACAATATACAAATACCCAATGTGACGTGCTAATACCCACTGTAGCGTTTTGTATAGAGTATTTAAATAGTGTTACATAAAATACACACTGCAATAAAAGTACGGTAATATGCAATGTAGGGGGTGTGGTTTAATGTGGGCCTTTACTCCGCCAGGTGGAGTTAAAGAGCCTCATGGCATGAGGAAGAAAAGATCTCTTCAGTCTGTCCGTGGTACAAGACAGTGACAGCAGTCTGTCGCTGAAGCTGCTCTTCTGTCTGGATATAATGCTGTGTAGTGGATGTGATGAATTGTACATGATTGACCGCAGCTTTTCATATTTTACCCGTCTTTTCAACGTGTTTTCAACATCTTTGACTTCTTTCCAACCTCTTTCTGACCTGTTTCGGACATCTTTTTCATGTCTTTCCTACTTTTTTCTGTCGTTTTTCCAACATCTTTCCTGACTTCACCCCCACGCCCATCTGACATCTATTCTAACATCTTTTCCAACCTCTTTCTACCATCTTTCCAACCACTTTGCAACATCTTTCAGCTGTATTTTACCTATCTTTTCAACATGTTTTCGGCATCTTTTTAGCGTCTTTCCAACATCTTATCAATCACTTTTTGATAGGTGGGACCAGAGATATGACCTACATCAGCCTCGTCCTAAAAGCCCTTTTCTTAAAAAAAAAAAAAAACACAAATAACGGCGAACAACGGACCATCAGAGCAGTCGTCTAGCGCCACGGCCCTTCCATGTCCCTTCCTGTAATTAATGGGCCAATTAACGCGTGTTTATTCCGGACAAGCGCAGATGTAGCTGTCGCCGGCCTCTATAGGATTGTGAAGCGTCCAACAAATAAATCAAAACCGGCTGCATCTGTCCTCGCCGGTGCCAAACGCTTTCACCGTAACCTTGGTCTTTCCCAACGGTCCGAGCGCGAGACCGATTCTGAGCCATTCAGGTGTTTGCGGTCCCTTGATTTCCCGACGTACTTGACATTGACAAGATTAATTGCTGGCTGCATTGGGCGATGGTGTTACGACCTGGTGTGATACAGGTGTCACAAGCGAGAATCTTTTGGTTTGCTCAACATGAAATTCACGGGGATAAGAATAACCTGTTCCATTTTGTCCAGCAGGGAGTTGACAAAATCTCCTACCCCTCCTCCACAAGACCCCCCAGGTTTGCTTGTAAATTCTCACAGGGTGTAAATCTTGCTATTAAGTGTCAGCTGTGAGACCTCCTGACCTGTTTTTTTTTCTCTGTGTGTTACTATGTCACTAAGCTCCAACAGTCCCTGTCCAAACTGTAATTTAACATGTGTTCAACAATGCAAAGATTTGGTTTAGCTTAACAACAGCAAAAACAACTTTACAGGTATAATGTCATTGGTCTGATGCAAAATCTCATCCTCAGTAGGGTCGCGGGGGTACTGGAGCCCATCCCAGCAATCATCGGGCAGTGGGCAGGGGACACCCTGAACTGTTTGCTAGCCAATCGCAGGGCACACAGGGACAGACAACTCGCTCGCTCATTCATACTTAGGGACAATTTGGACCGGTCAATTAAGCTGACAAGCATGTTTTTGGAATGTGGGAGGAAACCGGAGTGCCCGGAAGAAACCCACGCAAGCACGGGGAGAACATACAAACTCCGCACAGGAAGTCCGGTAGCCGGATTTGAACCCACACAGGAGGTTCCCAAGACCTTAGAACTGTGCCGCCATGCTGTGCTGCAAAATCATTAAGTTTATTTAGTGCATTAAAAGTGTCTGAAATAGCATCTGCTCGGACCCGTACATCTTTTACGTTTGGGCGCAAGACTTACAAAAAGTATCCGCCTGGGTGGCCGACAACTTTTTCAAGAAAAAAAAATGTTGGTTTTTTTTTCAAATCAAACGTTTTCTTTATTTCAATTTCGAAATCTTCTTTCGTTTTGGAAATTTCAGAATTGCAGTTTGTTTGGCAATTTGCATACTCGTCAGCCAATCAGAAGCCTGCTTCGAATAACTTTGTGCTTCCGGACTTTTCCGGGCGTTATAAGGTCGTGCATTTGCATATCATTTGCCAAAGTAGAGAACACAAGAAAAATGGATAAGTGGTCTATAATCAAGCCAAAACCTCAGCCTCAGAAGAAATATCCAAAGGAAGCTAACAAAATTTATGATGCTACAAAACATAAACGTACATTAAAAGCACAGTTTAAAAGCAACTTTATTGTCAACTCTGCCACATAAACAGAGAATTGAAATGATGTTACTCTCAAACCAACGTGTCTAGAAGATTAAAAAAAAAAAAAATTAAAAGATTTTTCTTAAAATGAAGTTGTTTTCATTTCTTTGAGGTTACTATGTCACTCCATGTCCAAACGAGAATTGAATATGTACTATACTATAATATACAGAAAAATATTAATTTAAAAAAGTTATTACTACATTACTAATGACCTGTTTTTTTAGTCTAACTACGCTACAAACTCCTGCTCCAGAAAATCCACTTCCGCTTTCGGAGGACGCTCCCATCCCGTGAGCGGCTTGCTTCCTGCATCCAGCGAGCACCGGATCGCTGGCGCTGCCTTTCCTCTATATTTCAATAAACTTGTGAGTAACGTTACGCATCTGGGTCCTCCTTCTGTTCTGGTCACATAGATAGTTTTATTTCAGTTACATGTAAATTGGAGAAAATGATATTAGTATGATACTAGGAGTATCCCTATTTGTATGATAACATGTTGTAAAATAAATTGGGCTCAACAACCAACACAAACAAGTGAAAAAATGCTGAACAGTTGGCCCAAACAAAAAAAAGTAGAAGTGACAGATCACGCACCGTAGTTGTTTCCACGCGAGTATAAAAAAACAAAACATTTGAGTGGAGCCCGACTGGCAAAACGCCAACAAATATTTGACATGTGTGGACAGAAAGTCGCAGGCGAGAAAGGCGGAAAAGGGAAACGTGAGGGTGTCGGAGACAGCTGTCTCGGATTTTCAGCGAGTGGCCGAGACGGAGAAAGTAAATAGGAGCATCGCTTTCCCGATGACGGCCATTACCGTTCGCTTCTCCGACAAGTACGTATAACAAAACGTTGGCCACGCCGATCGTTTTTCTACTACTTTTCTATTTTGACGGACTGCACAAGTTTTATTTTTGACTGGTCAGAGGCAGCTGTTGCGGAAGTTCTGCTGGGGGGATGGATATATACGTAGACACATATATCTTTTCAGTACTTTACTCTTACGAACAGGGTTGGGTAGGGTTACTTTAACTTGATTACTTTCTATTACTTTTGGATTACTCCAATACCAAATATGCTACTAAAAGACAAAAGAAACTAAATATGAATAAAATGGTGACTCACAACACGTGGTAAGCTTTCTCTCCTGGCTTTGATCTCTTTGATCTCCGGCAAAACTAACATAAAATGCGACAGAAACAAAATGAAACTAAATCCAAACAGCTTGCCAACATCATTTTTGCCGTTCGGTGTATTCCGTTACTCCCCAAGCCTTCACAAAATTGAGTCATTTTATTCCTATTTAGTTTCTTTTGTCTTTTATTAGCATATTTGGTATTGGAGTAATCCAAAAATAATTGAAAGTAATCAAGTTAAAGTAACCCTACCCAACCCTGCTTACGAATACAAAACAATATAATTGATTTGTTTATATAGTCATTGATAACAGGGTAATAAAACATTGTATGCCGTAAGATTAGGTAAACTCGTCATTAAGACTTGAAAGAGAAAATGAATGTCAGAATAAATACGCACAAATATTTACAGCGTATGTTGGCCTGGAGAGGGATGGGCGCCACTGGGCTGTACTTGCCCAAGACACACCACAGGAAATAAAGGATCCAACCAACCAACAGTGCTTGGAAAGTAGCCTGTGCTATAATAATAGAGCAATGAAAATTTAGTGCATCGTAACCAGTGTTGGGAATAACGTATCAGCGTAATTTTTTCAGTCAAGGGCAATCTAACTACAGTGGAACCTTGGTTTTCAAACGCCTCTCAGTTCGAACAAATCGGAGTCCGACCAAAAATTTTGAGAAATTCTTGCTTCGCTGTTCGGTCAAAAAATCAGAGTTCGAACGCCGGTAATGCGTGAGTGCGTACGCTAGGGTGCGATGCTGAGCGGCGTACGGGTGTAGATCGCTCTTTTCTTGACCAACTGTTACCACGTGCGGATGTGCTTCGTTTTGCTTTCGCTTTTAATATAGGTGTACAAAGTGTTTTAGCCCCTAATTATGCCTCAGAAGAAAGTCAGTGCAAGCAGCAAAGTTGCTACAGGTGAAAAAAGAAAAGTAGTGCGTACAACTATTGCATTTAAGAAAAAAATAATAGCAAAAGATGAAGGAGCAATAATTTTCCCCCACCGTCCACCTGCGCCTTCTGCTGACCACCACAAAGGTAAGAAATCCTATTCATAATTCTTTTCTTTATCCTTTATTTTTATTTTTACACGTTCGTGTTAGAGTAATCTTTCGTACGGAAGATAACGATAACGCGAACGTACGATTAGCCTGAGTTAGCTTTGTTTATGTTAAACATTCAAGGTAAACATTCAGGGTGTTGGAACGGAGCCCAACATTGAGGGTGTTGGAACGGAGCCCCCTTTCCAATGAACCGCTCACCACTTGTTGTGGAGACCTGGGTGCTAAATGACTTGTAAACGACCTGATTTTTTTTATTTTTACACGTTCATGTTAGTGTAATCTTTCGTACGGAAGATTCCGGTAACGCAAACGTACGATTAGCTTGGTTTAGCTTTATGTTTATGTTAAACATTCAAGGTAAACATTCGGATTAAAACGATTTACATTATTTTTAATGGGAAAAATGATTTAGGTGATCGAACAAATCGGTTTTCGAACAGGGTTCTGGAACGGATTATGGTCGAGAACTGAGGTTCCACTGTAATTATATTTTCCGGCGTTATAACGGCATTTTCGTTAATGACGGTCGAAAGCGCTAGGTCACGAAAGTTTTTTTGCGTGTTTATGAGTGTTTACGTACGTAATTGTCAGGACCAGAACGGAGACAGGACCCACTTGCATTGCGTTTCTCACAAGTTTTATTAAAAGAAAGAGAAAGGGTTGCGCCCACGATCCGGTCAGTGCTGGACGCGGGAAGCAGGTCGCTCTGATACTTGGGGACGGAAAAATGGGTCAGTAGCCCGGACAGGAGAGCAAAAACGTGGTCGAGATCAGAAGCGAGTCGTAAGCCAGACTAGGAGAGAAGACGTGGTCTGGGACAAAAAGAGGTCGAAAGCCGGGATGGGAGAGTAGACGTGGTCAGGATCAAAAACCGGTTGAAGCCGGGGGACAGACAGGAGCAAAAAACGGGACAGGTGGGAGTCAGGGTCGAAAAAGGCTTGCCTAGTGTTAACTGAGGTTCGCAGACCGACTGACAGAAGGGGACAGACAGGACTGGGTACAAGTACTGATCGGGAGCCAATCAGGGCCCGCGGCAGTTGGCGCCAAAGGTGCGGGCACAGCTGAGTCACATCAGTAATCATGAAAGTAATTGTGTGTACGTAGGTTTTTTTGCGTGTTTACGTACGTTTTATGTGCATGTTTACGTACTTTTTTCTGCGTGTTCACGTGTGTTTTTACGTACGTTTTCGTGAGTGTTAAGTACATTTCCTTGCATGTTCAAATACATTTTCGTGCGCGTTTACATACATGATGTGTTCATGTACATTTTTGTGCATGTTTATGGGCGTGTTAAATGAAAAAAAACAAGACAAATATCATTTTTTTTCTAAGAATATCGAAAATTCTTTGTGGTCAGTTTACAACTCGAACCATAAAGGTTGCTTTTTGTTCCGTGCACTCTTTCTTTTCATTTTGGGTTTCACTTCCTTCCATTACTGCTAAAATCCAAGCCGTACGTCTCTAATGGTGGCTTCCAATGCGGGGTGTACATTCTCATAAATTCCTGGAGAACAGTAGAGGCCCTTACCTCCACCAGGGCCCAATCGAAGTGCTCATCCATCACCCTAATAAGATCAAATCCCAGCTTCCGCGTTGGACTTTTGGAGGACCGTCCTTAAAACTCAAATTACGCAAGAATGGGGACAACCCACAGCATGTCCGTCCCTTACGACAATGTCCTCTGCGTCTCCTTGGAGCAAAGTGGCTTAGAGTGGTCTTATTTCCCCGCGCAGTAAATTGAAGTGGACAGCGGGAGAGTTGCGGCTACTTGAATGTAAGGCCTTTTGAAAGCTTTCCTCCGCCGGCTATTTCCACAAAGATGCCGTGCGCCGGGGTCAGCGCCCTTCCCGATATTCGCCCTCGTTTTTTGGCACCACCGTGACTCTTCACGTCGGTGCGGAGGCTCTTAATTAGGAAAGAGTCGCCTGCTGGATCGACTCGGCTGCGAGTGATCCGCCGATGACAAGGTGAATTGAAAAACTTTAGACAGTACACCCCAGGACACACACCGCCTTATGACGTTTTTACTTCACAAGTATTGTTTACAGCATTTTCACCATTCATCCATCCATTATCTGCACCGCTTATCCTCAGTAGGGTCGCGGGGGTGCTGGAGCCCATCCCAGCCATCCTCGGGCATTGGGCAGGGCAAACAAGGACAGACAATTCGCTCGCTCATTCATACCTAGGGACAATTAACCTAACATGCATGTTTTTGGAATGTGGCAGGAAACCGGAGTGCCTGGAGGAAACCCACGCAAGCACGGGGAGACCATGCAAACTCCACACAGGAGGTTTGATCGCATGACATCAGAACTGTGCCGCACACGCGCTAACCACTGCGCCGCTGTGCCGCCTGCATTTTCACCATCATAATCCAATATTCAAACTAAGTTAGAAGGTCATTGTTCTAACTTTTTATATTACAGTTTTTAAAAAGAGTGGGTATGCCTTATTACAGTACATGGATATTATACGTACATAAAGATAAATGATTCTTTCGCAGTGAAATTGACACGCCCCAGGATATGGTGACCCTGTCATAAGATGTTCTAAAGCACAGGTGTCAAACAGGCGGCCCGCGGGCCGGATCAGGCCCGCTAAGGGATTGAATCCGGCCCGTGAGACATTACACAGAGAAGCACAAGAGCAGAACAAGCTGCAGGTTGAAATATGTCAACTTGATGTTGCCAAAGCCAGGTGCCTCTCACAAAGACACTGTACTTGTATTTATTTCTCTCTCTCTGTCTCTGTCTCTCTCTCTCTTCCACATCTTTTCTCCCACTCTCTGTCTCTGTCTCTTTCACTCACTGTGTCTCTCTTTTTCTCTTCCTTTGTTGCTCTTTGTCTTTTTCTCTCTCTGTGTCTTTTTAACCTCTTTTGCTCTAACTTCATTTTTTCCTTTTCTCTCTTTTCCCTTTCTCTCTTCCTACCCTTCGTGGTTTCTTTTCTTTTTTCTCTCTTTCTGTTTTTCTATTTCTCTTTGGATTTCTTTCTTCCTCTCCCTTTATTTGCCCCTCTCTCACGACTTCTCTTTTTATCTCTTTTATTTCGCACGCTCTCCCTCTCTCTCTTTCTTTGTCCCGCCCTCTCTCTTCTTTTCCCTCCCTCTTTCTCTTATTGCCTTATCTCTCTTTTTCTTTCTCTTTAATCTACTAGTCCGGCCCCCGACAGAATGTTTGTTCTATCGTGTGGCCCCTGAGTTAAAATGAATTTGACACCCCTGTTCTAAAGCATAGGTGTGAAAATCACAGCTCCCAGGCCAAATCCGGCCTGATGTACAATTATATCCAGCCCGCGGAAAAATTCTATATCCACCCAATATGGTGACTGGCTTCACATAGCGTCAGAGCTCAAAGATGAGACAGATCGTCTTCTAAAATGCATCTCTGAAATCTCTGAAAATGATTGGAGTATACACAATGACATACAGTGTATACAATATATATTTATATATATACATATATATGTAAATATTATGAAAAATAATGTTTTTTTCTCCCATTTTTTGTTGTAGGATATGGTTATTTTTCCCCCTCTATACGACAACAACGAATTCTTACTCATGAAATTCAAACTTTGCGGTGTCCTTGCGTATGAAAAGTGATTTTTGTCTGCTAGTGGGCAACGTCCTATAAAATGCTGGTCTTTTATTGGTTTGCATCACTGCATCGTGAAAATGCCGACATGCTGTTGGCTCAATTTCCTCCTACAATGCTGTTCTCATCATGCAGTTGAAAATTGGTTCGGACACAATTTTCTATATTTTGTACTGCAGCTCCATGCTGCGAACATTCCAGTAAAAAGTACATTTTAAAAAACTCTTGTTAAACTACCCCTCACCCCTTAAAAAATGACAGATTGTTGGTGTTTACTTACTCGTTTTCCCTCCTTTCCTTCTTGGCCTGGCTGACCTGGCATCCCATCTTGTCCCTGAGGTACAAAATATGTCAATAATTTCCTTCACCTTTTCAACCAAATCAAATCAAAATTTCTAATACGCGTTTCAGACACGGACATGAAACCAAGAGTGCTGTATAAAAACATTAAGACAGTTTTGAATGCAGTATATGGTAGCTTTCCATCGAATAATAATAATATTGGCAGTGTAATTATTATTATTTTATTTTATTAGTAGTGGGGATGTTTTTTACAACTTTTTTGGAATGATGCATTTGAATAGTCGTAGCAACTAATACCACATACCGATACCAATAGCGATACATTATTCCATTGTATTTACTGCAATTATTATTTCAAACAATACCAAAAATGACAATATCATTAATCATGCTATGTTTTATTATTTAAATTTACTACTATTAGGGATTTTGTAGACCACTTGTTTCAGAAAGCCTTGAGGAGTCAATAATAGTGATGCCAGTTACCGATACCACTAGTGTCTTGATATCCTTCCAAAAGTTTTGATTTTAAATCTCAATAAAAACTTGTTTTAATTAATGGCAATTTTTAAATGATTACAAAATGGCCACTCAACGATGACTTGTCTCCACCACTTCACAACTGCACATAAGAATAATAAATATGATTCGATATTTATTTTCTTATCGCTGATATTATCACCAGATATCAATACCACTAGTTTATAAATATCATTCTGAGGGGTTTGATTTTAAATCTGAAAGAAAAAAAACGCATACTTAAATTACTTAATGTAAATGGTAATTTATTGTTTTAAATTTTTAATTATATTTCTTGACTTGAAAAACGCTACTCTATAACTGGTATTGGTCACTGTCACATGGGCATATTGTAAGGGAAATTATAGTTCTATTATAGCTTGAATGTGCCTATGTATGATTTTATCATCAAAAGTGCTTTAACGGAGCCAAAGATTATATCCAGGTGCTGTTTGTATTCTTGCCACAATTATAACCTCTCGGGGCCCGCTAACTATTAATCAAGATGGCCTTCACTTTAGTGCCGGGAAGCCTGCTCAAGACCTTGCCTCTCTTTTCCACATTCGTGGACTTTATGAATGACTCATTGTACCCCTTGTGTTACAAAGTTTCACTCTCGTACTGCTCGTTTATTATGCTTACACTCCATCTAGCAACCAGCATTATTATTACTTAATTTAAACTGTGTTTTCTTTCTAAACCAATCAGATTAATTTCATGTATTCATGTGATCTCGCTTAAGCCAATCAGATGTGTTGTTTTATGTCTGATTTCCAATAAATGAGCCTCTAGCCGTAGCGTGATTCCTTCCTGAGCCGATCTTGGAAGCATGCGCCTCTGACGGATGTGTGTTCTATTCTTTAACGTAATACAATCTCAAGTTTTAACATTGACATATATAACCTAAGCTTCGTATCTACACCGATACGGATTATGACTAATCCTTTATTATTCGATAATTCTTAGCATATGTACTACTGCTTTTATTATTTTTTTATTTTACATGATACCAATGATAGTAATAATAAAATATGCGACATTAGTAGGAGTAATTGTAAAATGTTTTGGGAGGAATTTTTATTCATCAAAAGTAGTAGTGGTATCAGAACTTGTTTTCGATATCCGTGCCTACTCGTGATGAACTGAACTACACTTTTTGAGCATAAGTTATTCAATATAGATCTTTTGATTGTTTACATTTTTGCAGATCTGAATGGAGCAAAAAAATGAATTTCCACAGAAGCCGATATACGTTCAAGCGCTCCTTTTAATTGGATGTGTGATGTTTAATACTTTACCTTCTCTCCTTTGTCACCACGGGGGCCCTGAATGCGCAGAAGGAAAAGAAAAAAACCACGTAAAGTAAACTATAAAATGAACACACTTATTTACATTTCCAATTAAAAACAACATCGAACTTCGGTATCATAAAAAAAAAGTCAATTACCTGATCTCCTTTGAGACATTCTTTGTCGACCTAAAAAAACAAAACGAGACTGTGATTACAATTTTGTGGATTTCCTAATTATGAATATTTATCATAATACACAATGAATCACTCATTTATAAAATGTCACAATGTCAAGAAGACTGCTAACAAGGTAATTAGCATCAACCTCCACGACCCCTAGAGGAATTAAGGCACAAAACTTGATGCCTGACCCCCGGAACGAGAAAATAAAATACTCAGACGTAAAAACGGAAACAGGGACGAACGGAAGGTTTCAGTTTTCGAACACGAGCCAACAAAACGGTGTAAGGTTTCGTGCCGGATCCGAGGGTCAAAAGCTGTTGACATTTTTGGGAAACAGCTGTGTAGTGTCCTACGAAGTTAACAAGATGACAAACTGCTTAAAAGACACTTTAGGTTACAAAATTTAGGAAAGTGTGTTTCGAATGTTTCCGAACCTGCAAAGTCAGCAAGAATTATAAAATGAGTTTTTGAGCTTCCTCTCAGGATATTTCTGTATTTTCAATTTGTAGAATTTAACAAACAGCTTTAAAGACACTTGCGGTTACACAATTTAGGACAGTGTGCTTTGAATGTTTTTCCGAGCCAGCAGAATTAAAAAATAAGTCTTTGAGCTTCCTCTTCCAGTATTTTTATATTTTCAATCTGTAGTTCTTAACAAACAGCTTAAAAGACACTTGTGGTTACAAGAGAACAGCAATACTTAAAAGATTCAAAGCAAGCATACTTTGAAATGAGTCAATGACTTAATATTAAAATGATTCTCTGTGCTTTTTATTATAACACAAATTTGACTGTCTCTAATTTCAATAGCTTAAAAGACACTTGAGGCCAAATCTTGTAGCCTCAATGCATGCCTAATAAATTTGCAAGCTTCTATACTCAGGAATGACTTTCCAATGATTATAATATTATTCTCTAAGCTTCCTATTAGAATACAAATATAAATATGCTTCTAATTTCTATTTTGAAAACTTGAGAAAAACGCTTGAAAGACACTTTAGGCTAAAAGCTATAGCAATGAATGCCTTATACGTTTCCAAGATTGTCTACTGTACTCATTAATAACTTTGCAATGATTATAAAATAATTTATTGAAATATCTTGTGGATAACAAATGTGAATTTACCTCTAATTTCAAATACAAAAAACTTTAAAAAATATCTTAAAACACTGGAGGCAGCAAGATTAGAAAACAAATGTCTTTTGCGTTTCCGAGCTAGCATACTCAGCGATGATTTTAAAAGTATTTTTGAGCTTCCTATTACAATTTTATTGTCATTTCAATGTCTAAAACCTAAAAAGAGATTATATGACACTTGAGGCTACAAAAGTTAGGATAGCATGCTTGTAAGATTTAGGGCTAGCAATCTCAGCGATAAATTCAAAATGATTTCTTTGAGTTTCCTATCAGAATTCTTCTTCAATCGCAATTTTTAGAACTTAAAAACAACTTTAAATGACACTTGAGGCTAAGCTAGCATACTGTGAAATTACTTTTGAAATTCTCTCAATTTACAGAATTCAAAATACAGATTTAAAGACACTTGAGGTTGCAATATTTAGAAGGGCATGCTGATTCGAGAGTCGAGAGCTGTTGACTTTTCTTGGAAACATCTGGCCGGTGTCCTTTGAATAAGTCAGAGTTTAAAGTTAACAAGATGACGAACTGCTTCAAAGACACTTGAGGCTGCACGATTTAGGACAGCGTTCTTTGGATGTTTTCGAGCAATAATCATAAAACTATTTGGTTGAGCTTCCAATCTAAGTTCTTCTTCAATTTCAAATGTTATAACCTTAAGCTTAAAAGACACTGAACCTACAAGATTTAGGACTTAATGGATTGTAAGTTTCTGAATTAGCATACTCAGCGATCATTTTAAAATGCTTTTCTAAGCTTCCTATTAGAATCATTTTTAAATTTCAATTCCTAGAACTTAAAAAAAAACCAGCTCATAAGACAATTAAGGCAACAAGATTTGAGACAACGTGCCTTGTAAATTCTCGAGCTAGCAACACATATGTTAGAATAATATAAATGATCAAATGAGTCGCTTATCTTCTTAGTAGAATACAAATGTAAACATTTCTTTAATTTCAATTTTGATGACTTAAAAAGACAGCTTAAAAGACACTGAATGTTGCAAGATTTCCGACAGCATGCCTTCTAGCAATCCGAGCGAACATACTCAGAAATAACGTGATAAAAGGATTCTCTCGATGTAAAGAATTTAAAAGACACTTGAGGCTACAAGATTTAGAAGACCATTCCAATCCAAAAATAGAAAGCTGTTGACTTTTCATGGAAACAGCTGAACGGTGTCCTCTGTATCAGTTGAGTTTAAGTTAACAAGATATTCTGTATTGTTCTGTCTTTTTCCACCTGCCTGCCTGGTGGTGATACGAAGGAGAAGGGCAATTTGAGATGAGTCAGCGGACCAGCGTTTGACCTGAAGCATGTGAACCCCTGCATGGACCAGCTGGCAGAGATGGGAAGCTGCGTCGTGACCGTCATAGACTTTCTGGACTAGTTTACAGGCTGGGGGCGTCGCTGCTGTCATGCACTTTCCGGACAAATTTTCAACATGTTACCTAGTGTTTACTATGTTTGTGTACTGTAATGCTAAATGTAATTCACCCTGGTCATCCTGAAAGGGGGATACCACTTGTGAGGTCCCTTCTCAAGGTTTCTCTTTTTTCTCACGCTAAGGTTTTGAGTTGTTCCTTGCCCGCATGTTGGTTTAAGATCAGGTAATTGTGTCATTGTAATCCTGTGCAGTCCTTTGAGACATTTTTTTGTGATTAAGGGCTACATAAATAAATTTGACTTGACTTGACAAGATGACAAACTGCTTAAAAGACACTTGAGGCTACACGGACGTTTCCGAACTGTCATATTCAGCAATAATTATACATTGATTATCTGAGCTTCCTATTTGAACATTTCCAGAATTTAGAGAAACCAGCTTAGATGACACTGGAGGCTACAAGCTTTAAAAAGGCATGCCTTGTAGGTTTCCAAGCTAGCATACTCAGCAATGTCTTAAAACGATTATCTGAGCTTTCTATTAGAATACAAAAACAAATATGTCTCTAAAATCCTACAAGATTTAGGACAGAATCCTTGGAAAGTTTGTGAACTAGCATACACAGCAAGAATTATCTATTGATTCTCCGAGCTTACAAAATATATGTGAATATGTCTCTAATTCTCAATCTCGAGAACTTGAAAGACTGCTTAAAAGACACTGGAGGCTACACGATTTAGGACAGCATGCCCTGGAAGTTTCCAAACTCTCATACTCAGCAATAAGTATACATTGATTTTCTGAGCTTCCTATTTAAAGATTTCTAGAACTTAAAGAAAACAGCTTTAATGACACAGGAGGCAACAAGCTTTAGAAAGGCATCCCTTGAAGGTTTCCAAGCTAGCATACTCAGCAATGACTTAAAACGATTATCTGAGCCTTTTATCCGAATACAATTACAAATATGTCTCTAATTTCAATTTGATTACTTGAATGACAGTTTAAAAGAAACTTGAGGCGAAAAGAGTTCGGACAGCATCCCTGGTAAGTTTATGAACTAGCATACGCAGCAAAATGTGTTAAGTGATTCTCTGAGTTTCCTATTGTAATGCATACGTGGATATGTCTCTAATCTCAATCTCGATAACGAGAAAGACATTTTAAAAGACACTGGAGGCCACAAGAGTTCGGACAGCATCCCTGGTAAGTTTGTGAACTGGCATACGCAGCAATAATTGTTTAGTGATTGTCTCTGTTTTTTATCGTAATGCATACGTGGATATGTCTCTAATCTCAATCTCGATAACGAGAAATACAGTTTAAAAGACACTGGAAGCTACACAATTTAGAACAACACACCTTGTAAATTTCAGAGCTGACTATCTGAGCTTTATATTCATTCAAAAGAAATACCCCATTGTGAACCTACAGGCAACCCTGGAGCTCCAGTCAGACCAATATCACCCTGCAATAACAATGACATTTCAGTCAATGCTAAATACAACCTGCCAATGAAAAAAAGAAAATCTTGTGAGTTGTCTTTTTTTAATATCAAACCATTATCTCCGCTATTAAGCATCTAGAACACAACTGTAGTAATAGCTCGACGTATCGGGATAAAAGCATAGCCCATTAACTGCAGTTTGCAATGTGCGGTGAGATGAAGCCTGTCAAAAAGACTTTTTGCACTATTTTTGTTTCCCGATCGGCTTGTGCCATTAAAGCTAGCGGCTTAAGAAAACAAAAGTGCTAGCGTAGCGCGTGAAAGCTTTGCCACATTAATAACGGACGCTAATGTTAGCGTTGCTGACATCAAAGTGGTCGCGGGAAAACTCCATTTTGACAGCAGTGATCATTATTTGTGAAAGCTTTTTGATTTAGGTTTTTTGTCAAAAATCAGAGATGCCTGATGTGGAACATCTGCGGACAAAATAGTTACTATGTCCGACAGAGTAAGGTATTTATTATTTTTGTCAAATTCCTTCTTTTGCGGCTCAAATTCCTGATTCGGATCGACGTGTCATGTGTCAATCAATGAATCGGATATCCAATGAAAATGTTTTTGTACTGTAAACCCCCGGGTTACAGCCGACATACTTTAAGATATTTTCATGTCACGATGTCGTATACGATGTTTTTTTCATACCCTCGTGAAGGCATTTCCCCCCACCATATAACATCAACAACACGGCGTCCCTAGTTTACGATGTTTCCATGTTACGATGTGGAATACGATGTTTTTTCAGCCCCTCGTTATGGCATTTTCCCTACCATACAACGACACTGTGTCTCTGGCTTACAATATTTTCATGTTACGATGTGGTAAACAAATGTTATTTCAGGACCTTGTTACGGCATTTTCCCTACTGTATGAACAGAAACACAGTGTCCCTAGCTTAAATATCTTCATGTTATGAGGTAGAATTTGTTTTATCTGCCCCCCGTTTAGGCATTTCCGCACTATACAACCTAAAAAAATCAGGGTAGCTAGCTTAATGATGATTTCATATGATGATGTGGAATCTGATGTTTTTCAGCCCCTTGTCACATTACTTTTCCACCACACGACATTGATAACACGGCATCCCCAGTTTACGATATTTCCATGTTACGATGTAGAGTACAATGTTCTTTCAGCCCCTCGTTAAGGCCTTTTCCCCACCATACAACACCACTGCTTCTTTGGCTTACAATTGTATCATGTTACAAAAATGTTATTACAGGACCTTGTTACGGCATTTTCCCTACTGTATGAACAGAAACACATTGTCTCATACGACAACAATAACACGGAGTCCCTAGTTTATGATACTGCCATGTTACAAGGTGGAATATGTTTTTCTGCCCCCTATTATGGCATTTTCCCCACTATACAACATTAACAAAAACAGGGTCCCTAGCTTAACAATATTTTCACGTTATGATGTATAACCTGATGTTTTTCAGCCCCTTGTTGTCACGGGACCGAACCGGATCGGAGGCAGGAGGCAGGAAGGGTGAACTCATTCGCGTTAACGATCAGTTACTTTTATTATGGAAATAAAAGTCGTCCAACACTCAGGGACAAAAACAGGCTTACAGGCAAACAGGAACTCAGACTAGGAATACTCACAAAACAGGCTTTTACTCAGAACGGGCAAGTACAGGTTTCCTCTAGTCAAACAGAACAGAATAATGCAAAGTAATGCAATGAACCTGCCACCGGCAATCCCCAAAACCCGCCCTTAAGAATCACACACACAAATTAGAAAATCTGCTACAGCCGGTGCCAAGGGGGCGGGGCCAGCCGGTCGCCACGGCGACCATGCTGGACATGACACTTGTAACAACATTTTCCCACCATTCAACATTAACAACATGGAGTCCCTAGTTTACGATACTTCCAAGTAACAATAGGATATACGACATATTTTCAGACCGCTTTTAGGGCATTTTCTCCACCATACAATATCAACAACACTGCGTCTCTAGCGTAACCTTTTATTTATGTTACAATGTGGAATACGATATTTTTTGGGTCTTGTTACTGCATTTTCCCAACCTTACAATAGCACTACAACGTACCGAGTTAACGATATTTTCACGTTACGATGTAGTGTACAATGTTTTTCAGCCCTTTGAAATGGCATTTTCCCCACCATACCACAAGGACAGCACAACGTTCCTGATTTACGATATTATCACGTTAGGATTGGATTTTGTTACAGCGTTTTTCCCATCATACCGCATCAACAGCACTGCTTACCTAATACACGCTATTTACTCCACATTATGATGTGGAATACGATGATTTTTCTCGGGTCCTTGTTAAGGCATTCTCCCCACCATGCGAAATCAACAGCATAATGTGCCTAGTTTACAAAATTTGTCACATATTTTTATGTTTTTTCATCCCCTTGAAATGGCATTCTGCATACTTTACAACATTAAAAGCACGGCGTCCCTGACTTACGATATTTTTACGTTACGATAATGGATACGATGTTTTTCGAGAATTTCTTACAGCCTTTTCCCCACCATTCCACATCAACAAGTCTACGCCATATACGCCATATTATGACGTGGAATACGATGTTTTTTTAGCCCCTCGTTATGGTATTTCCCACCACGCAAAATCAACACCATAATGTGCCTAGTTTACAAAATTTGTCACGTTATGATGTGGAATATGATGTAGAATACGATACATTTTCAGTCCTCTTGTTGAGGTATTTTCCCCACCATATGAAATCAAACACAGAGTCACTGGCTTACAATATTTTAACATTTTGCTAGTGACAGCATTTTGCCTACCATACAAGATCAACAACAGATGTCATGATTACTGATGCGAAGCACCTGTGCCCGCTCCTTTGGCGCCAACTGCCTCGGACTCTGATTGGCTTTCTGTCCCTATTTAAACCCACTCCTTTCTGTCACCTGTTGTCAGTCCGTCTGCAAACCCGAGTTTACACTAGGCAAGCCTTTTTTCAACCCTGACTCCAACCTGTTTTCTGTTCCTGTCTGCCCCCGGCTTCGACCCGTTTTTGATCCTGATCACGTCTACTCTCCCGTCCCGGCTTTCAACATTTTTTGTCCTTGACCATGTCTAGTCTCCTTTCCTGGCTTACAACTCGCTTACGACACGTTTTTGCTCTCCTGTCCCGGATACTGACCCGTTTTCCGTTCCCGACACCGCCATCGCTCGTCACAGAAGTCCCACTTCCGCGTTCAGAGCGACCTGCTTCCCGCGCCCAGCGATCACCGGATCGTGGGGGCAACCCTTTCTCTTCCTTCATTAAAACTTGTGAGAAACGTACACAATTGGGTCCTGGTTCCATTCTGTCCTGACAACACTGTGTCCTTAGTTTACGATATTTCCACCTTACAACCTAAAATATGATGTTTTTTTCAGCCCCTTGTTACGGTATTTCCCTCACCATATGACATAAAAATGGTGTCCTGGACTTACTGTATTTTCACGTTACAATGTAGGAAACTATGTTTTATTGGCCCTTCATTACGGCTTTTTCCCTACCACATGACATTAACACGGAGTACTTCACCAGGCATGTTTATGAGGTGGAGCAAAACTATTGAGCTAATGAATAAATCAATCAATATATTCATTAAAAAGATCAGGCGATGGTGTAATTGTAATGCTGTGCAGTCCTTTGAGACATTTTTGTGATTAGGGGTTATACAACTAAATGTGACTTCAAATAATTGCTACTTAAATAAGAAACACCATAAATCAATATATCCAAATAATATCAATGAATCAATATCAGCAATCACCTTTGGGAGAAAAAAATGGTAGCTTGATATGTAATATAAAATATAATGGAAAAATAGATACACATTGTCATGATTACTAATGTGTCTCAGCTGTGCCCGCTCATTTGGCGCCAACTGCCGTGGGTTCTGATTGGCTCCCTATCAGTATTTGAACTCAGTCCTGTTTGTCCCCCTTTTGTCATCTGCAAACCTCAGTGAATACTAAGCAAACCTTTTTCGACCCTGACTCCAACCTGTCCTGTTTTTTGCTCCCGTCTGTCCCCGGCTTCGACCCGTTTTGATCCTGACCACGTCTGCTCTCCCGTCCCGGTTTACGACCTGTTTTTGTCCCCAACTTCGTCGACTCTCCCATTCTGGCTTACAACTCGCTTCCGACCCTAACCACGTCTTGCTCTCCCTGTTTCGGCTACCAACCCGTTTTTTTCCTTCCCTGACACCGCCATCGCTCGCTACGGAAGATCCACTTCCTTGTTCGGAGCACAATCACAATACGAGAGCGACTTGCTTCCCGCATCCAGCGAACATCGGATCGTGGGCGCAGCTCTTTCTCTTTCCTCCAATAAAACTTTAACGCAAGCCGGTCCTGTTTCCGTTCTGGTCCTGACTCACATATTAAAAATGGAAATAGAAATAAGAATAATATACTCGTAAAAATAGAGAAATCAATAAAACCAAGATACAAAAAAAATACCAAAAAATATTACATTAAAATAAATCAATGAATCTTTGAAATAAAAAGTTGCACCAAAAAAGTTTTAATTGGTTCACTCTAAGAACTCCAATTTCAATAATTTTAACAGTTTTTCCCCCGAAGAAAAATAGTTAAGAAAACATGCTTAAAATTATCCATTTTTTTATTTTTTACAAGTACTTTTAATAGATTTTCAATCTTTTAGTATATTTCTATTTATTGTGTTTGTATTTAACATTTTTAGTATAACTAAATACAAATTCAACAAATATAAACTAAAATACAATCCCAATTCTTTTAAACTATCTGCCCTCTGCAAGCTCAGAACATTTGGCAGTTTTTCTTACTAGAAAACATATAGAAAGCTATTGTCAAATATGAAAAATAATATTTAAAATAAAAACCTTCTTGCCAACTGTTTCTGTTAACCCTTTTTTGCTTTTTTGTGACAAAAACTTTGAATACCATGACAAAATGTATTAGTAGGCTGTAAGCAATAATTAGCAAATACAAAATAATAAAATACTTCAAAATTTCAGTTGATTTGGAATGAATCGAGGTCTAATTGCATTGCAGAAACTAATTTCATCCCAATCTTTGAATTTTCACAGTTCTGTATATTCAATGCATGAGTTTGTTTAGTGTGGCCATCATGAAAAAAACGAGAAC
This sequence comes from Urocampus carinirostris, assembly GCF_059441175.1. Taxonomy (NCBI): domain Eukaryota; kingdom Metazoa; phylum Chordata; class Actinopteri; order Syngnathiformes; family Syngnathidae; genus Urocampus; species Urocampus carinirostris. The sequence goes on from NC_142361.1 coordinate 24,969,591, forward strand.
ATTCAAATTGACACAAATGTGACACGAGGGGAGGCATCCGGCAACTAATTTCTCCATGAGGTTATTAGTGGACGCTGTAGGAATGAAAGCGCTTCGGGGTTCAAAGCTCAATTCGATAACAAGCACGTAAACAACTCCAGCTTTAGTCAATTACGGGAAGGAATTTGATTAATCGGAATTTGTGTAATGAGCAGCCCTGCACTCGGTATTGTGCCGCTGGTAATATGAATGCCGCGTCTCGTTATTAGGATTCTATAAACGTTTTAATGTTAGGACAAAAATTACTTTTGGGATTGACAGCGATTCCCTGAGATAAATCTGTGTGCTGAAAATGTATTGGGACTATTAACCTACTAACACACTAAGAAAACGATTGACTAGTTTCTTAACATCAACAGTCATTTAATTCTAAATGAATGGTTGAATCGACGCCTAACAGAGTTCACAAAACAAAGTTTCCCTGTGTAAAGGACTTAGTTTAGAACTTTGAGCACATCAGGCATGTTGAAGGGCAACCAAGTTGTGCCCTGTAGGGTTAACTCATTTCAGGCATGTTGTTGGACAGCTAAAACCAACTATCAACAATTCCCCGCGAACCACCATGAATTAAAAAAAAAAAAAAACAGTATATTTGGGGCTAAGTTTTGACCAATTTGGCTGGGGCAAAATTAAGTGCGGCAATATAAGGTCAACTTTGGACATGCTCAACAAACCAATTTCAGACGTTTAATTTTGCGGTAAATTAAGGTTAAACCTAACCTGGCGCTTCATCACTCTTGCTGCTGCTGGACCTTAATGTTCCCTTTGACACTGTGGACCATAATATCTTACTAAAACGGTTGGAAAAATAGATTGGTCTCTCAGAACCCATCCTCTTATTGTTCAGATCCTACCTCTCAGATAGGACGCACTGGGTTAAGTATGGTGATATTACATCCGAGACCTTTAGTGTTACCTGTAGTGTTCCGCAGGGTTCAGTACTTGGCCCCCTTCTTTTCAGCATTTACATGCTTCCATTAAGTGATATTATTCGTGAGTATTATATCAATTTCCATTGCTATGCAGATGGTATTCAACTATATATTCCTTTTTTTTCCTTTTCTCTCTTTCTCTTTCTCTCTCTCTCTTGCTTTCCCCTTCTCTCTTTCTTTCCTTCTCTTTTATCTCCTCTCTCGCTTTTGGATTTCTCTCTTTCTCTCCCCCTCTCTCATGATTTCTCTTTTTATCTCTTTTGTTTTTCACTTTCTCTCTCTTTTTTTCTCTCTCTTTTTCTATTTCTATCTTCCTTTGTCCCACCCTATCTCTTTTTCTTACTTTCTCTTATTTCTTTTTCTTTCTCTCGAATCTACTAATCCCACCCCCGAAAGAATGTTTGTTCTATCGTGTGGCCCCCGAGTTAAAATGAGTTTGACACCCCTGCCCTAAATAAAAATCAGGCATTGGGTTGCGTGAAGTCTATTCAATGTGGACCAAATTTTAATCAAATAGACATATTTATCTTTTACTTTGTCAAATTTAGTCGAAATTTACCCCCCAAAAATATGTATTTTCAGCATCTGTAAAAGAAATATAGTTCAAACTTTGACTTTTCAACCACATAAATACGTCTTTTGGACGTTACATTTTTGGTTTAAATTTGATCCTGTCTGAGACACAAATAGCCATCTCAAAGGAAGATGTGTTTAGCCCATTCAGCATAGACCAAATTGAGTCCAACAATAATAATTATACTTTGTGTAATTTGGTTGAAAATAGACCAGATTTAGCACACCTTTCAACGTCCAAGAGACGTCCGTCTCATTTGATAACTAAACATAACTTTATCTTCACCGCTTTAATTAATTTTGCTACATCTAGTCATATATCTCTTATCATAAGAAAGTGTCCATTAATAATCGTCGCTGCAATTTACTGATTACTTGTTCCAAGGCGTAGATTAAATTGAATGCTATTCATTTGGACAGTTACTAAAATTGTCTTTGTTTATCTAGCGTCCCTTTGTGATTGAAGGTACATTTATTCAAATCAAGTGCATTGTGTTTTGTCAATCCGAGCAACCGCTCGTTGGGATTAATGAAGAACAAAACAATAGAGGTGACATTTATTTAGCAGACACCGAGGGAATAATTAACTTGCCTTTGTTTCGGAAATTATTATGTTGTAGGGAAAAGCAGTAACCAACCATCTATTGAATGAAAAACAACTGTATAAACGTGTTAGTTTAGGGATCAGTTGGAGTATTTTGCATCATCCGGGCTGTTGGACGACTCAATTGTCCTCAGTTGGGCTATGTTATGTTGGGTGTGTTGTCTGGCATTTAAATATATGCATGAGGTCGCACAACCATGTTTTTTTTGCTCATTTTTTGGAAATTACAAGAAAAATATGTTTAAATGTAAAGTAAATCAAGAAAAAAAATAACGAAAACAAAATCCTGAGCATCTTTCTGCCATAGTGGCAATTATATATATTTATGAATAGAATAGAAATTCCTGCTGAAATATGTTGTATAGTTTTTGTGTAAGTGTTCTGCAATGATGAGTCCAACAGTGCCACCTGCTGGTATGGGGTAAGGTTTGGTTTGGCTTTTGATCTTGTGACCGGAAGGCGGGGTTTGTTGGCAGTCTAACAACGCACTGTCAACGGTAAGCCACGATCTTTTGGTGCTCCGCAAAAAGTTCATTTTAAACATTAAAACCACAGCTGACAAATCTCTCAACATGCACAGTAATGTGATTGATGTTGTCAAGCTGTTTGGATTTATTTTCGTTTTGTTTCTGTCTCCTTTTATGTTAGATTAGCGGGACGTTGCATGTTGTGCTAAAATGCTAATTCCCCTTATAGAGATGAAAGCCAGCAGAGAAGCTTACCACGTGTTGTGTTGTGACTCATTCATTTGCAGCAACTGTAATAAAAACCTCATCATCTAGTCCAGCGTGAATGTGGATCTTTGGTGGGACAGGTACACTGCAGTTACATGTATATATAAACTACGGATCTAGCTTTGTTTTTGTTTGTTCTTAATTTTTGTTAATACATACCATCCTTTTGTTGAGCACACCTGGGTCCCTACATTTGGGTCAGCCTCCGCATATGTGACGAAACATTCAAATGAGGAAAATAAATACTCTGATTACTTCTAACGCATAGTGTTGGCTGATTGGATATTAAAGTTTGGCATCAAATGACTTAATATCAAGGATCATGGTTCACATCACAAAAGAAGACGCAACTCTGGACAGCTTTCCCCACTGTTGACGGTTACTGGTCTGTTTTTGGGTTGTGGCAAAATTGGCACCAGTCCATTCCTTGATTTTGTTGGCCCAGTTCCTTTTCGGTGTTACTCTCCTCCTGCCCCCTTGGACTGTTCCCCAGAGAATGATTTTGACCAGTCCTGATGATCTTGTGATGTGACTATACCAAGTTTTTGCCTGTAGGGTCCAATGTGCCCTCTGATGGTGTTGCACACTGTTTTGTTTGTCACATGGGATATGTATCTAATTCCTAGAAATTTCCTATAACATCGCATCTCCATGGCCTGATTTTCTTTACCAATTTCTCTGTGAGAGTTCATGTCTTGCAAGCGTAGAGGAAGATGGAAGTAACCAGCGCTTGCATGAGTCTGATCTTTGATATCACTGCTATGTTCTTGTCCCCCCAGATGGTTTTAAGTCTGACAAGTGCGGTTGTATAATGATGAATATAAAATGAGTTTAATACCAAATTAATACCAATGCTGGAGTTACATGATGCATAGTCAAGCCTCTCCTAGCATTTCATTATATGCTGTACGAGTTGGAGTTTGGCACATATGAGACTTTAGGCATCAAGCTTGAAAAAACACATCTATGAACAATATAAAACTCATTAAAGTTCAAAAGACAATATAACCTCAACTAGCGTTGCATAAACACAGAGCTCCAGCGCCTCACACACATTACAGAGCGGTAGAGAGTTGTGCCACTACTTCTTTAGAAAAACAAAAATGAGGAACATAAATGCTTTGAATATTTCTTGGGAGAGATATCATTCCAAAGAAGCAGGGAGGAGACACAGCCAAGTTGGGCGACTACTACTTTAGAAAATAAAATGTATAACTGATAAAATCATACAATTAATTAACACCCTGTAAGAAGACATCATTTGTGTGGCTCATAACGGTCAAGCTCTCCAGTCCCTCGCACACATTACAGAAAAGTAGAGAGGAGACACGACCAAGTTATGTTACTTCTTCTATAGAATATCAAAATATATTCTGAGGAGTAGCATAAATGCTTCGAATCGTTTTTAGTGTCTCCTACACAGTAGGAAGAGGTATAGAGTAAACATATCTAAGTTGTGGTCCAAATTCAACAGACAATCTAGATGTGCTAATAAGGTACAAAAATGCTTAGAATCTCTCTTAGCTGATATTTTAACTCCCTCACGCTTATTACACAAAGGTAGAGAGGCAACAAGACCAAGTTGTGCTACTACTTCTACATAAAATCAAACTATATTCAAATGAGGATGTTTAACGCTTAGAACAGTTCCTGGATGAGATTTCCTGCGCTTCGCACACATTACCAAGAGGTAGAGAAGAGACACAACCAAGTTGGGCTACTTCTACAAAAAAACAAAATCTATTCTAATGAGCTACATAAATGCTTTTAATCGTTCTCCAATTCCACACACATATTACAAAAAGGTAGAGAAGTAACACGACCAAGTTGTGCTACTACTTCTATGGAAAATCTAAAATTTATTCTAATGCAGATCATTAACACTTAAAATCTTTCTTGGAGGAGGTATCCCGTGTCTCGTGTATATTTAAGAAGGGTAGAGAGGAGACTCAACCAGGTTGTCCTAGTACTTCCATGAAAAATGAAAATATATTCTAGGGAGAACATAAATGCTTTGAAATTTTCCTGGGCAAGATCTCCAGTACCTTGCACACATTCCTGACAGGTAGAGAGAAGACACGACCAAGTTGTGCTACTACCGTCACGTCCCATTTAGCCGTTATTGCTCCGATATCTACCAACCCTACAATTATCATGCATCCCGACACCTTCCCTTTGCAGCAAACCTTTTATTTATTTTCCTTTCTCTGCATTGTGAAACCACCCGAGCATTTCAGGTGCTGAGTCTGCTGCATTGTTATCTATTGTTGCGAGCTGCGGGATTTGCCAGTCCCTACATGGCGGAGAGGAGACGGCTACTTTGCTGCAGCGCAAGGTCACAACACTACGGGGAGCTGTGCGTACGCTAGCCCGCTAATTACATACGCCGCCGTGTCTCCTTGCTGCAAGACGATCTGACAACCCCCCCAAACGGGGACCAGTAAAAACCACGTGAGGAGAGGGCGCACCATTGCAGCCTAATTATGTTTACTTATATGTATTACTAACTGGACTTGCTAGGGGGTTGGTGCTGTGTGTGGAGAGCTAGCCGGATAATTGGGAGTCTCAGCGACTATATATGTTTTAACCGAGTTCCGCCTGCTGGGAAATAGGATCAAATATAGCTAGAGTTGTTTAAGGGGAAGTTCTCACTCCTGAAAATATGACAGAGGCTTGCATTGGTCAGAAAATAGAAGATATACAATACTACTGGTGATTTCTTTGAATTTGTCGCTCAACTTTGAGTGGGGTCCAAATGACCACAAGAATGGTGAGCAAACATTCTAGAGAAACAGGATGGGGAGTTGATCGTGATTGCACTAATTTTTCATTGCACTATAATCAAGGCCGGAGCCAAAGTAATATGCTGTAAATACTTTTTTCTATTTACTGACAGTTATTTATCTTATTGTTATTTTTTAAGTCTTTATTACGTGTTTGCTATGTATAATCTTGTTGCATACAAGGTTTCACTACGACTGAGTGTAATGGACCCATGTGGGGGAGGCGGGAACTGGGAACAGGTGTGCTCAAAAAAAGGATGGTATTAATCAACAAATGGAGGTATAATGAGAAAAAACACGCATAACAAAAAAAGCTCTAAATTAAAAGAGACATGACTAATTCCAAATCAGAAACAAAGACCAAAACTGGAAATGGAAAACGCAGGGACCGAAGTAACAAATAAAATCAGAAACAAACAAACTTGGGGTAGTGGTGGAATGAAAATTAAATGAAAACCAGGATGACAATCACAGACGAAATGAAAAAAAAAAACAATGACCCGACAAATGTGAAGAGATCAAAATGTATTCTTGGGCACAAATGTGCAGTCATTAGACATTCCTGTGCCCAGTTCAAACCCAGGTTGGGGCCCTCTGGTCGTAGGAGGTGTGTCAGACCCGAACAACTACATTGTTATCAATGAAAATAAAGACAATTCACAAAGTAAAAAACTTTTTTTCAAAAAAACAAGTTGTTAGGGGCTCAAATCCTGCAGTTTTGGACAGGTCCTGTTAAGGTTTGCTAGAGAGCAGGTGGATAATTCATGAGAGGATTAGAAGAATGTCCTATGGTCAGATGAACCCAAAATACAGTAGACAGCCAGTATACGGCAACCCTACCTTACGACATTTTCCCTTCACATACGGGATAAGATGTTTTTTTTCCCTGTTTTCAGCATTTTCTGTGAGGAACTCGTACATCCTCTATTGGGTGTCAACACCTAACTCTAGCTGTAACCTAGCCCCAACACTATTTCATTTCAATACCCTAATAAGGAACATAAACCTTAGTTTCTAACCCTTGACTTAATCCTTGCCCAAACCTTGGCTCCTAACCCTAGGCTAACAACTAACCTAAGAAACATGGCAACAATTTCAAGCATTTTCATGTACTTCACCTAAAATTCACACACTTTTCAAACCGTTTTGAAAGTTATGGCCAGTGATCAATTTTTCAAAAGACTTTTCAAGGATTTCGAGGACCTGTACAAACCCTGTGCAGAACATGTCAGGGCAGAAAATTCCTTCTGTGACTTTCCACCGGCCAAACCATGCACACAACCCTGCCACGAAAGTAATCAGGCTGAGTGCCGGCGACCATTTCTTATTTGCATGTCTATTACTCTTCGAGAATGGCCAAAGTTTACCGCGAGGATCAAAACGTCAAGTACTCGCGGAAGGATATCCCGGTCAAAGCGATGAATAGACCAGACGTCCGTGTCTTCGGTCTGAGATGGAGTACTGATAACATGTGATGCATTTCCCGCTCCACGCTCTTTCCAATAGGATGCAGAGCTGTGAAAATAAGATCGGATCGCGTGCTCATACCTAGGATTCTTAGTTCTCGCGTGTCTACTTGAGCTGTAAGTGACACTTGAAAAGAGAAAGTGAGCTTGTCACAGTGGGTGATGGATCAGGTAAACAGACTATATATATATATATATATATATATATATATATATATATATATATACAGTGCATCCGGAAAGTATTCACAGCGCTTCACTTTTTCCACATTTTGTTATGTTACAGCCTCATTCCAAATTGTATTAATTTAATCTCTTATCTCAAAATTCTACACAAAATACTCCATTATGACAATGTGAAAAAGGTTTTTTTTACCTTTTTTTGAATTTATTAAAAATAGAAAACTAAGAAATCACATTTATATAAGTATTCACAGCCTTTGCCGTGAAGCTCAAAATTGAGCTCAGGTGCATCTTTTTTCCACTGATCATCCTTGAGATCTTTCTACAGCTTAATTGGGGTCCACCTGCAGTAAATTCAGTTGATTGGGCATGATTTGGAAAGGCACACACCTGTCTATATAAGGTCCCACAGTTGAGTGTGCATGTCAGAGCACAAACACCAAGCATGAAGTCAAAAGAACTGTCTGTAGACCTGCGAGACAGGATTGTCCTGAGGCACAAATCTGGGGAAGGATACAGAAAAATTTCTGCTGCTTTGAAGGTCCCAATGAGCACAGTGGCCTCCATTATTCGTAAATGTACGACATTTGGAACCACCAGGACTCTTCCTAGAGCTGTCCGGCCTTCTAAACTGAGCGATCGGGGAAGAAGGGCCTTAGTCAGGGAGGTGACCAAGAACCCGATGGTCACTCTGTCAGAGCTCCAGTATTTCTCTGTGGAGAGAGGAGAGCCTTCCAGAAGGACAACCATTTCTGCAGCAATCCACTAATAAGGCCTGTATGGTAGAGTGGCCAGACGAAAGCCACTCCTTAGTAAAAGGAACATGGAAGCCCGTCTGGAATTTGCCAAAAAGCACCTGAATGACTCTCAGACCATGAGAAACAAAATTTCTCTGGTCTGATGAGACAAAGATTGAACTCTTTGGTGTGAATGCCAGGCGCCATGTTTGGAGGAAACCAGGCACTGCTCATCACCAGGCCAATACCATCCCTACAGTGAAGCATGGTGGTGGCAGCATCATGCTGTGGGGATGTTTTTCAGCAGCAGGAACTGGCAGACTAGTCAGGATAGAAGGAAAAATGAATGCAGCAATATATAGAGATATCCTGGATGAAAAACTGCTCCAGAGCGCTCTTGACCTCAGGCTGGGGCGAAGGTTCATTTTTCAGCAGGACAACGACCCAAAGCACACAGCCAAGATCTCAAAAGATTGGCTTCAGAACCACTCCGTGAATGTCCTGGAGTGGCCCAGCCAGAGTCCAGACTTGAATCCGATCGAACATCTCTGGAGAGATCTGAAAATGTCTGTGCACAAACGTCTCCCATCCAACCCGATTGAGCTTGAGACTTATTGCAAAGAAGAATGGGCAAAACTGCCTAAAGATAGGTGTGCTAAACTTGTGGGATCATATTCAAAAAGACTTGAGGCTGTATTTGCTGCCAAAGGTGGATCAACAAAGTATTAAGCAAAGGCTGTGAATACTTATGTAAATGTGATTTCTTAGTTTTCTATTTTTAATAAATTTTAAAAAAGTAAAAAAAAACAAACGTTTTCACATTGTCATAATGGAGTATTTTGTGTAGAATTTTGAGATAAGAGATTAAATTAATACAATTTGGAATGAGGCTGTAACATAACAAAATGTGGAAAAAGTGAAGCGCTGTGAATACTTTCCGGATGCACTGGATATATATATATATATATATATATATATATATATATATATATATCAGTGTTCTCGTTTGCCCGCGTCCCTGCGTCCTTGACGCATTATTTTTGCTGGGGACGCATTGTGTCAAATCAACGTGCGTCCTCGGTATGCAACCTTTTTGACACGAAGTTGTCATTATCATTTTTTAACAAAGATTTACCGCACTCCAAACTTTTCGTGAGGCAGATCCGCCATTGTTGTTTTGGTCTCGCGGGTCGAGTCTTCGTCTGCACGCCGATCTCCAGTTTGAGTTGTGTGGTGAAAGTCCGTTTCTTTTTAGAGAACCGGCTTTTTCGGCTCAACTCATTAAAGAGAGCTGGCTCTCAAACGGCTCACTTGCTTTGATGCATCATATTACGAATTGGTATGTTGTATAAAGAAGTTACGAAAAAAGGAAGTATAAAAGGGCAGCACGGCGGCGCAGTGGTTAGTGCGTGTGCGGCACAGTTCTAAGGTCTTGGGAACCTCCTGTGTGGGTTCAAATCCAGCTACCAGACTTACTGTGCGGAGTTTGTATGTTCTCCCCGTGCTTGTGTGGGTTTCCTCCGGGCACTCCGGTTTCCTCCCACATTCCAAAGACATGCATTTCAGGTGGATTAGCCGGTCCAAATTTTCCCTAGGTGTGACTGAGCAAGCGAGTTGTCTGTCCCTGTGTGCCCTGCGATTGGCTGGCAACCAGTTCAGGGTGTCCCCTGCCCACTGCCCGATGATTGCTGGGATGGCCTACAGCACCCCCGGGACCCTACTGAGGATAAGCGGTGCAGCTAATGAGATGAGATGAGAAGTATAAAAGGAGAAAATGAAAAAAGACAGGTTTGTGGTGATCCTTTTTAATCAGTATATTACCAATAATAATTCAATGAAGAAAATGAATTCATAACTTGAATAAGAAAATTTATTATTCTACTTAATCATATTTGCATGTATTTTTTCCTTCTACAGTGAACGTCCAAGCGACTCCATTTTTGAACTTTTTTTTTAATAATAAACCTCATTCATGTCGAGCAACTCAGTGTCTCACAACAAAATGTTCATTAACAATATATACGATATAAGGAAACACATGTACAATATAACATGTTAATCTACAGAAATAAACATGTTTGAAAAAAAAAGATTTTTTTGCATTTTGTAAGGGAAAATATGACAGTTTTTAAGGGCATGGAGCACACAAAATTTTGGGGACCCATAGATCTCTGTTGGGACCCATAGATTTTTGAGCATGCGAGTCCCCGGGACCCATTGATTTTCAGAGGTAAAATGAACACTAATATATATATATATATATATATATATATATATATATATATATATAGGAACACACGCTCACCTACTTACGACCATTCGACTGACATAAAACAGTAGATACGAACATTTTTTTCGGGATGTCGAAAAATATCCGGACATTGCAGTAAGTTAGATTTTGTATTGTGTGCACCTTTTTCCGAGTAGAGGACATAACTGTAGTGCTTTTTTCCACCGCTACCGGCGAGTGGTGCTGTGAGAGGTCACCCGGCATTCACCCTGAAGAAGAAATCCGCTTCTTCTTCCTAGTTCGTGTGTAAACATTCTATACTGTATCTCCAGCGCGACAGTTATCATTTTAAATGTTTAATATCTCGCGCATCCATTCAATACGGTTGGTGTAAAGTGTAAAGAAAAGGCGGGACGTTTATTTTGAAATGAAAGTGGAATAGGAAAGCTTGATGCGGTTGAGAAAATGGTCAGATTGCTTTTTTTCGTCCACTTTTTACCACTGAGGAGGACCTCTTGAAGCGCAAGGAAAAAAGTAAGTAAAAATTAACCTTATTTAGAGCATATTATTTTATGTTTATTTTTTAGTACAAAACAATACAGGTTACTTATACAAGCCTTAAACATACTTATATAAACCTTAAACATACATTCCATACAAAATATAGCACTGAAGCAACTTACGAACACATTCAACTTACGAACGATCGCCCGGAACCTCGTTCATAAATAGGGCATATATATATATATATATATATATATATATATATATATATATATATATATATATATATATATATATATTTATATATATATATAAATGGTTGCTTGGTTTGATCCATTAACCGCAACGGTCGTAGGGGCACCATTTCTCGTGGTATGTACAGCCCGGTGACGCCCATCTCTCTCCAGGCCAACATGTGTTTTCACCCGGTCTCGAACCGAAGACCTTTCATGTGTTGGGTAAGGTAAATGTCCTAATTTGTGTTTTCTTTTCTTTGTTTTTATTCATTTTGTACTTAAACTTTATATTTTTATGTAAATACTTATATTTATTTTTTATTTGTTATTATTTTTTTAAGTTTTTTTGTTTTTATGTATAATATATATATATATATATATATATATATATATATATATATATTTATATATATCTATTATATATATGTATGTATATATTATTTTCTACTTGCTATTTTCCATTTTCTATTTACTATTAATGTATTCATTTATTTTATCTTTTAGTGTTTTTTTGGGGGGTCAGTTTTTGTTTTTATTGTCATGTTTTATTTTCCATTTATCTTTTTTTCATATTTGTAATTGTTGTTCATCCTTGTTTTCAGTTTTTAATGTTTTAATTGTTACTTTTTATTTTCTGTGTTAATTTTTTTAGATTTTTATCTCGAATCTTTGATCTTGAAATTATCATTTTTATTGAATTCTTTGTTTTTACTTTTGTATTTTTTATTTTTCTATTTTTTATTTTATTTTCTACTTTGTTTTTTTATTTCTTTATTTTTTTAGCTTTTGTATATTTTTTAAGTTATTGTTTTTATCTATTTTTTTTTACATTTTATGTATTTTTCTATTTACCAACTATTTATTTTGTAATTATTTTCTGTATTTATTTTCCTTTTTTTATTTTTATTTTTTTTAGTTTTCTTTACAGTTTTTTATTGTTTGTGTTCGACAACGTTAATGAACAAAGTAGCACTTTATTCAACTATATATAATAACACTGGTTCCCCTTAAACATATTAAGTATGTTGATATATATATATATATATATATATAATGTTTTTTATTTGAATCTACTTATTTCCCAAGGTAGACTGAAGGGTTTAAAATTTTAATATTTTCATCTTCATTATGTTTCATCTTTTATTATTTACACAAAAAAGTTTTTTTTAGATACAATTTTTAAAAATATTTATGGTGTATAGGGTTGTTTAGGTCCACGTTTTATTAAAATATAGGATATTTTGGAATGCATTGGAACGGATAGAAATGAATACCACTACTTTGTATGGGACAATTGTTCCAGTTATTGAATTCGAACACAGATCCCGTATTATAATAGAGTGCGGAGGTATCACTCGTATTTTACTTTTCAGGTTGTCATTAAAACAACTAAAAGTGAAAAATAACTAGTAATTTATTATTCTTTGTCTGAAAACTAGTCATGTAAACTCTTAAGTAGTAAAATGAGAAAGCCACATTGCAACGTCATCTCCTACTTTTCCCAGTTGATGTGCGGCTCACGTAGCCTCATCCACACGCCCAAAGAAAAACCAGCAAAGAAAACTAAGACATCGCTCTCTCTTCTTGTCCCCTAAACACAAAATCCAAGAGGTGAGGGATGCAGACATCTTGATTTCCGAGAGTGACCCGTTCTCACGCACTCTGGATTCGATTTTTTTCCATGCTAACGACGACGATTGAGCGAAAGCGAGCGAGTTTACACGCAGTTAGGTGGTCCCCCTCTGTAAACTCCATAATGACATTCATGTGCAAATGCGTTTTGAGTTGCTACGAGCTACCGATTCTCCGACAAAGTGAGCAGTGGGCCGGAGAGTTTTTTTTTTTTTGCCGTTTCAACGTGCCAATTAAGCTTTTGTCGCCTAAACCTGTAGTTTGCACACATTTCTTCACAAACACTATCCTCGGGCTATCATTTCGTCCGACGTAAACACGTTGCTATGCAACTCCGAACTTTTCAGAAAGCTGGGCAGATTTGGTAAGATGAAAATGTGTGAGGGCCCACTATTCAACCTGGCGTTCTTTGAACACTCTATAGTACTCGGTGATAAACGTTACGACTTTGTAGCTTGCTTTTGTAGCATTTCCATTTGCCCCGCAGGGTCTCGTGAAAAAACAGCTTCCGGTAGCTTCACCTTTTCACAGCGTTAGTTTTCAGTTAGCTTGTTGTGGTCAAAATGTTTGGTCTGTCATCCCTATTGATATTATATTTTTTGAAACAAGACAGTCTTTTGGCAAATTAGGATAATTTTGGTGAAAAGACACTGTAATTTACACTTTACTGTGAACATTTCTTAACTTATTTAGAGTCACCATGTTGGAAATGGGATGGGCTACAATTCGCACTGAAAGCTAAATCCAAGGTGGCCAAAGGGCTACTACTATCATCTAGTGAAACAGTGATTTTATTTTATTTTGTCCAAATGTATTTTATACTGCAGTCAACATGACTGGTGGGCCACATATTATTCATTTTATGACAGAATCCGCGGGCCAGTAAACATTTGATCACAAGCCGTAGCAGGCCCCTGGGCCGGACTTTGGTAATGGCTGCTCTCGCTCTTTTCTATCAAGAGTTGTGATTTTTTTTTAATGAATACAAACTAAAATGCTTCTTCTCGCCTCTAGAGGGCAGTAAAGGTGTAATAGAGCTGACAACCAGCGAAGGTTCAATCTAGGGCTGACACAACTAATCGATGATATCAAAAAAAATCAAAGATTACAAGTGCACAACTAATTAGATCATTAATTATATCACGTGATTCATGAGCCACTAGGTACGTTAAATCCATGCAAATACGAGTGCACACAATTATTTAGTGACGCCAAAAGTTGTAGTATCACTTTAGTCTGGCAGAGGGCGTGACGACAGATTTTATAAAAAAAAAATCGTACATTTTTTTTAAATCTTTTTTTTAACTCTAAATCATTGCAAACAAAATGAACATGAAAGTTTAAACTTTTTATCATGAAACAAACAGAAGTACAAAGAAAAATAAAAGCTAAAAAGAAGTAAATAAAATAAGATTAAAAGGCAATTTATTTGTAATAATAATAATGACATGTTTAATTCTACACAAGGGGCAGATTCTAAAGCATATTAGATATCATTTTCATCATGGGAACATTTATCATTCAAGTAGTTAACCAAAAAAACAAATTTGTTGACCACATTTAGAAAAGTGGTTTTATATTTTTGATATTAATTTGCAGATAAAAAACGTGCTGCACATAAAATGAAAATATAATGTGATCTTTGGATAAGGTGGTAGAAAGATGGTATCTTACATATTTGGAGGTCTATAAGCCGATATTTGTATGTATTTTAGCTTATTGTATATTTATTTGACAAAAACTTGGATTTTTCTATTTATCAATGTAGAATATAAAATATTCTATGGTTGGTTTCTTCATTTTCTTCATGTTGAGGTTTTTGAGTTTTTCCTTGCCCTCATTTAGGTTTTAGATCAGGGAATGGTGTCCAAATAGTCCGTGGTCTGTGCAGCCCTTTGAGACTCCTTGTGATTAAGGGCAATACGAATAAACATGACTTGACTTGTGCACTTTTTTCCCCTCTCCCTAAAATGTAAATATTTGGATAAAGACGAGAAGAATAAAGATGTTTTTAAGCTATCAGAGACATTGATTAATTGAAAAAACTAATCGACCATTTCATCGATTGTGAAAATAATCTTAAATTGCAACCCTTGCAGCCCTCCTATCCATATTTTGTGCTACTTAACTTTGTGAACAGGTGTTCTTTGTGATGAAGAATACTGAAGGAAAGAAGCACTGAAGGTTACCGAACTAACACTTTACATTGTTAAACGTGCTGCTACTCAGGATTTGACGCCTGAGATTGATACACTTGAAAACGATGTCAAGTTTCAGGAGTCAGCTGCAGCAAGTAGACAACAGGAGTGCAATGACAGAGAGGGGGAAGAGCTGTGATGGCCAGAGTTGGGAATAACTGCAGAACGGCGTTATTTTTCAGTAACGGGGTCATGAAAATACCGTAGATTCCGGACTATAAGCCGCTACTTTTTCCCCCAAACGTTCAACCCCGCTGCTTATTCAGTGATGCGGCCAATCTATGTAATTAGAGATTTAGACCGGTGGAATATATGCACCGAGGAAGACTGCAACTTATTAGCTTGTGCCCAAATTAAAATAGCGTAGAAATATCCTCACCATGCAAATTGCAAAAAGAAAGGCACATGACGCAGCTTTCAAGCTAAATGCAATCGAGCAGTCCGATAAAGAAGGAAACAGAGCTACTACACGTAAATTTTACTTTGCGAGCGTGTTGCTAGCGTGTTTTTGAATAAGGGAGCGTGGGACGACGTCTATATGACAGTCTCTTTCCCATACTGGGGAAGACGACTTTGATGACGTCAGTTATAAGGAAGAAGATGAGGACGGTTTAACGTGATTTTTTTGAACAATTTTATTGACACTATTAACAGCAAATAAACAATGCGAGGTTTGAACAATTTTTTCTCGACAATCTTAACAGCAATTAATCATATTCAAAATTTTGGTTTGAACAATTTTATTGACATTATTAACAGCAAGTACGGTATGTTTTTTTTAACAGACCCATTTACTGTGTTGGGAGCGTGTTGTTAGTAGCGTTTTGCTACCCTTCACAGGCACGGTTTGGGATGAAAGTTATAATATTATTATTAAAGCTTTGAAAACTCTCAAGGTGTACCGTCTTTCTTTGTAAATATGTGTAACCATGTATAATAAGTATTTGCAACTGTATATTATTGTAATGTATTTATTTTAGAGACTAATTCTGATATGTTTTCCACAGGCGAATCAAAAAGAAGGGGCGAAAACAACGGGGGCTGACGGGAAGTGGAGTAAAGGTGAGACGTGTTTGTGGACGCAGCGGACAATAGTGGATATATATCTTTCCCACCCTTACCTTTGGAAATATACATTTTTTTCCCCTTGGATTATTTTCAACGGGACCCGGACTCTGCAGGTCTGCATCAAACCTTAAGTACAGTTATCATTTTCCGTTCATTTTGCCGGCTGTGGTTTTAGGACTGTGTACTTTATATTCAGTTACAATCGCGGGACTCAAAGTTGGGTTTGGCTTAAATTTGCGATCGTGTTACATGTTTTAATGTGGGCGCATGCGTCTTATATGCAGGTGCTCCTTGTGTAAGTACAAAAGCGGTTATCCTCTTAAAATGTGGTGGGTGCGGCTTATAATCAGGTGCTCTCTATAGTCCGGAATTTACGGTAATTACAATTACCCCTGTTACAATGCCGTTACTGTTACTGATGTTCAAAAAGGGTGCATTGTGTACATTTTTGTGCCTGTTGATGTACATTGTAGATGTGCTTGTTTTACGCATTTTTTCGTACGTGCGGTTATGTAAGTTTGTGTGTGTTTCTATCAACATTTTGTGTGTACGAGTTTCCCAAACGTAAATAAACTGGCTATCGCTTCATATCGGCCCGGCAACCCAGTGCACAAGCGTACTCCCAGCATGTTCTTCGTGTCACCATCACAGTTCAGAGATCAGAGACGAGAAGGATTTCCGGCAAGATAGCGGGTAGGAGGACGCGGCCATCATTCAGTCAACCTAAATTAAAGACATTTTAGCAAAATTCCATGATGTCTCAAAATTTGTGCGAAGGAATCACCCGGAAATTGTGTTGAAAATTCAGGCTTTCGCTATGTCCACATTGCGCTCTTATGACGGATTGTCAAAAGCCGGCAAAAGCAGACGTCTTTGATTCGGTTTTTTTCAGATGTTATTTTAAGGTACTGCTGGTAAGATAAAAAAAATCATGCATGGACTTGCTCCCTCATATCTTTCAGATTTTATTCACCCCCTAAGTTCCTAAATTCTGGTCTACTAGTGATCCCAAGAGCCAAGAAGAGATCCGCAGGTTCGAGAGCGTTCTCCATTCCGGGCCCGGTGCTGTGGAACCCTCTTCTCCCTCAGAATCAATCTGCAACCTCAGTGGAACTGTTTAAATCTATGCTTAAAACACACTTCTATTCTATAGCATATGAATAACTTATATTTTATGTTGACAATAGCTGTGTATTATTTGTTATTGCAACATCCGAGGCAGCCTGGTCATCCTGGAAGGGGAATTACCTCATGTGCAGTCCCTTCTCAAGGTTTCTTCATTTTCCTCATGTTGAGTTTTTTGAGTTTTTCCTTGCCCTCATGTCGGTTTTAGATCAGGGGATGGTGTCATAATAGTCTGTGGTTTGCAATAATCCGTGGTCTGTGCAGCCCTTTGAGACTCCTTGTGATTAAGTGCGTCACAAATAAACATGACATGACATGACTACTTTTGAGGGCTTGGAACCGATTAATGCATTTACATACAAAACGCATCTCTACTTACCAAGTTTTCAAGTTACGAAGTTACTCCCAGAACGAATTAAATTCGTAAGTAAAGGTACCACTTTACCGATGAACAAAGCTAAAAATCCAATTTACAGTGTTTCTACAATGTCTGAAGAGAATATCCACAAGGTTCTTCTCAACGGGGAAATGTTTTGATGGCCGCGAGTGTGCCGGCCAAACCACAATAAATGGACCATCTGCGCAGCTAGCATCTATATCGTACCTCGGCGAGCAAGCTAACGGTTTATCGTCAAACATGCTAACGGCTAGTAAAATTTAAGTTGTTCTCATCTGAGCCCAGCTAAAACAACTTCTCTGAAGTTTTAAAGAGTCTTGTAAACTTGGGTTATTATGTACTGGATGTATTCATGTATGGCACATGTGAACAGCTAAAGATTCAAAGAAAAAAGTATTTTGAGCTGAAAACTGAAATGCAAAATTGAGAAATGCATGGCTTAAAGCCAAAACACTGAAATATGTGAGAGAAAGAGGGGAAGGGAGAGAGAAAGCGAGTGAAAGAAAGAAGAGAAGAAAAAAATGAGAGAAAGAATGAGGGAGAGAGAACAAAAGAGAAAGTGAGAGAATTAAAGAAAAATAAAGAAAAAAAAACACAAACAGAAAATGGCAAAAAGAAAGGGAGGAGGCTAGAGAGAGAGATAAACAGAAAAAGAATGGAAGAGAGAGAAAGGAGAGAGAGAGGAATAGAGAAAAGAGAGAGTAGTAAGCAAAGTGAAAAAGAAAAAGGGGAAAGAAAGCTTGAGAGAAAGAGATGGAGAGAAAACAAAAGAAAGAGATAAAAAAGAAAGTGAGCGACAAAAAAGCATATACAAATAAGGAGAGAGAAATAGATAAAGATGAAGAACCAGAGAGAAAAATAAGGACAGAGAGAATAAGGAAAAGGTAGAAAGACATAAAGCAAGAAGAGTAAAAACGGGAGAAAAAAAAGAATAGATAACAAAACTATGAAATAATATAGTACTACAGAAGTACAAAATACAGAAAGAGTACAAAAAGTACAAAAAAATAAGGTACAATAGAAAGTACAAGAGTACGGAGGAAAATAAAGAAGTACAAAAACTACAAAAGAAACTACGAAAAAAAATACTTGTAGTACAAAATTTAAAAAAGTATGTTAATACAAACGTATGAAAAAAAGGTCAGCTAATCAACGAGAATATGAAAGACAATTTGAAATAAGGAAAAAATAACAGAAAGATAGTATGAAAGAAAAAAAAGAAAGAATGAAAGAGAGTACTAATTAAAGAGGGTACTAAACAAAGAGTATGAAAGGCAAAAGAAAGAAAAAAAAGAGAAAGAAGAGAAGCAAATGAAGAAAAGAAAAAGAAAGAAAACTGAAAAGAAAGGAGCAAAAACCTGAAAAGAAAAGAGAAAGAGGAAGAAAAAAGAGAAAGAAAACGGAAAAGACAAGAGGAAGAAAGAAAATTTAAAAGAAAGGGGGGAGAAAAAATCAAACGAAGAGAAAGAGGAAGAAATAGGACACAGAAAACTGAAAAGAAAATAGGAAGAACGAAAATTGAAAAGAAAGGAGGAAGAAAAAAATGAAAAGAAAAGAGAAAGAAAAGGAAAAAAGAAGAGAAGGAAAGTGAAAGAAAGAAAGAACGAGATAAATAATCAACTAAAATCAGCTGCAATTTTAGCTTTAGGAAAAAGTTATAAGTGGTTAAAGTATCCTGATATCATTTACGCTTGCCAATAACAGAGAAAGAGAGAGAGACATATTCGCCAAAACAATGATAACAATAGAAGGGAATTCCGGACTTCTTTTGCACATTGTAGACAGCTAGCTCTGTTCTGTTAGCATATAAAAACGACCCAAAATCTGCCTGGTTGTATTCCTCTTTGGTTCTTCTGCATCCATTACCGAAATGACGTCGGTTCATTCTGTGAGCACGCTATATCGTTTAACCCGACGTGCCACGGAAGAAGCGTGCGCTCGTTTGAGAAATGAGCGAGGCATATTAGCATGCCGGGCCCTCGACGCAGCACGTAGCAATTAGCCTAGCACGCAAGGACGTTAATACGTTAGCCACAGAAAACAGACAGACAGTAAATTAGAATCCGCACCGGGTAAAATGACAAGCCGATTAGAATTGATTCCGTGATGATACTGGAAAATTTACCGGCAATAACGTCGAGTGGGGATAACGGCGCTCACCTTTTCGCCATCGACCCCTTTTTGTCCTTCGGATCCGTTTTCTCCCTGACGGAAGAGATTCGCAAAGACCTTGAGAATGTCTTCTTTTTCAGTGCATCATATGTGTTGGATTTAAGATACAACAGACAGATCTTAAGCTCTACCGGACCCGAGCCCGAAATTTCGGGTCCGGTCGGGCTTAAAATGTCAATCATTACGTTCGGGTAGGGGCAGGCTTCTCTATTGCCCCGACTTTTATTTTGATTATCCACCTGCCATTGTTCTTCTTTGTTTCTATTCTTTGTCTCTAGGACGTACTTCTGTTGTGGTCAATGGTCCAATTTTAAAGCTATAAAAATGACACATGGCCTTAAAAAAAATTTGTCAATGATGGAAAATTGATGGATAATAAAACCTTTACAGACACAAAAATATAAAAGATGTGAATAATGCCGAGAGTTAAATTATATTTCATTACAAAAGACAGGTTTTAACTGTCGCACGATAGATTTTGGCCCCTGTTTTACGCATTGGAGCCTGTGATGCACCGCCGATACACTGTTGGATGAACTATCTACCACAATGTCTTTCTTTCTCCAGAATCCACAGTTTTCTTTTAATTGTCTTTGGATTATTCTTGCCAAAATTATGAACTGCTGAATTAATAACTTGAGAATTTGAGTCAAATAAGAGACTGATTGCACATCCCTTTAATGTTTGAGACCGTCCATCCATCCATTATCTGCACCGCTTATCCTCAGTAGGGTCGCGGGGGTGCTGGAGCCCATCCCTACCATCTTTGGGCAATGGGCAGGGGACACCCTGAACTGGTTGCCAGCCAGTCGCAGGGCACACAGGGACAGACAATTCGCTCGCTCATTCACACCTAGGGACAATTTCGACCGGCCAATTAACCTGACATGCATGTTTTTGGAATGTGGGAGGAAACCGGAGTGCCTGGAGAAAACCCACGCAAGCACGGGGAGAACATGCAAACTCCGCACAGGAAGGTTGGTAGCTGGATATGAACCCATGACCTCAGAACTGTGCCGCACACGCGCTAACCACCGCGCCGCAGTGCTCATTTGAGACCGATTAAAGCAAAATATGTAATCTTGTGGTAGACCTCTGGTTTCCTCTGTTGGTTGTATCAACAACAGCAAAAACAGACGCCGCCTGCCCAAATATCGTCTCACACAAAAAAAAAATCTCACCTTCTGACCCTGGATCCCTTGACTGCACGGTTCACCTGGATTTCCCTGGAACAGAAACCGCGAGAAAATTTGGACAAATGTTAGGCAACGCAAGCTTGAGAAAAAAAAACATAAACAACCCCAAACCTCTATTTCAGGGGTCGGGAACCTATGGCTCGCGAGCCATATATGGCTCTTTCTATGAATATCTATGGCTCAGAGACAAATTTGATTGCATGCAAAATTTCTCCATCCTATTCGAAACTTGAGTTGTTCGTCCTATTCAGGTACACGCAAAGCCAATCCAGAGCTAAGTATTACGGCGTTACTTCGCAGTATATATAGGGCACGTTTTTCACTACAATTTACAGTAAAGGTGTCACACAAAAAAGGGGAGAAAAAAACTCGTTTTGGCTGTACAACGCTAAAGAATCCTTTATATAAAAGTTCACTATATAATCTGTGTTCAGTGTTCAGATACCTTATGATGAATCCACAGAACACACTGTAAATACGCCAAAACACCGGAAGAGAACTTAGTCTTTTGATTGGGTGAGTGGGAGGGATGGGTGGAGCCATGCAAAAAGCGCAAGCACTCCCTCCCATCTCGCGCCCTACGCCATCTGCGCCAAAAGTGAGCTCATCAGGCTCCCTATTTGCAGAATGTTGTGACGTTTTTACACGATAACAACTTGCATCTGGTTTTGAAACCAATATGTATGAAAAAAAGGGTCAAAAGGAGTTTAACCGATCTTGAGTAATTGCAAGAAAGAGACAATTTTAAAGTGGTCTGTTTGTTGATTTTGGGACAGGGGCTCTGGCATTATTCTCTTTTCATAATTTTTATCAAATCATCAAAAATAAATGTGCTGAAGACTAAGCTTTTGTCTGGGGTGCGGGTTTAGCAATTTTGTAAATTTGTCTCATAATATATGGTGTGGCTCAAAATAAAATTAATATTTTTTGCTTTTATGGCTCTTTGAGTCAAAAAGGTTCCCGACCCCTGCTCTATTTAGTGCACATGCGTCAAACTCCCGGCCCGCGGGCCACGTCCGGCCCGCCGTGTGATCATATCCGGCCCGCAAGACCGTTTTACATTATTGTTATTAACGGCTCGTTCTCCATCTCGTTCAAAACTTGAACCATTAGTCATATTCAGATACAGTGGAACCTCGGTTTTCGAACGCCTCTCAGTTCGAACAAATCGGTTTCCGACCCAAAATTTCGAGAGATTCTTGCTTCGCTGTTCGGTCAAAAAATCGGAGTTCGAACGCCGGTAATGCGTGAGTGCGTACGCTAGGGTGCGATGCTGAGCAGCGTACGCGTGTTTTAGCCCCTTATTTTGCCTCCGAAGAAAGTCAGTGGAACCGGCAAAGTTGCTACAGGTGAAAAAAGAAAAGTAGTGCGCACAACTATTGCATTTAAGAAAGAAATAATAGCCAAATATGAAGGAGGTGTGCGAGCGCCTTCTGCTGACCACCACAAAGGTAAGAAATCCTATTACGATTCGTACGAGGTTTTGTAGTATTTTCATATTTCCACTTTTGACAGGAGCTATATTAAGGAGAGCAAAATCTTTTGGGATATTTGGGATATTTTTTTTTTTAATTTAGAGCAAAATAATAAATACTGTATGAGTGATTTAAGGTTTAAATGTAATATTCTTGTCTGTTTTTATTCATATTTATGTTCCAAAAACATTAAGTTTAAGTGTGTTCAATAAATGTTTATCCTGGTTGGCCCGCGACCTTAAGTGTGTTCTGAATTTTGGCCCCTTGTGCAATTGAGTTTGACATCCCTGATTTAGTGGATGTCGTTTTAATCAACATTACTTGTTTGTTCTCTGAAAAATCCTCCACAAAGCCAATTGCCAAAAAGGAAGTTTTAATTTTTCCCATTATGACCCTTTTTTTTCTTCTTCTTTCGTGCACACACAAATGTGCAAATCTGCTCTTTTTAAGGTTTTACGTGGCAGGCCGTGACAATCGGATTTTCATTCAACTAAGCTCCATTCTTATAACCTGGCTACTTATCTGTTTAATTTCCTGGGGGATTTTGGATTCATCATTACGGTGTCATCCTTTGGCTGTGTATTAGAAGCCTCCGTCTAATTCTCTCTTTTAGGGTAACACAGCCAAAGTAATTCCCGCAAGTCTATTGTGTAAATTACAATTACCGTGTCACATTTCTCATTGTGTCGCTAAGAAAATGATTAAATAGGTCAGGTGTCTTTGATCCATTATTCTGAGGTCTTGCTAAACTTTATTGTGAATTGTCTTTTTCTTCTTGTGCATGTTCAGGTTGCAAGAAGGGAGGTTATACAAAAAAAGCTGGGATGATAAGGAGTATATTCAAACGTTTCACAGAATATTCTGGACACAAATGAGTCACAGACAAAGGCCGCTGACAAGGGCAAAGGTGAAATGGCTTCCGCTCATTCTTATACTAAAAGGGCGGTAAGGAGTCTGGGGGAAAAAGGGGACATTTCCAATTAAGTAACAAACGCATGTCAAAGAGCGATCCATTATCCCCGATGACATACTGCTGCAAGCTGGAGCCAGAAAAACACATTTTGTCAGGCCTGGCGGCTTTTTTTTTAATGTTCTGTACATCTAGTAATGAATTGCATTAGTATGGCAGTGATCCATTCCCCTTAGTTGTATGTTTCTGTGAGCAGGTACCGGCAGAGCTCACTTTTTAACAGGGCGGTAATGGAAAATGAAATAAAATAAATACAAATGATAACTTATTTTATACATCCAAATGTTATCTGCACTTGAACAGCTGCAATTAATTATCCCGTATCACATATTGCTGTGAGCGGGGACTGATGGAGAGCATTTTTGTCAGGAAGTTGCCGTTGTAGCCCACCTAAAATGAAATACATGGTTGTGGCCATGATCCATTATCCCCTGTCAACTATTCGTAGCGCAAGGGCACATTTTTGTTTGGGCTGGTAGCACCTTTTTGCAGTTATTTCCACCTCAAATGAAATGCACTTGTGCGACCATGATCCTTTATCCCCAATCATATATTGCTGCAAGTTTGGCCACATTAAGTTATCCCTAGTTGACTGTTGCTAAGACAAGTAGCCAGCAGTTTTTTTTTTGTTTTCATTCAGGGCCACCTGAAATGAACTGCACTATTTTGGCCATAATCCATTATTCCCAATTGAATATTGTTGAAAAGCCAAAAGAGCAAATTTGCGATGTGCGTTGTGGCATTTTTTTGGGGGCTCTTTATAGCCAACAAAAACAGCACTTGTGAGGCTGTGATCCATTATCCTTCATCGCATATTGATGCAAGAATGGGCAGAGCACAAATATTAAACATAAGTAATATTTACAATTTTGTTATCTAAAGTTGTTTTTCTGAGTGTTTTGCTTTGGTATAAGAAGAGAAAAAGTTAGATCAGGTCACACCGCACCAAAAGTAAAATAAAATTGAACTTGTCTTTTACGTGTATATTTATTTATAATGTTGTTTAATCATATACACATGTTATGTATAAGTACTATTTAATAATTTGTTTTTTTAATGTATTTTTTTATTTGTTCTTTTACCATTTTCCAAAACATTGAGTGTTTAACTTTCATATTAGAAGAAAGAAATCCGAAGAGGAATCAGCTGCCCCCCACCTGCCCTCTGCATCCACCCGCTACTCCACCCTACCAGTTCAGGTGACCTCACATCAAAGGTCAATATTAAACATTAATGTTATTTAATCATACATGTATAACACACATAAATAGTTCTGACTATATCATTATGTCTATTAATTTTTTAATTTGAGGTACCGTTGGTTTGTAAAGTATTAAAACATACGTCTCTGTCCTCCGCTATACGGCAATTTGACTTTGCGATCCTCACCTCTGACTCGGGGGTGTACCGTACTTTTTCCGTTGAGGGCAAACTTTTTAGTTATACGGTGAAGAAAAAGGACAACATCTGAAAAAGAAGCGCTTCACCTATTGCTGGCTCAAGAGCTAGGTTATCGGACCCGAAAAATCCCGCCCGCCATCGTCATAGCTCCTCAATGATACTTTTCCTTATCGTGATTGATTTGATGTTGGAGATGGTAATAGGATTTGTTATGAATTTGGCCGTTCGGCCAGTAAACAAACGGTGCCAAGTATTGATTGGTGCAAAACTTGAAATTACATACAGGCTCTTAACAAAAAGGAGGCCAGCACCTCAATGGTATCAAAACATAGTACGAGGCGGTAATGGAAAAAGAAATAAAGAAATAAAAAAAGAAAAGGAACGCTCTCGTGAGGAGCATGCAGAATGATCTCGGTTTATATTCCGACTTAGAGAAGGTAGTTGTCTTTGAAGATGAAGATAAAAATACAAAAAGGTGTTGATATAGTAGACCACAGCGGCTGCTGCGCTGAATTTTGAACGGATTAAGAAGATAGAGAGTAAAAAGGTTATTTTTACTCTGAGTAAAGATAACTGGTAACCAGTTCAGGGGGTACCCTGAAATGGTTGCCAGCCAGTCACAGGGCACTCAGAGACATATAATCCATTCACACCTAGGGACAATTTGGACCGGCCAATCCACCTGAATGTGGATTGGAAACCGGAGTTCCGGGACGAAACCCACCCAAGCATGTGGAGAACATGCAAACTCCACACAGGAAGGCTAGTAGCTAGATTTAATCCCATGACCTCAGAACTATGCTGCAGACGCACTAATAACTCAGCCGCCGTATTGCCCTATATATGTATATTATAAATATGTATTTATTTATTTTATTTTTTCTATTCATTGGCAGATCCGTATTTTTTTATTCTAAGGATTTTTTTCTATGCTTTTTTCACCTTCTAAAATAAACCTCATGTTTCTCATTTCAGGTACGCCATTCTTCTGATGTTACTATAATTGACATTATTGTTTTTGTAATAATTTCCCCAAGATATCTTAAAGAAAAAGTGCTGTTTGAGAAAAATCCTCATAAAGATCATTTCACGTATTACTTATCCACTTGGTTTTTAGTAATAAGCTCAATTTTTGTTTTTCCCTTTAGCAGATCATATATTTTATTTCAAGGATGTTTTTTATGTCACAATTGCCCATTGCCCTCACCTGGGTCGTTTGGCACCAGCACCTGCTCGTTGCCTCCTATTTAAACTCTGTGCTTCCATTCACTCCTTGTCAGTCTGTCAACGAACCTCTGCACTTGCAAGACGTGCATTTTGACTCCGTCCGGTATCCTGCTTGTGATTCCAGTATCCGGTATCGATCCCGTCTGTACCGTCCTGTGTGGTATCTTGCTCCAGTATCTGGTATCAATCCCATCTGTTCTGTCCTGTCCGGTATCTTGCTCCAGTATCCAGTATCGATCCTGTCTTTCCAGTCCTCTAGCCTGATCGTGTATCCGGTATCGATCCCGTCCGTCCAGTCTGGTATCTTGCAGTTGTATCCGTTATCAATCCCATCTGTCCTGTCCTGTCCGGTAGCCTGCTCGTGTATCCGGTTTCGATCCCGTCCGTCCCGTCCTGTCCGGTATCTAGCTGTTGTATCCAGTATTGATCCCGTCCGTCCCGTCCTGTCCGGTATCTTGCTGTTGTATCCAGTATTGATCCCGTCCGTCCCGTCCTGTCCGGTATCTTGCTCCAGTATCCAGTATTGGTCCCGTCCTGTCCGGTATCTTTCTCGTGTATCAGGTATCAATCCCGTCTCTTCCGTTCTGTCTAGTATCTGCTCGTGTATCCTGTATAGGTCCCGTCTGCCTGTCTGGTTTCGATCCCGTCTGCCCCTGGCTTCCTGTTTTACGACGCCTGACTTCTCCGTCTCACTTCTTCTGCCTAGCGATCGCTTAATCACTGGTGTTTGTGTTTACGCACATGACTGCTCCATTTCAGTAAAACAAAGCTTGTGCGAAAACGTTACACGTCTGGGTCCACCCTCTGTTCGGGTTCTGACATTCATCTAAAATAAACTTTATTCATTCTATTTTCAATTAAGGGATGTTATTCTTGTTATTGTGACTATAATAATTGTTCTTGTAATATTATTTCCCAAGATATGCCATATGTCCCATTTTTAATTTATGATTATGAAAAAGTTAGAAAAAATAGTTAAAACATTAACAAAAAATAAAAATCCTCAAAACGATTTTTTTCACTTAACACTTATTCACCTGATTTTTTTTAGTATTAGACTCTATTGTTTTCTTTTGTTTCTTTTACGAAACATAGTAATTAGAAGAACTTTAAATTTGAGCAAAAGTATGTATCATGTCATATTTTTACTAGAAATCAAAGTACAGGTATATTGGAAAATAGAAGTCATTTGATATTCTGTTATCCAATGTACTGTACCGTAAAAAAATGAAAATAGAAATACTTACAATGAGCCCAATGTGCTCCGTGACTGGAACATCGACGATAAAAGTAGGTTAAAAGTAGATAGGCAAGGAGGGGGGAATGGGATAAAGGCTCTTTGAACTCAACTGGGCCATGTTAACTGCAATTTGTTTTTTCTCTGTACATCTATAGTTGATATTTTGTTACAGTCGTATACTCTCTGTCTCGAAGTACATCATCAAGTTATGTTTACATGTCACTCTGTTTATGTTCTCCCTGAAAATAACAAAATTAGCGCGGAAAATGCACTTTCCTTTTAAAATCGAGAATCGAAATTGCAATTGTTTTTTTTTTTCCAAAATTGTTTAGCCCTAGTCTGTGGTCTGTGCAGCCCTTTGAGACTCCTTGTGATAAAGGCCGTCACAAATAAACATCATCGAGAAAAGATTTGACTTAAAACTTTTGAAGGACACATCACCTTTAAGGATGATATTTGGTATCATTTTGCTCTCCAGGAAACGAAAACCTTTTCCTTGAAGTAAATTCTGAGTTAAAGTCATTTGCTCCAATCAGATACAAATTCAAGTTCCTCCAAATGACTTTTTCCCCTTTTTGCTTTCGCCGTTTTTGGTGGCCTGGCAGGTGCAAAAAGCTATTTGTCTAATTTAGGTTATTTGCCCAGTTTTCTCCTTTGTTTTTTTTCTCTCTCCATGGTGTAATTATACTTTAGTTATTAAGCTGTCATGGTAACAGGATTGTTATCTTTGGCGCTAATGCCAAAATGCCTTTTTGTTTTCGTGTGTTGGTTTTAATCACGCTTGGTACCCCTGGTAAGGTCTATTCAGGGGTACCGGAGAGGAGGGTCCGCCAGGAATCTCGGATTTAAGAGGAGCAATGTGGTTTTCGTCCCGGCCATGGAACAGTGGACACGCGTGACACCCTCTGCAGGGTCCTTGAGGGTGCATGGGAGTTTGCCTATCCGGTCTACATGAGTTTTGTGGACTTTTGTGGAGAAGGCATTTGACCGTGTTCCTCGGGAAGCCCTGTGGGGGGCGTGCTTTGGGAGTATGGGGTACCGCACGGTCTCCGTACTGTAAAGTATTTTATGTGTTTATTTCTATGTCTTTGATATTTCACGATTGATATTTATGTTTGTCCTATGCATTTAATTATGTGTCTATGTATATATCTTTTATGTTTTTGTTAATTATGCGTTTTTTGTCAGAACCTGAACAGACGGTGGACCCAAACGCAAAACGTTTTCACACCAAGCTTTATTTTACGGAAACGGGGCAGTCATGCGCGGGAAAACAAACACCAGCAATTAGGCAATCGCCGGGAAGAAGAAGTGAGACAGAGAAGTCAGGCGTGGGAAAATAGGAAGCCAAAGGTAGACGAGATCGAAACCTGACAGGACAGATGGGATCGATACCAGATACGAGATACACGAGCAGATAACGGACAGGACTGGACAGACGGGATTGATAACTGATACAAGATGCACGAGGAAGATACCGGACAAGACAGGACAGATACCAGATGATGAATAAACAAGCAGGATACCGGACAGACGGGATCGATACTGGATATTGAATACTCGAGCAGGATACCGGACAGAGGGGATCGATACCGGATCGTGATGCACGAGCAAGATAACCGGACAGGACGGGACAGACGGGGTCGATACTGGATACAGGATGCACCAGTAAGATACCGGACAGGACGGGATCGATACCGGCTACTGGATACACGAGCAAGATATCGGACAGGATGGAACTGACGGGATCGATACCGGAAACAGGATGCATGAGCAAAATACTGGACAGGACGGGATCAATACCAGATACTGGTTGCAGGAGCAGGCTACCGGACAGAGTCAAAATGCATGCCTTAGAAGTGCAGAGGTTGGTTGACGGACTGACAAAGAGTGAATGAGAGCACTGAGTTTAAACAGGAGAAGAGCCAATCAGGCAATGAGCAGCAGCTGGCGCTAAACGAGCAGGCACAGGTGAGGGCAATTGTGACAATTTTTTAGATGTTTTTTTTTAATGAATTAATTTTTTGTATTTATTTCTTTAAGGATATTTTTGTTTGTGTTGATTTTTGAATATGTTTGTGTTTTTTAAACCCATCTTTCTTTCATTCATGATTTATAATTGATATGTATGTGTCTATGTATCCATTTATTATGTGTGTATATATATATATATATATATATATATATATATATATATATATATATATATATATATATATATATATCTCATCTCATCTCAATTCATTAGCTGCACCGCTTATCCTCAGTAGGGTCGCGGGGGTGCTGGAGCCCATCCCAGCAATCATCGGGCAGTGGGCAGGGGACACCCTGAACTAGTTGCCAGCCAATCACAGGGCACACAGGGACAGACAACTCACTCGCTCATTCACACCTAGGGACAATTTGGCCCGGCCAATTCACCTGAAATGCAAGCACAGGGAGAACATACAAACTCCACACAGGAAGTCTGGAGCTGGATTTGAACCCACGCAGGAGGTTCCCATGACTTGAACTGTGCCGCACATGCGCTAACCACTGCGCCGCCATGCTGCCCATATATATATATATATATATATATATATATATATATATATATATATATATATATATATATATATATATATATATATATATATATATATATATATATATATATATATATATATATATATATATATATATATATATATATATATATATATATATATATATTATAATATATATACTATATACATGTTTATTTGATTATTTTTATTTGACAAAAATCTTACTTTCTCTCCCATGTCCCCTTTTGGCCCAGGAAGTCCATGGACACCAGGAAGACCAGCATCACCCTAAAATAAAAACAAAACATAAAATAAAGTTCTAATTTAACAAAAACTATGCAAACAAATATTATTTTTGAAACATACTTTTGTCAAATAATTCAGGGAAATATGATAACACCTTTTTTCAGAACGGTCAATATTGATACCAGGTACTAACATAGATACCGCTAGTAAATCCAATTCCCTTCCCTCAAAACGGCTAATAATGTCCTCTAAAGTTAATGTTTAATGTTGATAGAATCCCCCCCTCTGAATTCGAGTTCCTGTTTGTTATATCGCCACTAGATGGCAGCCGATACTTGTATCGAATACAGTTATAAGCTCCGATCCTTTTTAAAGCCTGGTCTCAGCATCAACACGGATACCTGTATTTGGTACTTGCGTATTCTTATTTGTGAAAACTAATTTTGGCTTTTTGTTTATATTGACAAAAGAATAATACTGTCATAATTCAGATCTCAGGTTTGATCCAACCCCCAAACCCCCAGAGCCATTTCTCTTGCTTGCTTGCCCCAACCGCATTTGGTCACTCACTTCCTGGCTCTAATTTTCCCCCACCCCTGGTGTGACCTGTCCTGATTAACCTCCAATCGCACCTCTCCCTCTTCACAAATTAAACATTGTGTTTCCTTGTCTTGGTGCTAGTTCGTTGCCCCTTTTGTGATGTCCCAAGCCTTGTTGTCACAGATTTTTTATAGAGTGTTTCGACCCCTCGCTCAGCCTTCTAGATCACAAGCACTGCCTGCTGGAAAATTGACCCCTCGACTGCCTCTGACCACGATTGCTGCCTATGGTGTTATAGATACTCTTTCCCTGATACTTGACTCCCATGTGTCGAACCCTGCCTGAAATCAAACCTTTCTTCTGCATTATGCTTGTATACCACTCTGAGCGGCCTTGACAGATACATCATAAAAAGCTGGGGTCTCCAACATAGTGCCCGCGGACACCAGGGTGACCAATGAGGGCAGCTGAGGCAAATGGCTTACCAGTACTGGGTCATTGTGATTTTCTAGTAAAATTAATGTTTTCTGGTGGTTGACTGAATCAATTTAACCCGACATCCAACTTCACACACTTTTTCTTTCTCTATATTTTTCTCTTTGTTTCTCTTCTCTATCTTCCTCTCATTTTGTCTATCTTCCTCTCTTTTTCCTGTCATTCTCTTTCTTTCTCTCTCTATTTTTCTTTCTTTTTCTGTCTTTCTCTCAGTCTCTGTCTCTCCCTATTTATATTTCTATCTCTTTCTCTCTTTCTCCCTCCCTTTCACGCCTTCCCTCCCTCCCTCTTTTGCGCTCTCTCTTGCTTTTACCCTTTCTCTCTCTTTCTCTCTTCTTTCCTTTCTCTTTCTTACTTCCAATAACTAACCCGGTAATAACATAGTAATAATATAGTAATTAGTACAAGATACATTGTTATTTTAAAAATGCAAATCAAACTAGGTGTTTTTTGCACGAATAAGTACCAAACAGTAGGTCTCAGCTTGAAAAATGTTGGAGACTCCCTAAAAAAAACGGAACATACTATATTTGAATTTTAATCCAGGCTCCATGTGAACAGCACAATTACTATTTTCCGATGATCAAAGATCCGTAGTAAAGGGCATCAAGAGCATCAGATTTATATCGGCAATGCTTGTTATCCAGAGGGGGGAAGGTATAAAGGTCCTTTAAGTGGACACGAGGTGTTTGTAAAGGCCTCTGTGAATCATTGTTGACAGGGTTACAATAGACACAAGAGGCGCTCAATTAAGGTCCCCCCTGTTGCTTCCGATTGATCGTACCTTTTCAGCCGGACATTGACATCTGTCACTGGGCGAAGAGGGGAGCTGAGACAGCATCCGAGGGACGGGGAACGAACTCCTGTTAAATGCGCTCTTGTCTTCGCACTGGATCGATGCAAAAGATACGGATCTGATTAGCAGGGACACACAGTAACTGTTTTTTTCTATCAATAATCAATAAAATATTCCCTCGTTTTAACTGCATAGTATAATTAGGGGGAACATGGCGTGCAAAATCCAAATATTTCTCTGTGTGTTATTTTTGTTTACAATTACAATAACATGCAAGAAATGTTGAGACTAGCGCTTGGTTTTATCAAGCAATCGATCAATACTTTAGCATATTGACACAATATTGTGAAGAGCACTAAAACTGACATAAATATTTCAAATTTGTGTATTTGATTATGGGTGTGTTCATTATGTGAAAATATGATATCTCTAAACATTATAAAAGAGCTCCAGTACTGAATTGCACACGTCAATTTACTTATTATCAATTGGCGTTCGGCATTTGTAGCTATAATAAAAGTAAATATTATATACAAATACCGAGGCAAAGAAGTGAAAAAACAAAACCCTTTCCCTGTAAAAAAAAAACAATACATAAATAAATAGATTAAAAATACATTTGAGTGTGCTTGTAAGCAAAATATGTAAAAAAAATAATGAAGAAATCATCTCCAGTACAAAAATTGAAAAAATACAAAAAATACAATAAATGGTTAAAAGAAGCAAACAAATAAATAAATAAACCTGGAAACGACACACGTAGAATAAGAAAATTGAAATATAAATACTTAAAAATACAACACAAAATAAAATTAGATTAATAATAGATTATTTTTTAAATAAAGAATAAATAAATCCAAACAAAAAACAAACCACCAAACAAAAGTGTAAAAAAAGCAAATGATTAAGAAAAAAACAGCAAAAAACCCAAACAAAAAAACACAAAAAAATATTCCCAATTTAAAGTATAAAAAATAGAATACAGAAATCATAAGAGATAAAGAAAAATCAAAGTGCCAAATAAAATAACATCGAAACAGTTAGAACAAACAAAAAAATAAACCCAAAATCAACCCACTACATAACAAACAAAAAAATATAGTGTGCTTGGTAGAAAAAAAAAATAAAATCAACAAAATCTTAATTTCCTACATAAAAACAAATCAAACAAAACCAGATTTAAAAATAAAATATGAACAAATTAAAGTAAACCTCCAAAAAGTAAAAAATAATCCAAAAAAAAAAAAAAAATCAAAACCAAACAAATCTAGACAAATACCCAGATTTTAGTGTTCTTGTTAGTTAAAACAGATAAAAATAATAATTCATAAATCCTCCATTTGCTGTTCTAACCAAATACCATAAACAAAAACTGAAAAAAATGGCCCTTAACTATAAATAGTTCTTATTACATACTGAAATTCATAATCTAATGTGTTTACTACAAATGACACATGATAATATTATGTTCCAGACACAGTAAAAGCATTTTACCTTTGTCTCCAGGACCTCGCAGCAAGTTTCCATATCGACGATATACGGATCACAGTACAGGATCATTTGTTTGACTTCCACCTGGGAATTAAAAAAGCATTCGTTTAGTCGGATGTTTTGCATGAAGAAATGTATCTAAAATAAAAATGAAATATCCTGTATATGCTGATCATTTTGTATTATTTGCAATTTATATTTGAGTATTTTGATTAACCTCCATTTTGGTGTAACAAATCTGTTCTGATGTGGGGATCGCTAAGTGAAATTACCATATAGGAGCGGATAGAAACCTAGAAAGTAATTTGCTCGGGAACCCCGGTATCCTCCCAAAAATTATGTATAAAATATATAGTAAGTACTACATTTGTGTAATTTATGCACATATGATTAAAAAACTTTATGAATGTACAAGCAAAGGTAAAATTAAATTTAACTCACTATGTTGACATGAGATTTGAGCGGGTCGAGTGGAGTTGTGGGTGGATGCAGAGGCGGTGGCGGTGCGTTAAAAATGAAACTGACCTATGAAATTAAGTTTGTGAGGATTTTAATGCCCTTAGAAGATTTCCTTACTTTAATCACGTCCATATTTATTAGAGTCCCGATCGTCAATTGGTTATGACCATATTGCTAAGCGAGGGTAGATATTTGTGTGCCCTCTTTAATTTCATGATAATTGAAAGCTTCGTTGACATGGTTATCATGTTTTTGCTTCTACCTTTAGCATCACCTATAGTGAATCAATTCAGTACAAAAAATACAGTATTTTATCGCCAACTTGCGAAGTCTATGATTTTGAACTGAACTCAACTGTTTTGTTTTATGCTAAGTAGTTTTATACAGCACTTTTGAGTGGCATTTTTAATTTTTGACTGAAAAGTTCTTTACAAAAAATTTTGTCACGGTTGCCTTGGCGCCCAATTGGTCCCGCCCGTGTGGCACCAGCTGCGGCTCATTGACAGATTGGCTTTCTGTCTATTTAAGATCAGTTCTCTCATTTGTTCTTTGTCAGTCCGTCAACGAACTTCTGCAAGACGTGGGTTTCGACTTGGTCCTGTTCCTGTTGGTATTTCTTGTCCGGTATTGTTCCCGTTTATTTTGTCCTGTTTAATTTAGATTTCCAGTTTTATTTCCGTCTATTCTTATCCTGTTTATTATTTTCTCCAGTTTTCGTTTGCATCAAGTGTGTCCTGTTTATTTTCGATATCCTGTTTCATTGTCTATCCTGTCCGTCCCGTCCTGTCCGGTATCGACCCCATCTGTCCGATATCAACTCGGGAAACTGGTATTGATCTCGTCGGCCTCTGGCTTCCTATCATTTCACGCCAGACTGCTGCCTAACGTGCATGACTCCCCATATCCCGTAAAATAAAAGGCTTGTGTGAATAACGTCATGCGTTTGGGTCCTGATCCTGTTCTGGTTCATGACAGTTTTGATTTGATTAGAGTTGATATTGTTTAAGAAAAAATACTCTAGTGCTAGTGAAAACAGGTTAGCAGGATTTAAAAGTCCAACACAGTTTTCTTAAAAAAATAAGCACAAAAACGTTAAAAATCTGTAGTAGAAAAACAGAAGTAGCACGCACATCCACAGGCCGCCCGTCCTGTATCCTGGTGGCAATGAGCGTTCTCCCAGTGGGGTCGATGGCATCCCTTTCAGTGATCAGCCTCCGTTCGATCAGTTTACAGTCCATGTAAACGGAGACGATGTTACTCTGGACGGAAAAGCTCAACTTGTGCCACTGCCGGTCAAAAAGTGGGTGCAGGTCGCGGCTTTTAAAGGTGTAGCGGAGAACGTTCTTGGGAAGGCTCTGCGAGGAGAACTCCAGCGATTTCTTGCCGCCGTCTACTATGATGGACACCTGTGGGAGGATAAGGAAGGCCACAATATTAATATTAAATGGAATATTGAGTAACCGCTTGGAAATTTGTTTTTGGGAGGATAAAAATACATACTATGTCTCTAAATATGACTTTGAGATATACAGTATTTAATATGACAAAAAACAATATATTTAAAATTGCCATTCAGTTCACGGATCTCTTAATCGCCTGCGTCGAACGCAACTCTGGACAGCCTACCCACAGCTGACAGTTCCTTGCTTTCTTTTTGGGTTGTGGCAAAATTGGCAACAGTACATTACTTGATGTTGTTCGCCCATTTCTTTTTTAGTCTTCCTCTCCCCCTTCCCCCCTTGACTGTGATCGGAGAATGATCTTGGCCAGTCCTGATGATCTTGTGACGTGACCATAATTCTGAAGTCTTGGCACCGTTCTTGTCAGGGTCCAATGTGCCCTCTGATTGTGTTGCACACTGTTTTGTTTGTCACATGTGCTATGTCTCCAATTCCTAGAAATTTCCTGTAACATCGCATCTCCATGGCCTGGATTTTCTTTTCCAGCTTTGCTGTGAGCGCCCTTGTTTGCAAGCGTAGAAGAAGATGGAAGTAACCAGAGCTAGCGTGAGTCTGATCTTGGATTTCACTGCTATGTTCTCCTCTCTCCAGGTAGTTTTAAGTCTTACAGTCCTGTTCTTCTAATGCGATATCATCAGCAAAACGGAGGTTAATGACATTGAGTCCCTCAATGGTGATTGTACCTTCATGTTTGTCCAGAGCTTTGGACTTGATTCTCTCCAGGAAGATGTTGAATAAAGCTGGACAGAGAATGCAGTCATGTGTGGCACCCAATGTGTTTTGAAACCATACTCTAATGACACCATTGATCAGTACCACACTGTTGGCATTGGCATACGGCTGTTTAATGGTCTGAGCTAGTCTCTGACCCATGTGGTACTTCATGGTGGTTTCCCATAAAGCAGCTTGCCACAATCTGTCAAATGCCTTCTTGAAATCCATAAAAAACATGATAGAGGTTTCTCTGGTGTTGTTGGAACTTCTTGCACAGGATACGCAGATTAAAAATCTGTTTTGTGGTGCTCCTTCACTCCCAAAAACCTGCCTGTTCTTCAGCTTGGGTGCTTTCAGCCGGTGGTTTTAGTCTGGTCAGTAGGAGTAATAATAACCTGCATGCATTTACTCATTCATTTATAATATTGACATTAGGGAACGGAATATTATCAGGTCGATATTTATCAAACCGATAAGTACTCACTAGACGGCACACTATAATATACAATCAGCAGACACTTTAAGTTAGAAAGATTCTGGGCATCCACGGTAAGTTCATTACAATATATTTTATTTTTCTATAAAAGTAGTAGCATAACCCAGTTGCGTCTCCTCTCTACCACTCTGGAGAGCTGGACCATAATCAGTTGTGTGGCTTGGGATGTGTGCAGCGCTGTTGTGATTGAATGGGCTTCTAAAATTATTGAGTATGCTAGGTTTTGTATTGTTTAGAAAACTTTTTTGAAGAGGGAGGGTCACCCACCATTTTGGCTTGAATTTACCTGTGTAGATAGGCATAACCACTGGCTGGTTAAACCCATCTACACAGGTAAATATGTTTTCATCTTTATCAGAATCTTTATATAATTTTCCTTTGCATTAAGATGGTAAAGTGTTTTCTGTTCAGATTCAGATTCAGATTCAGATCTACTTTATTGTCATTCTAGTACACGTGTATACAGAACGAAATGTCGATGGATCTGACTCCCACAGTTTCCCTCAGTGTCCTTCAGTGTACAGATATAAATAAAGCTGTATTGTGTTATTTACCATAGTGCCGATAGTGCAAGAAGAGACGCTAACCAGATGTGCAAGATGGGCAGTCAGGTTAACAAGTCAGGTACACAGTACCATTATATTGTAAACAATAACACTGTAAGTAATAACACTGTAAGTAACAATAGTGCAGAGATCAAATGTGCAAGGAGTGGCAAGCTATAAAAAAAACTGCCACTAGTGCAAAAGTCAAATTAGCAGCCGTTTAGATTTAAGTTAACTATATGTTAGATTGACCATTTAACAGTCTAATGGCCAGGGGGACTAGACTATTGCGGAGCCTGGTGGTCCTGCACCGCACACTGCAGTACCTCTTCCCAGAGGCTAGCAGAGTGAATAGTCCATGATGGGGGTGAGAGGGGTCCCCGGTAATGTTCTTAGCATGGGATAAGCAGCGCTTCTGGCCAATGTCCTGAATGGAGGGAAGTGTAGTCCCGATTATTTTCTCCGCTGTCCTCGTTACCCTCCTCACACTACCCCAGTCGGTAGCGCTGCAGCCTCCACACCACACAGAGATACAGCTGGTCAGGATACTCTCTATGGTGCCCCTGTAGAATGTGATGAGGGATGGTGGGGGCAGGTGGGCTCTCCTCATCCTCCGCAGGAAGTACAGGCGCTGCTGTGCCCTCTTAACCAGAGATGCAGTGTTCACGGACCAGGTGAGTTTGTTTGTGATGTGCACCCCTAGGAACTTGATACTGCTGACAACCTCCACAGCCTTGTTGTTGATGCAAAGTGGGGCATGGTTGGGCTGGTTTTTCCTAAAGTCGACAATGATCTCTTTAGTCTTGTCAACATTCAGGACCAGGCTGTTGTCCTTGCACCAGCCCACCAACTGCTCCACTTCCTCTCTGTAGGCCAGGTCGTTGTCATCCCTGATGAGGCCCACCACCTCACCTTAACTTAACATATACCTGAATTTCCGCCTAATAAAAATGATTTATGAGAGGTCGCTGCTGTTCCATTCATTCAAATTCTTCCTCTATGGCAAAGTGGGCCGGCTTTGGGGAGAAAACTCTGGCCCTGCATATATGTATATTATATATTTTCCAGTTCAGAATAAAAAACAGTTTGAAATAAGATACCAAAACAATAAACATAATAAACAAACCAAGCAAATAAAAAAACAAAAGAATCCCAGACAAACACAAAAATTCAGATTTGTTACATTATATTCTTTTTTGTTTAAAACGAAAACCAAAACAAAAATGAAATCAAAAAACAAAAGATTAAAATGGATAGCAAACCAAGAATAAACCAAAGAAGGGAAAAAAACTCCCCAAAACAACACAACAAACAGACAAGCCAACATATAATACAAAAACAAAAAACAAAATATATACAATTGGTTTTGAGTGTTTTTTGTGGATTTTCGAAAAAAAAAAGTCAGTTGCCGTTCAAAACAAAGCAAAACAAAAATTGGAAGACCTAAGAAAAAGTGAAAGAAAACAAGAACCCAAATTATGAACCAGAAAACAACTCTTGGAAAGAAATATTAATCCATAAATCCATAGATTTGGTTTTGCTAATGACAAGATTTTGGCAGTACGCCTACCTGAGTGTCTCCATCTTGGTCGAATACCTGCCAAAGATACCAGCGGTCTCTTTTTGTCGTCCTTCTCACACGAAAGACTGTGACCAGGGAGAATTCACCCGGCAACCCGTTCGGAAAAATTTGCCTGGAAAAATTCAGATAATCAATAATGTCATATATACAAATGTGTATATATAGAATACATTGATTAAGCATAGTAACAATATTGCTTATTTTGTCTATCCTAATATTCGTTAATTTTCTTAAGCTATTTTCTCTCCTTTTAAATGTTTTATTACATGTTCATCCTGGAGTGTAATCTCCACTCCAACAACATACACCGACCCCTTTGAGGTTGAATAATTTTACACGGCCATGCTCAACTAATGAAAACATATCGGCATCGATCCAGAATCACGTCCACCAATCAAAAGACGAGCATTTATGTATTTGACCTCAGCCGCTCGGGAAGGTCGAAGAACAATTCCCAGCCGGAGGAGGAAGAAGCTATAGGGGACGACGATATATCGTCTTTTACGTGGACACACTTGCATGAATTACAGCTTGCTCGTCTCTCCTGACTTTTATAGATTGCATTATAAAAATAAAAAAAACACAACAAAAACAACCTCACTTTTAAAACATTGTTTTTCTTAACCCGGGTTGGGAGCAAAAGACAACAAAATCCAAATCAGAAAAAAGTAAAAGATAAATAAGTGTACGATTTCTCCTTTGCATTGTGTAAATTTCTTCGGGGAGATCATGGGGTATTTGATTACACCAATCACGATTTATCGATTTCAGGTTAAAAGATCCTCGATTGGTGACCTAATGCTCTTTGTTAGGAAGAGGACACCGTTTTTTATGAAGGATTACATATCGTACCATATGAAGATTTTGAGTTTCTCAATCGATTGATTTTCACTTCAATTAACATTAATGCAAGAAGACACATGGGGCAGATCCACTATATAATGTTCCAAACCCAACTAGTTATAACAGAACGAAACATGTAAGTAGGACAAGGTTCTAAGGACGAAGGGAACATACACACCTGTGAGTAAAACAACTACAACTAGCTCAAACTGAACAAAACATGAACAGGACAACAAAAGAAACATTCCGCTATGTGGACAAATAACAACCTTGAGATACAATGCAAGTACGCAAACCTGCTCTAACTGAAGAACAACATGAAAGGAAGATACTGAAGGACGTTCAAACACTAACTAGCTTTAATGGAAAAAGAACATGAAAGGAAGGCAACACTGGCCAGCTCTGACAGAACCAAATTGTTTAAAAAAATGTTGAGAAAATGGTTTATATACAAAAAAAAGGTAAATGGTATTTGATAGTGTACAGAAACAAAACAACACTATTTATTAATATGTACAGAGCTCAAAAACATCCAAGCTCATCCAACACAAACTTGACTACATATCCCTACAACATTACAGTGAAATGCTAACAAGATCCAAACGAACAAAACATGAAAGTTGGAGAACCCGGTATATGTTGGAATATCCACTGGTCCTAATTGATCAAAACATGAAAAAAGGAAGATAGAGGGAACATACTCCCCCATAGGGACGACAACAACTATACAATTTTCTAACTCTGACCACCTGTAACAGGACAAAACATGAAAGGGGGGCAATGCAAGATACATTCCCACACATGAACCATACGAAGCAAGCAACTAACTCTAACGGTATCTGAACAAAAGCATGAACGTAAGACGCAAAGGATGCTTGAACACTATTTAGATCTAATTTAACAAAACATGAATGGAGAAAGGCATAGTATGTTTGAATAGTAACTACTTCCAAATGAACAAATTATGAAAGAAAGAAGACACAGGGACAATACTCATGCATGTATTGACAGACTACGTAATGATCCAACCCCAACCAACACTAACTGAACAAAAACATGAAAGTAAGACAACGCAGGATGCTGAAACACTTTTTAGATCTAATTTAACAAAACATGAAAAGAGGGAGACAGAGGATATGTTGGAATATTAACTAGTCTCAAATGAACAAGTAATGAAAGTAGGATGACACGGGGACAACACTCATGCATGCATAGACAAACTACAGAAGGTTCCAACCTCAACCAGCTCTAACTGAACAAAACATTGAAGTAGGGGCGGCCCAAGAACGTTCGTATATATGGTATGAACAAAAACGAGAGTGAAATGACGCCGAGACAATGAAATATTTTGCAGGCACGTTAGCAAGCTGTAAATGAACAAAACATAAAAGACACCATTATTATTCTTCAACGTCCACTGCCCCATGTTTAACACCAACAGTGGTTGTTTGACCTCAACCAAAATCTCAGCCGAGGTTACTTAGCAAATACAGAAACACGAGCGAGGCTCTCCCATTAGGGCGAAAGAAGCTTCGGTGTCTTCCAGGAAATCCAATCCCGTAGGATTATTTAAGAGGAGCCGGCGGAATCGGATTGCAACAGATGGAACCATCCGAGCTCAAATGTTACCCCAGTTGGCTCACGTCCCCATCAGCGACACACGATCCCGCGAGGGGATCAAAGATGGGCTCAACGAGGTGAATTGTTAAGTTGCGTGCCCTTTTGTTGAGACTCAGGGCTTTTACAATGACTTAGCACGGGACCAAAACGCGCTAATGATCTGTAGGAAATATGGTGGGGATCTACCGTTTGTGTACAAGGTCATGCTTATAATCTGAAACAATTTCAAACCGTAGCTCATTATCCTGATATAACCCAGTTAATGCTACTCCATAAGAATAAGTTGTATCTTTTTCTTAGCCAAGGCATGTGTCACCTAGGCATTATAGTTAATACTGACAAGCTATGGTCTCTCCCACAATACCTTGTTAACCAAAGCTGTGTAATGTTATTGAAAACATAAATAAAAACGCACATAAAAATGGATTCTGCGTGATTTTTTTTTCAAATATGTTATGCAGTAAAAACTTTTTTTTTAAAATATCAATTATTGGTATCGATCTTCGGAAGCAGAATTTTATATTTCATTGGTATTGGTGGGGAAAAATATATTGTATTTATCTAAAACTGTGGTGAAGACATTTGATTCATATTTAGGGGCCAAAAAGTACTGTAACAAAGTCAAAACTGTCAAAAATAAATAAACCATAATGTTTCAACCCCAACCAGCTCTAACAGAACAAAAATGTGAAAGCCAACTCGGGATATAATTGGAATACCAATTGCTTTATAATAAAAATATGCAGAAGCAAGAAGATATAGTGAAAACATACATTGATGGAACAACTCAATTGATTCAATTGGTCCCGCCAGTGTCTCATGAACTTGTATTCTTACAAATATAATTGGTATTTTTACATATATATATATATATATATATACTGGACTGTCTCAGAAAATTAGAATATTGTGATAAAGTTCTTTATTTTCTGTAATGCAATTAAAAAAACAAAAATGTCATACATTCTGGATTCATTACACATCAACTGAACTATTTCAAGCCTTTTATTATTTGAATATTGCTGAATTTGGCTTA
Organism: Urocampus carinirostris; assembly: GCF_059441175.1. Lineage (NCBI taxonomy): Eukaryota > Metazoa > Chordata > Actinopteri > Syngnathiformes > Syngnathidae > Urocampus > Urocampus carinirostris. The sequence continues at coordinate 25,011,582 of NC_142361.1, forward strand.
CAGCTTAAGAAAACTCAAAAATCCTATCTCAAAATATTAGAATATCATGAAAAAGTATACAAGTAGGCTATTCAACTAATCACCTGAATCATCTAATTAACTCGAAACACCTTGCGAGGGTTTCCTGAGCCTTAAAAACACTCAGCTTGGTTCAGTAAACTAAATCACAAGTATGGGGAAGACTGCTGATCCAGAGGACCATCATTGATACCCTCCATCAGGAGGGTAAGACACAAAAATAAATTTCTCAAAGAGCAGGCTGTTCACAGAGTGCAGTTTCAAAGCATATCCACAAAAAGTCTGTCGGAAGGGAAAAATGTGGCCGGAAACGCTGCACAACCAAGAGAGATGACCGCAGCCTTAACAAAATTGTGAAGAAGAGCCGCTTCCAGAATTTGGGGGAGCTTCAAAGACAGTGGGCTGAAGCTGGAGTCCAGGTATTAAAAGCCACAGTTCACAGACGTGTCCGGGAAATGGGCTACAATAGCCGTATTCCCATGGTCAAGCCACTTCTGAACTCAAGACAACGGAAGAAGCGTCTGACTTGGGCTATGGAGAAGAAGCACTGGACAGTTGCAGAGTGGTCCAAAGTCCTCTTTTCAGACGAAAGCAAGTTTTGCATTTCATTTGGAAGTCAAGGTGCCAGAGTCTGGAGAAAGGCTGGAGAGGAGCAAAATCCAAGTTGCTTGAAATCCAGTGTGAAGTTCCCACAGTCAGCAATGGTTTGGGGAGCCATGTCAGCTGCTGGTGTTGGTCCACTGTGTTTCATCAAGTCCAGAGTAAATGCAACTGTGTACCAAGAGATTTTAGAGCACTACATGCTTCCATCTGCTGAAAAGCTCTATGGAGATGAGGATTTCATTTTCCAGCATGATCTGGCACCTGCCCACAGTGCCAAAACCACCAGTAACTGGTGCATTGACCATGGCATCACTGTCCTTGATTGGCCTGCTAATTCCCCTGACCTGAACCCCATTGAGAATTTGTGGGGTATAGTTAAGAAGAAGATGAAAGACACCAGACCTACAAATGCAAATGAGCTGAAGGCCGCTATCGAAGCATCCTGGGCATCAATAACACCTCAGCAATGCCACAGGCTGATTGCCTCCATGCCACGCCGGATTCATGCAGTAATCCGTGCAAAAGGATTCCCAACCAAGTACTGAGTGCATCAATGGACATTTTCAAATGTTTGATTTAGTTTTGCTGTTATAAATTTATTTTTTTACTTGGTCTGAGGAGTATTCTAATATTTTGAGATAGGATTTTTGAGTTTTTTTCAGCTGTAAGCCAAAATCAGCAATATTCAAATAATAAAAGGCTTGAAATAGTTCAGTTGATGTGTAATGAATCCAGAATGTATGACATTTTTGTTTTTTTAATTGCATTACAGAAAATAAAGAACTTTATCACAATATTCTAATTTTCTGAGACAGTCCAGTATATATATATATATATATATATATATATATATATATATATATATATATATGTATATTGTCATGATTACCAATCATCTGTGCCCGCTCCTTTGGCGCCAACTGCCTCGGACTTTGATTGGCTCCCTGTCCCTTTTTAAACACACTCCTGTCCGTCCCCTTTTGTCAGTCCGTCTGCGAACCTCAGTTTACACTAGGCAAGCTTTTTTTCGACCCTGACTTTAACCTGACTGTCCCCGGCTTCGATCCGTTTTTTTTATCCTGACCACGTCTAATCTCCCGTCCCGGCTTTCCACTTTTTTGTCCTCGACCACGTCTACTCTCCTTTCCTGGCTTACTTGTATTGTATTTGTATTGTATTGTATTTATCTTATTCAGTCAGTATAAACCATAAACATGATATATACAAGAAATCATTTGACACGCGAACTCTCAATAATGATAATACAGTATAATAGATTTAAATGAATAAAAAGAATAGAGTAAAAATATATTGTAGTGTATGATACAAGGTAATTATAATTAATAGTTTAAAAATAAATAATGTGTAAATAACAAGACTAAAGTAGAATAGGTCGGAGGAACGCCGTTGGCATAATAATACTATACATAATAACCTAAATCAATTCCCGTTGAACATACGAATAGCGGAAGGGTAAAAACTCTCTTTAAGACGTGTAGTCTTGCTCACAATGGGGGTAATCAAAGTACCTGCGAGCAGGGTGACTGGGATCGTCTATAATTTTTACGACTCGCTTCCGACCCCGACCACGTTTTTGCTCTGCTGTCCCGGCTACTGGCCGGTTTTTCCGTTCCCGACACCACACCGCCATCGATTGCCACGGAAGTCCTACTTCCGTGTTCAGAGCAACCTGCTTACCGTGCCCAGCGATCACTGGATCGTGGGGGCAAGCCTTCCCTTTCTTCCAATAACACTGAGAGAAACGTAACGCAAGTGGGTCCTGTCTCTGTTCTAGTCTTGACATATATATATATGAATGATCGCAAACTCCGTAGAGTGTTTTTGTGGGTGTGTATTTGTGCTACGTATCTGTCAGTCAACACTAAAGGGCACACTTAAGTGTTTATCCCGCCCCTGCCTGCACTGTGATTAGACAACTGGGTAAAATGTGACATTGACGAGCATTGCGGTTTCCCCAAGATGAGGATGTGACAACTCTCGGCGACCAAGAAATAAACAAAGGTTTAGCACCGAGTGTTCCGTGCGGAGAACCTACCCAGCGCACCAAAATTCGCAGTATTGCCCACCCCTACTGTAAACCATCAAAGAAGAACCGGCATACCGTCATAGCAGGAACCATAAACCAGATACTCAGCACTGTAATTTACCAAATCACCGATTTAAGTCTGACATTTAAAATGCATATCATGATTTTGTCTGTGTACTCGCCAATGAATAGTATAGCATCGGCAAAGGAACAACACAAGTTATTTCTAGTCCAATTTAGATCACAGGCAATGATTTTTTGCTTTTAACTCCTGCCTCGTTTCCCATGCATTGTGGGTGTGACTTTGCTGTGTCATTGCCTTTCATAACTTGAGTATTTATGATGCAATAATTTACAAGGGCACACGTGCATCATAGATCTAGCTTCTTAATTTCGCTCTAAAAATGCACCAGATCGATGCCTTTGATTTTAAAATGTGACCCCCAGTAGATTGTCCCTGGGTCTCACAAAGTTCAGGGTTTGTACACTTCAAATACCGGAACTTTTAAAGGACTTTCAAAGCAAAGTTTCTAATATCTCCAGTGCCATTAAAATAAGAAATCTGATGTGAATCAACCCATAGCCCTATAGTTTGAGATAACTGAGTGCTGACTGTAGGGGAAAAAAAACGGAAAATTTGATAAATCCTAAGCTGAATATTAAATGAGCAGCTACAGTATCGTTCACAGAATGGGGCAAGGAAAACAAACTGATTTTCTGTGCCCCATTTTATTCATGTTTGATGCAGTCTCCATTTGGTCTACAGGTATGTTGTACCAAATTCTCTTCTTTCCTATAGGTGACACTCAATACTGTCAAACTGTAGAAAAAGGAATGTCAATTCCAAGGTTTTACTTGAACTAAGGCATTTTGAAGCAAACTTTATATAATACATGTTCTATTAAGTCAAACTGCCGAGAAACATGGCAACAATTTCAAGCATTTTCAAGCGCTTCACCCATAATTCAAGCATTTTCAAACCCAAAACATACCATTAAAATTCAAGCATTTAAGGATTTCAAACACTAGTACAAACCATAAAAAGTATATGGCAAACACAGAAACAACAATATAGTATTCCAAAACTTAACAAGCTCCAATAAACTCAACATGACAAATATAAAATCCAAAGTTTTACTTGAACTAAGGCATTTTGAAGCAAACTTGTATTGTTTTTATTATTTAATGCGTCTTCAATTGAGTCAAACTGCAGAGAAACATGGCAACGATGTCAAGCATTTGCAAGCGCTTCACTCAAATTTCAAGTATTTTTTAAACCCAAAACATATTATTTAAATTCAAGCATTTAAGGATTTCAAACTCTAGGACGAACCCTGAAAAGTATATAGAAAACACAGAAACTATTACATAATATTCCAAAACTTAACCTGCTTAATAAACTCAACATGCAAGAAATACGACAATAAATGTAGTACATAGAGCCTCTACCACCAGTTAAGCCTGCGGGATACTTACAAAATAAGCAAGCCAAAAGAATTTACCTAAAATATTTAATCGTACTTGTTATTTATATTGGAGCTGTTCGATGAGAATACTCAAGTTTTTTTGCTTCTACAAACCATCTTCCCTCTCCTCCCAGCTACCCACCCCAAGCCTTCTGATTGGATAAGAGTCCTGGGGCGGGGACACGAAAGCAGGAACATTAGAGCATTAGCTCTGCTGACTTGCCTCGACATGCCGGTGTTGGTGATATACAATAAAAGCATTTTTGCGATTAAGATACAGCGTAAAAAGTATAGGAAACTTGTTTCAGAGAGGAACGTTAAAGGTTGAGTGTGATATATGGGCTCTTATCATAACATTAGTTAGTCAATCAGGCGTGTGTGTGCGTAATTGAGAGCAGAAAAAGCTGGCTAAAGTGGAAGTGATTAACTCTTATCATAACATTGGTTGTCAATCTTGCTTTAAAACAGGAGTGCCCCAACTATACCATTCGCCAGCTTCATTGAAATTTCTATGCACTTTTTTTAAGTTAATTTAAGTCATGTTGGTTGTATTTGCATTTTTATCTATTTTTGTACAAAAAATCAGTGAGCTATTTAAGTTTTTAATGTACCCGATACCTTTATACAAATTGCTGCTACGCATAATTTTATTAGGTTGTGTTGAAATTCTAATTTATTCGCTGTAAACTGTTTCAGAGAGCTCTATTAAAGTTTTATTCAAGTTCATAACAAAAAATATTTGTTTCTTTTTAATCATGAAACATTTCTTATGACAATTTTTAAGCTTTTACAGCAAACAAATATTAACTCAAAATATCGGTTATCAGCCTCGTCTTAATAATAAAAAATTGGCCCTGAAAAACCCGTATCGGTCCATCCCTACTGACTAGCCGAACGTTTAACATTGCTGTTGTTCTTTAAGTCGTTCAAGTCATGGAATTGGTGATAGTCTAACATCCTAATTGTCATCTATTTGACCGCCCAGTTTGTTAATCAGATGACGGGATGAAAATTAATGGGCTGATATTCTTAACGTCAGGCAGTGGTCAACCGCCAATATCTGCTTTTATCTTACATTTATTATTGCTGTTAGGCTGGAGGAAATGAGCCAGGGGAGGGATGGGGAAAGGAGAGTGATTTTCCACGCGTGCTACTTTAGGATGAAAATGGTGAAAATAAGAAAAGGACTGTTTCAAACCCAGCCCAAATGCTCACCCAAGAAGATAAAACAGTGCCCGAAAAGTCTTGAAAGGCATTCAATTACCGTAATTTTCCGCACTATAAGGGGCACATAAAATCTGATTTATTTTTAAAAAACTGACTATGCGCCTTATAATCCGGTGCGCCTTATATATGGATCAATATTGAATTGCAAGGTCTCGCAACTAAGAGAAACAGCCACCGACTCCATTTTTCGCGTAGAAGAAGTGCACTGTGCATACTGGGAAATATTAAACAACGATTCTCTTTTATTTGTGCGTTTGTTTAAAGACCCTGAAATGGCTCCTATTAAGAGACACGTTTACAACGCAGAGTTTAAACTCAAGGCGATCAGTCATGCAGTAGAAATAGAGCAGCAGCAAGAGAGTTTAACATTAATGGATCGATGGTGTGGAAGTGGAGGAAGCATGAGGATGAGCGGTTTACGTTTTACATTTTACAGTTATTATGTTATTGCTTTATTGTTATTGTTTTGCACTTGTTATTGTTTTTGCACATTACGAGTGTTACTATATTGCGATTGCACTAACGTTTAATTTACCATAACAGTATCAGACGTTTTTTTGCGTGTTGACTAAATGGAGGAAAAGTAAAATGTTATGCCTTGCTGTTGTTCAAAGATGTTAAAGATGTGTCACGAAAATGCTTTACCTCAAAGAAAATAATAAAACAGCTGTTTATTCATTTTGGGAGTGAATGGAGTTGTGGAAAGCTTGTTTGTTATCTATTAATAAAGTTTGACTGACCTATCTGACTGTTTTGTTGACATTCCCTTTAGTGTGGCACCATCTAACGGTTGCATAACGTAACTACATCCTCTACTGTAGCCAAGTCAAGTCACATTTATTTATATAGCCCTTAATCACAAAAATGTCTCGAAGGACTGCACAGGATGCACAGGATTACAATTACAAAATTGCACAATTACCTGATCTTAAACCATCATGCACTTATAGCGACTTATAATGCGGTGTGCCTTATGTATGGAAAAAGTTTTAAAATATATAATTCTTTAAAGTTGCGCCTTATAGCACGACGCGCCTTATAGTGCGGAAAATACGGTAAGTTTGATTCCCGGCTCCTCCGTGTTATATGTCGAAGTGTTCTTGGGCAAGACACCGAATCCCAAATGCCCCCAATAAGCAGGTATGCGCCTTGCATGGCTGACTCCCTATTGTGTGAGTGTGAAGCACATTGTAAAGTGCTTTGGGAGGTCTTCATTGACTTGAAAAGCGCTATATAAATGCAGACCATTTACCATTTACTACTGCCGTGATAAACTAGTAGATTGCGATCGACCTAATGAGCACGCCTGCTCTATAATAATTAGTTACCTTCTCGTCCTTATCTAAGTACCATGCTACATTTTACGGTATGTATCCAGCATAACATTAGGCAAATGGAAGGCTCTTCCGCACTTATCCAGACTAATGTAAGGGAGGGAAAGGTCCAAAGGTACTTACTATATATTTTTTCTTCAGCTGACACGCAGTATCACCCGTCAAGTACTTAGATAATTGGACATGAGGAGGCCGGCATACCTGGCCACTAGAACTGATGACACTCATTGAGAAGCGGCATCTTCTCGGACAGTGCGAGTAATCGTATTCATTCACCTCCGCCAAAGGAGAACGGCACTCACTACTTCTTCTGTGTCGAAAGACTAAAAATAACTCGGCCTTCCCGGAACAACCACCGTATATTCTCCCACCGTCAGGACACAAAGAACCCCGGAGGTGAAAGTCAACTTCTACTGCATAGTCATGCCGGATCCGCAGGGGAGGAAGTGCAAAAGGCCTCTATGAATATTAAACAAAACTTCAATCTACTCATTTATCGTCGTATCGCATTCATGAGGAGGTGACAGAATGCTCCCCAATTTGACCGAGGCTCAAAGGTCTTCCCATGAGCGGGCACCTCGATGTGTCATTTATGTCCTGGTTTTAATATTCTTGTCTTATTACACACAGTCCCACTTTTTTGCCCTTAGAATGATGTCCGACTAATGCAGTATAGATATATAAATTCTGTTCAAATAATTCCTCGTCTAATAGAGAGGTTCACCATTTGACCGGAGTCACCTCAAGTTGACTCCACTGCACACCAATTTGAGTAACTTGGGAAGTGTTGGGGGATTTAATGGTACTAGATGTTTTTAAGGACTTGAACAAGACCAGGATTTTAAGAAAGCTGAAAGAAAATTAGGAGTTAGAGATTCTTAAACATTCAACCCCAATGTAAGGTGACGCAAGAGACATACCATCACATGGATGGAGCCACTACATAATGTCCCACACCCAACCCGTTCTAACCAAACAAAACATGAAAAGTAGACTAGTTGGCAAAAGTTGGAATGACAACTGGTTCAGAAAAGCAACAGGATGCAGGGAACATACTTACATGTGGATATAACAACTACATAATATTCCAACCCCTACTGGATTCAACGGAACAAAACATGAAAGTAAGGGTAGTTGGGGAGGTAATACTAGATATATTTTTTTTAGTGAACAAGATGAACAAGAAGAATAAAAAGGAGATGAAGAGAGAACAAAAGGAAGACAAAATAACCAGACAAAAAATGACAAGTGAAAGAAAAAAAAAAAAAAAGAAATAGACCAAGAACAAGACTAAAGAATGTGAAAAATAAAAATAGCAAGGAAGATTAGACAAGGGCAGCACGGCGGCGCAGTGGTTAGCGCTTGTGCGGCACAGTTCATGTCATGGGAACCTGTCGTGGGTTCAAATCCAGCTCCAGACTTCCTGTGCGGAGTTTGTATGTTCTCCCCGTGCTTGCGTGGGTTTCCTCCGGGCACTCCGGTTTCCTCCCATGTTCCAAAAAAAACATGCATTTCAGGTGAGTTGGCCGGTCCAAATAGTCCCTAGGTGTGAATGAGCGAATGAGTTGTCTGTCCCCGTGTGCCCTGCGATTGGCTGGCAACCAGTTCAGGGTGTCCCCTGCCCATTGCCCGGAGATGGCTGGGATGGGTTCCAGCCCCCCCCGCGACCCTAATGAGGATAAGCGGTACGGCTGATGAGATGAGATGAGATTAGACAAAATAGTTAGGTCAATTCAAGTCATGTTTATTTGTAATGCCCTTAATCACAAATAGTCTCAAAGGGCTGTACAGACCACAGACCAGTATGACACCATCCCCTGATCTAAAACCTACACGAGGGCAAGGAAAAACTCAAAAACCTCAACATGGGGAAAATGAAGAAACCTTGAGAAGGAGCTGCACATGAGGTAATCCCCCTTCCAGGATGACCAGGCCAAAATGGATATTGCAATAACAAACAATAGAATTACAAATTAGTTATAAAATAATTGAAATAGAAAATGAAATAGAAGAAGACGAACAATATAAATAAGAAAAATGACAAAAATGATAAAGAAGACAAAATAAATTAAAAAAAAAGACAAAATAGCAACAAGAAGAAAAACAACAAGAACCACAACAATAATAAGTCTTATTTCCTTGAATTTTCAGCCACGTTTCAGCACCTCAGCATCTCTAATTTGAATCTTTCCTATTTGGTGTTGAACTGGACTTGGGTGTAAATACCGACAGGCAAAGTCTGCAAGCGTTTACAGTCCTACACATGAGAAGCTTTGCATCACAGCCATCACATTTACTGGCTTCCAGTTATCAAGACAGGCCATCTGTCCTCAAACATCTCCAAAGGAACAAAACCCGAATGCAGGTGTGAGTGCATCCAAGCATTTGCCACTCACAAAGTCGGCTTGATAAGTGGGCTGCTTCCCAGGCGGAACGAAGGTAGGTCTTCAGTGACCGTCCCCTTTCGGGAGAGGAACTTTTCCGTCAGATCGAATCCTGTGAAAAGAACAACATGGGATGTTGTTAGGTCGTAGTGAGTTACTCTACATATGCAGTATTCCCTTGCCATTTCACGTCCAGGGTGCTTCGCAGATTTGTTTTTATTAATAGATTCCCATGGATAAATATGTATTTGACGGAATTACGGCGGCAACTTTCAAGGAATAGTCCGACTGGAATCAAAATATTTGGAGTGACCCAAACTAATCGTCTTATGAAAACAAGAAGAAAAACAATACATGGAACAAGTAGAATAAGACTAAAAGGAGACGAGAACACATAGAAAAAGAAACACTAATAGAACAAGAAAAAAGAAGTAATACAAGTAGAACTAGACTAACAGAGAAAAATAAGAAAAAAAACACATAGAAGAACAAGAAAGATAAATAGATGAGGAAGAAGTAATACAAGTGGAACAAGAGTAACAGAAAAATAAGAACAAGAACAAGTATAAAAGCAAGAAAAACAAATAGAACAAGAATAAGAAGAAGAACAAAACACAGAGAACAAGACAAAGAGGAACCATATAAGCAGAAGAACAAAAAAATAAATTAAAAAACAAGAACACAAAGAACAGGAGGAAGTCAAACAGATAGAAGATGGAGAACAAAAATGGAAAGAGCAAGGACAAAGAGGAAAACAAAAAGAAAGAAGATGGAGAAAACGAAACAGAACGAGCAAGGACAAGAAAAAAAAGTAAAATTAGAACAAGAAACGAAGACAAATAACAAGAAGAGTGAGAACAAGAAGAAAAACAAGAGGAAAACTAAAATGGAGAACAACAATAGAAAAAGAAAGATCAAGAAAAACAAGAACAAGAAAAAAAAGACAAGAGAACAAGAACAAGATAAATGACAAGAAGAAGAAAAACAAGAGGAAAATTAAGATGGAAAACAACAACAACAGAAAAAGCAAGAACAACAAAATCAAGAAGAACAAGAAGACAAAAACTAAAAGAACAAGAAAAAGAAAAACAAGAACAAAAAAATAAACCACAGAGAAGGACAGAAACCAAAAAGAATCAGATAAATAAGAACAGTAAGCTCTATTGCTGCTTCTCGTCTGTTAACAGTACAAGTCACGCTCCTGAGTGGCTTAACCAGAAGCACGGATTTACACTATAGATAAATGGATACAACTCACAACAATCAACTAAACACCGTGCTTGTTTGCACCATAATTATACTCCATTGCTCCTTCCCATCTTGTGTTCCCAAGTTGCGCTCATACATGGCTAGCCAGAAGCATGGACTTACACTATATATGGATGGATACAACTGTGTCATGCTCCCCCCCAAAAATCAAACAAAACACATGATGCTGTTGGTTTGAATCATTTGTCTCAGTACTACGAGTCCCAAAGTTCTTTGCGGCACTTAAATAACCCGAGTGACGGGAAACCGCAGTAATGCGCACAACTAAACGGTTGTAATTTTGAACTGTAAACTAAAATATATACATATTAGTTCCTATTTAACTGATCAACCACAAAAATCGAAGGGATAATGTACTGAAGATTTCTTATTGAATCCATACCTGTGATCTCCAGGGTTTCGTCCAAGCTATCGGAAAACCTGAGGACCTCCACGTTCAACGGGGGACAGTATTCATCTGACAATAGACAAAACTCGTTTAGAGGAAGTACTTTTATTTGATTATATCGCACGTTTCCAGGTATTTTGCTTACATTTGACTATCAAAAGAAGAAGCATTTTAGATGATGGCGATAAGTAAATAGGTACTACAATAAATTATTTTTTTTCCAAAAAAATTGTATCTTCCATAGAGAAAAACATAAAAAAACATAATTTTTTTGGGACTAGACAGTACTTCAATATTATATAAATCAATATTAATAAAAAGAGAACAAAAAATACTTGAAAATGCAAATATATTTGTCTTTGTATTATTATTCTTTTATTTGTTTATGTAAATATGTGTCAGCTGGGAGATGGGTGGGCGCCGCCGGGCTGTACATACCCAAGGCACACCACTGTGTGTATCATTTTTTCTCGTTGTACGATAAATTTGACTTCTTTTCTTTCATGATTTAAGAAACATAACACGTTTTTATTACTATTGAGTATTTGCTAATATAATATATATACAATCAAAAATACCACTGTCATGATTACCGATGCGATTCACCTGTGCCCGCTCACTTGGCGCCAACCACCACGGGTTCTGATTGGCTCCCTGTCAGTATTGAAACCCAGTCCTGTCAATCCCCTGTTGTCAGTCCGTCTGTGAATCTCTGTGTATACTAGGCAAGCCTTTTTTTGGCCCTGACTCATGCCTGTCCCGTTTTTTGCTCCTGTTTGTCTCCCGCTACGACTTGTTTTGATCCCGACCACGTCTGCTCTCCCGTCCCGGCTTACGACTCGTTTCCGACCACGTCTTGCTCTCCCAGTCCCGGCTAACGACCAGTTTTTCTGTCCCTGACACCGCCATCGCTCGCTAAGGAAGATCCACTTCCGCGTTCGGATCACAATCCGAGTACCAGAGCGACCCTTCCTCTCTCTTTCTATAGAACTTGTGGTAAACGCCACGCAAGTGGGTCCTGTTTCCGTTCTGGTCCTGACAAACACTTAAAAATCCTATTTTTATCTATGTATTTATTCAGTTCTCCATGTTATTTGTTTCCCATTTTACTAAAATGTCAATGAATTAGTATAATTTCAAATCAAGTACTTTTCTTTCATCAAGTGAGACAAATAATACTTGAAATGAGGCAAATTTGTTTTTATTTTGAAATGTCAATAATTAGTTCTTGATTTCAAATATTGTATTTACTTAAAATATAATCGTTTTTATTCCTAAAATTCATTAAACAAATAAAACTAATATTAAAAAATAATAATATTGAGTTTAAAACAAACACACTATTACTTAATATTTCAGGAAAACTTGTTTAAGGAAAGATATAGTTTAAACATTTTAAATAAATATAATACATACATATATGAAAATATAGTTACTAAGGGTAAAAAGGATCTACCGGTTGAAAAAGAAAACTTTACTTTGAAATTCTTGATATTTTTCTAACTGGAATTTAAACTACAAATAGTTTTATAATGTTTGAAGCAGACAATTAAACACAACAAGAAGATTTCAAATTTAGTGTCTGAATTGAGGATTTTTAATACTCATTTTGGTTAAAAATAACGAACAATAATAATGTATAATATTAAGACAAAAACAAAGCACTAGGACCACACAGGTATTGATATATATTTTAAAAACACACCTGTTGCTAATTATAAACAGGAAACAGGTGAGTGGGACCAAATGGTAAGAACAAAACCAGGAAGTAAAACAAACAAAAAACACTTGAAATAAACATAGACATAGTTAAATAGTAATAATAATAATAAAGAATCAAATCAAAACGTCACTCACCTGTCTCCTCATTAACAGCCATTCCAAACGTGCCTGAAGTAAAAAGTGCACTCCAAAATAAAGCGGTCCATCTTAGCAAGTGGTTCATGGCGCCTTCAAAATAAAGTGGATTCCTTAAAAACATCGAAAAAAGTCAACATACAGTTTGAGGATTCCATTTCGATTCTACTGTTTTGGTTCGAGGTCATCACTTATTTACTCTCTACAGCCACCTCTGGCCTAAACGAGAACTGCAGCTCATGTGCTAAAAACGAGTAGATCCCCTGGGAATTTTGTAAAGCAGGGTATAGAAACGTTCCAAACTACAGTACCACAGATAAACATATTAAAATGAGTACTATGTATGAATAGTATGCATGTATATGATTAAATAACATTATAAGTGAAGGAAACAGTATTTCTTTTCACTTTCGATGTGATACTTTTCTTACTTGTGTAACTTGAACTGGTACAGTGGAGTTATTGGGTGGATGCAAAGGGACAAGGAGATGGAAGATTAAAACTAAAACACATTTTAAAACGTATTCTTAGTAATCGTCCCATATGTCAATTGGTTACTGCCATAGTCCTTGGCGAGGGTAATGATACGTGTGACTTCTTCATAAATCTTAAAAATCACAAGTTTCGTTCCCATGGTTGTCATGTTTTTGCTTCTACCTTTAGCATTGCTGCAAGTCTTTGGATCTATAGTTCATGAATAGAGTACAAAAAAAATAAAGTATTGCATCGTCAACTTGCTGAGTCTTTATGGAGCACACAAAATTACTGAATGAAGAGAATGGCTTTGTGGGAAGTAATTCAGCCGATTGCATATTAGCATTTTCATGTTGCTAAGACGAAAACTAATAGCAGACCAGCATTTGATATAACATCGACCAATAGGAAGCAGACAAGAACCTTACAAAGTAACTCATTATACGCACAAACATATTTTGTGTTTTTGGCATGCAAAATACAGTGTTGATTATGTTGTACAGTGGGGGAAATACCGTAAAGAGGGGGGGGGGCACTTTAACCCAAACTGTAAAGTGAAAACACCATAAGGTGGGGTCTCTGTATTCCCGGGGTCAACAGTATTTTTGCCTTCTTAAAGCACCAGTGGATGCAAAACAATAGACAAATAAACATTAACATTTCAACCGCTGCCCCTTTAAGCAAATGTCTGAAATCCATGATTGATTCTAAGAGTGCTTTCAAGCATTCAACTGGAACATTAAATCAGGATTGTTATGACGCTTGTCAAGCTTGTGATTAAGAACCTCACATGAAAGGAATGACCCTACAAACATCGACTTTTCATTTGAATTATCATATTCATTGATATTTTTTGTCATGTTCTGTACTTTTGTACCAATCATTTTCCGTGTCCTGCATTGTCTTTCCTTTGCTTTTTTGTTCAGTTTGAGTTAGTGTTCCAAAATATCTTGTGGTTGTCTTATGTATTTGCTTAGTTGGGTTTAGTCTGTGTTCTAACATATTCTCATTTTCTTCTATGTTTTGTTCAGTTAGTTAATGATTTCACATATTATGCGTTGTTCTTCTTCCATATTATGTTTACTTAGAGTCAACATAGCGTGGGTGGTCTTTCGTCAATATTTTGTTCGAGTAAACATAATGTTTCATTGTGTCCTACATTATTTATCTTCTATGTTGTGATCAGTTTGAGATAGTGTTCAGACCAATCCTGCATTGTCTTGTATGCATGTTTTGTTCAGTTAGTTAGTGTTCCATCATATCCTAAGGTGTCTTACTTCTATATGTTGTACAGTTAGAGTGAGTGTTCTAACATATCCTGCAATGTTTTCTATGTTTTTTTCCCTTAGACTCGGTTTTCAAACATGTCCTGCTTCATTTTACTTACATTGTTTTGTTTAGTTAGCGTTCTACCATATCGTGCAAGGCTCTTCTTCTCTGTTTTGTTCTGTTAGAATACATTTTCTAACATATCCTGCATGATCTTGCGATGAGGTTTTTGTTCACGTTATGTTCAGTTAGAATTAGTGTGCCAACATATACTGAGATGTCTTTTATTCATTTTTGTTCAGTTAGCGCAAGCGAGTCTTCCAACATATCCTGCGTTGTCTCCTTTTATTTTATGTGTAGTTAGAGAGTTCCAGCATATTATGCATTGTCTCTCTTCGATGTTTGGTATAGTTATAGTGAGTGTCCCAGCATAACGTGCATTGTCTTCTATATTTTGTTTAGTTAGAGCTGTAGTTTAAACATTTCCCGTTTTGTGACTTCAAACAAATGTTCAAACATATCGTGTGTAATCTTGTGTTCAGGTTTTAGTTCAGTTAGTTACTTTTCCAACATAATCGGGGTTGTCTTGTTTTGTGTTCAGGTGTTTGTTCAGTTAGAGTTAGGGTTCCAACTTATTCTTATTGATTTCATCATCTCCTATGTCTTCTCCTTTTATGTTTTGTACATTGAGATTGTTTATAAAAAAATGTCAATAAGTTCAGAGTGCAAAGCACTTACAGTTGCAGGGTTTGTGTCCTCTGAAGGCAGATATTAGTTAATGTTCCAACACATCTTGCATTGTCTTCTTTCATGTTTTGTTTAGTTAGATCTACTTTGCGTACCTGAATGATATTTCATGCTCTCTGCATCATGGCACTCTTGTTGTTCTGTCCTCTAGTTGAAATGTTTCTTGTTTCGTCTACCTTTCATGTTTTGCTCGGTTAGAGCTGTTTGCTACTGGAAGCTAATGGAACACGTGAGTATGTTCCCTGCATCCTTGTCCTTTTGTGTTTTGTTCAGTTAGAGCCGTTCTTGCCTTACTTGTTTTGTTCATTAAGCTTTAGTTCATGTTTCTACGTTATGACGCAGGGATGTGTAGTCGAGTGTAGCTTTGACAAATTTGAATTTTAAAGACCTGAGTAAACTTGGTTGTTCAGTTCCTGTACACTATACAATATAGTTTCCTCTTTAGTACATAATACACGTATACAACGGTACCTCTACTCACAAATGTCTCTTCATAAAAAAAGTTTCAGGTTACAAAATACCTCAACAGAAAAATATTGCCTCTAGTTTTAAAGGCGTTTCAGGTACAAAAATACAGTACAGTACCTGCTGCCATTCAAAAGACATGCAGGAAAATGGACGAGGAAAAGAGAAGAGGAAGATACTTTTTCTGGCCATTAAAACAAAGCGAGAGATAATAGAAAGGTATAAAAACACAAACTGCCATTCTGGAGGAGTTTAGAGACGACAAGGATGAGGACACAGCCATCATTCAATCAGCCCAAATTGAAGACAGTGTGGTAAAATTTCATGAAGTCTCGGAATTTGTGGAAAGGAATCGCCCAGAAAAAGTGTTGACAGGTTATCATGGTGACGTATGCTTCGCCCATTCTCGACGGATTGTCAAAAGCTGGCAAAAACAGACGTCATTGGATCAGTTTTCAAGAAATACGAGGCAAAAAAAAAAAACTGCTGAGGACCAGTTAACAAAGAGGCCAGTTAAAAGGTAATTGAATATTTCTAATTTCTTCCTTTATTCTTTGTTTTTTCTACATGAAGTCCCTCTTGGTTTATGTTGATTGTGCGGTAATGTAATTTTAATATGTATTTGTTTCATGGGGGCGGCAGTTGAGTGATTAGTGCGTCCGCAGCACAGTTCTAAGGTCATGGGTTCAAGGCCAGCTACCAAACTTCCTGTGTGGAGTTTGCATGTTCTCTCCATGCTTGCGTGAGTTTCCACCCACATTCCAAAAATTGGAATTGGCCGGTCCAAGTTGTCCCTGAGCAGGTGAGTTGCCTTGCAACTGGCTAGCAAGCAGTTGAGTGTGTCCACTGCCCAAGTCGGCTGGGATGGGGCTCCAGCACCCCCGCGACCCTACTGTGGATAAGCGGTGCAGATAATGGATGGATAGATTGATTTGTTTCATGTTCTGAATCTCTTTTATATATCTATATTTTTTTAAATCATACTTTTGCAGGACTTGGAACAGATTAGCGTCTTTACATTCAAAAGGTATCCCTACTTACAACGGTTTCAGGTTACAAAGCTACTCCCAGAGTCAATTAAATTGGTAAGTAGAGGTACCACTGTACAGTACATTCGTTTAAAATTTTAACTATCGTGCTTTCACGGACATTTTTCACATGTTAGACCTGTTTCACACAAATAATATTGTAAGTGGTAGAGGTCGAAAATGCATTCAGTCTGCAAGTTACTCTTGTTTGCAGCTTTAAAATAACTCAGGAGGACTTAAGAGATTTGAGCACATTGCAGTGCAGCCTGACAGAGACGGCGTGGCACTTTCCACCCTTTGGCATGATGGCGCCGCGGGATGAAGTGACAACTTGAAGTCAAGCGTGGGACAAGTTGCACTACACAAGTAAAGTATCGCCTTGCTTGTTTGTGTCCAGGCGTTGCGTTATCCTAAACGCGGACCCTTGCGCTTATGAAACACAGACACTTGACATTTCCACATTGGCAAAGTTTTGCATTTTGCATAAATTAAACATGTTGTTGAAGTCCATCCAGCTATTGTTTATGGCTATTTTTATGAATATGAAATCCTGCGACACCTGTTCTTACATTGCTATGTCCTGAAACTAGTCCTACCAGAAATTCGCTGTCAGAAGTTTCATCGTTTTTTCTTCAGTTTTGTAGATTTTATGCAAAACAGTAAAAAAAAAACGCCCTCACCATAAGCTGAAAATGAGAAAACACAATCATGCAAGAAGACATTTTTCACCCAAACCAAAGTGCTAGAACCACAATTTTTTGCTGTCCTAGTTTCAGCAGATATCTCCTGGGATAAGTTTTTATATTTTAGTTAAGAGCTGTTTAACATAAGGTAACCTGCAGCTTTGGGTAGGGTCACTTTAACTTGATTACTTTCTATTACTTTTGGATTACTCCAATACCAAATATGCTAATAAAAGACAAAAGAAACTAAATATGAATACAAGTATGACTCACTACACGTGGTAAGCTTTCTCTCCTGGCTTTGATCTCTTTGATCTCCGGCAAAACTAACATCAAATGCGACAGAAACAAAATGAATATAAATCTAAACAGCTTGCCAACATCATTTTTGCCGTTCCATGTATTCCGTTACTCCCCAAGCCTGCACAAAATTTAGTGATTTTATTCATATTTAGTTTCTTTTGTCTTTTATTAGCATATTTGGTATTGGAGTAATCCAAAAGTAATTGAAAGTAATCAAGTTAAAGTAACCCTACCCAACCCTGGTAACCTGGATGTCAAAACTGAAAAAAAACACCCTTACCATAAGCTAAAAAGCTAAAGGGAATCATGTATTTTCCCAATTTACTTGACTGCAAACGAAACAAAAGTGACAATAATTTTCAAGTGCTAAGTACGAAAATTCATCTAAGGCAAAAAAGAGGGAAAAATGTTTCAACTTATGCTTTCTCCTTTCAATGTTTTGTTCAGTAACAGTTACGTTTCCAACATATCATTTCATTTCTCTTTATTTTGTACAGTTAGAGTCAGTGTTCCAACATAACCGTCACTTTTTGTTCAGTTTAGTTTTCGAACATGTCGTGTTTTGTCCCTCTTCTGTGTTTTGTTCGGTTAGAGTAACGTTTCAACATATCCTGCGTTGTGTTACGTTAATATTTGTTCATAGAGTGAGTGTACCAACATGTCTTTTCTCCATGCTTTGTTTATCAAGAGTTAGGGTTCCAACATTTCCTGTGTTGACTTCCATGTTTTGTTAAGTTAGAGTTAGTGTTTCAACATATCCTGGTTGTATTGTGTTTAGGTTTGTGTTTAGTTAGACCAGTTACTATTCCAGCATATCCTCATTGATCTCACCATCTCTTGTGTTTGCTCTTTTCATGTTTGGTTCACTTAGATCGAGGTTAATGTTTCAACAAATTAACATTTAAATGCACCGTTTTGGCTAAAATAATTGATACCGCAATGTATATTTAAAAAATGTCAATAATATTCAAGTGCTAAGTACGTAATTAGAGTTGCAGCGAATGTATCTAAGACAAACTTATCGTTTTTGTCTCTTTTGTGTGTTTTGTTCAGTTCGAGTAACGTTTCAACATATCCTGAAATCCTGAAACTGTCTGTGTTTTGTTTATTAAGAGTTAGGCTTCCAACGTTTACTTCGTTGTCATCCATGTTTTGTTAAGTTAGTGTTACAACATATTCTGGTTTGTTTTGGTTTTTGTTTAGTTAGACTAGTTAGTCTTCCAGTATATCCTCATTGGTCTCACCATCTCTTGTGTCTGCTTCTTTCATGTATGGTTCATTTCGATCGAGGTCTATTTTTCAACATTTTAATAAACTGTTTTGGCTAAAATAATTCATACTGCAATGCACGTTTTAAAAAGTCAGTCATTTTTAAGTACTAAGGACAGTTGCAGGGAAAGTTTTCTCTAAGGCTAAAATGTGATAAATACTACAACGTATTCCGTCTTACTTCACTGTTTTTGTACATTTAGCCTGTGTTGTCCTCTTTTATGTTTTGTTCAGTAAGAGTTACAAGATACCCTTCCTCTTGATTTATTGTGTTAAGTTAAAGGTAGTGTTCCAACATAACTGTCATTCACTTTTATGTCAGTTAGAGCAATACCGTTTTCAAACATATTGGGTTTTGTGTCCCTTCTATGTTTTGTTAGGTTTCAAAATATAATGCGTTGTGTCACATTCTTTTTAGTTCAGATAGTGTCCCAACATATCCTGTATTTGTCTTTCTTTTATGTTTAGTCCACCAAGAGTTTGTGATCAGACATTTCCTGTGTAATTCCTTCTATGTTTTGTTCAGTTAGACTTAGTGTTCCAACACACCCTGTGATTTGTTACATTGTTTTTTATTAGTGAGTTAGTGTTCAAACATATTCTGTCTTTTCTTTGGTTTGTTTTTCATTAAGAGTTAGGGTTTACCCTACATTTTCATCTATGTTTGTTTCAGTTAGAGTTAGTGTCTCAAGTTTCAACATATCCTGTGTTGTCTTGAGTCCATGTTTTTGTTCCGTTAGAGTTAGTGTTCTTATTGATTTCTCCATCTCCTATGTTTGCTCCTTTCATGTTTTGTTTATTTGGATCGAGTCATGGTTTCAACAAATGCCAATTTTAACGCACCGTTTAGGCTAAGGCAAAACTCATCCGCAACGTACGTTTAAAGCAACTAATTTTGAAGTGCTGAGTACTTACAGTTGCAGAGAAAGTTTCCTTCAAGGCAGAAATTGGGAAAAGGGTAGAAAGTGAGGAATAATCCATGCGAGATAACGATCGGTCCGCCTGCGTGTTTGAGGACTTGGAAATAAAAGTCAGGGTGGGATCGCCCACCGATCGAGCTCCTTATTAGTTACAGGCAAGTGGCCCCCTCCCACTCCTTTCTCTTGATCATTGCAGGGAAAATATAAAACCGAATATAAATTAAACAAGCGCGCAGCGCTGTCAACAAACTCAAAGCTACTAAGTGCACCCAAGTTACATTTATTTATTGAGATGTTTATTGATTTGATTATTCATTCATTCATTTTTTTGGGCGGCTTTTTAAAATAGTCATGTAGAAATAAACAAAAAGCCATTAATCACCACCCCCCCCTAAATATATTTATTATATTTCCTAACAGCAGAAATATAAAAGAAGGACAATAAATAATAAATATTTATTTACCAGAAAAGCTTATGGGAAAACGTAACTTTAAAGGGATACTATATATATGTTTTAATTTTTGGGGGGATATCACATTTGATGCATTTATTTTATCATCATTTTTTTTTTCATTTGTTCTTTTTTTATAAAAAACAAAACAAAACAGCAATAACAAACAAGTCCCTCATCAATCAATATACCGAAGCCATATCCCCTTGTGGGAGGTGGCTAGAGTCAAGAACACACTCACATTCACCAAACATTCATTCTCCTTCGCTCTTCCCAACCTGACACCGAACATTAAGCACAACAAGGGGTGAGTTGCTGTCCCATGCCAACTTTCATCAACTGAGAGGCCTGACAGCATACACTGGTTTACCTCCCTGCATCAAAAGGGTCAATATCAGTTATTCTTAACTCTCCTTGGACATTCACATATATCCTTAGCAGGCACTCTTGCATCCATTAAATTACCCTACCTCACATCCAGAGCAGGTTTCGCCCCATCCAGCCATATCTCTCATTCTACCGCCTACCACTTCTGCATTACATACTCTTTTAGATTTTAAACAACCTGGCAATCATAAACAAGTCACTAATAGTGTAACTAATAAACTGTTATGGAAAAGTATTTGCCCCTTCCTGATTTCTGTGTTTTTTGCATTTTTATCTCTTATTAAAGTTTCAGATCCAAATATCCATCTATTATCTGCACCGCTTGTCCTCAGTAGGGTCGCGGGGGTGCTGGAGCCCATCCCAGCTATCTTCGGGCAGTGGGCAGGGGACAGCCTGAACTGGTTGCCAGCCAGTGGCAGGGCAAAGTTTCAGATCATCAAACAAATTTAACTATCACACAGAGACAATCCAAGGAAATACAAAATGTAGTTATGAAATGTGGATTCCCGAAAAAATGTTGGCGGATCTGGCCCTTGGTGAAAAGGTGATTGATCCACTTGTTAAATTACAAAGTAAGTGTGTTAAACCACAGTTTTGCAAAAGCTGAGTTCAATTCGCCAGGCCACAACCGAAATTGGTTACCACCACTTGTGTTAAATCAAGAAATCACTTAAATTGAGTCTATTAGACAAAGTGAAGTAAGCCGATTGTTCCTCGAACAGTGGAAATTAGCAGAGGATTTTTATATTTTCTGGGCAGTGATGGCCTTTTTAAAGGGATTTGAGGATAGGTAGATAGAGGGTGGTAATGCACCAAAGGGATGGATGCCAACTGCCGTTAAACCTCAAAAAACAGAAGGCTACAAAGTCCCAAGAACACAATCGACATGCTGCAATCTAAAGAAATACCATAAAAAATGACAACTAGTGATTGAAATATATTAGTGCTGAAAAGGTTACAAAGCCATTTCCAAGACTAGGGCTCCAGCACACCACTTTCAGCGCCATTATCCTCAAATACAGAAAACTGGGAATAAAGGCAAACCTTCGCAGGAGTGGTCGACCAACTAAGAGTAAAGAAATAGTGTGACGACAGCTCATCCAGGAGGTTACAAAAGAGATTCAAAAATCATCCAAGGAACTGCAGTACTTGTTGGCCTCTTTTAACGTCAGTATTCATGACTCCCCTACAAGAAAGATAGAGGCCAAAAACGGCATTCATTTATATGTTCCCAGGCGAAAACCACTGCTGTCACAGAAGAATAGAAAAAGTCATCATTTCCTAAAAAGCATCTTGATTATCCTCGGGATTTTTGGAGAAACATTCTGTGGACTGACGAGTCGAATTGAACTTTCTAGAAGGTATGCAGCCCGTTGCATGTGGCGTGAAAATGGCACAGAATTGGACAAAAAGAATGTGATACCAACAGAAAAGCATTGTGGTGGCAGTGTGATGTTCTTGGGCTGCTTTGCTGCCTCAGGACCTGGGCAAGTTGCTGTGCTTGATTGAACAATGAATTGCAGTATTTAACAGGAGATTCTGAAGGAAAATGTCGGGCTATCAGTTCGCTCTTGGACCATGCAGCAGGACCATGATCTAAAACACACCAGCAAGTTTACCTCTGGATGGCTTAAAACAAAACAAAATGAAGGTTGTTGAGTAGCCAAGTCTATGTCCAGATTTAAATCCAATTGAAATACTGTGGCGTGACCTTATACAGGCAGTTCGTGCTATAAACCTTCCAATATAGCAGATTTAAAACAATTTTGCAAAGAAGAGTGGGCCAAAATTCCTCCACAGTGTTGTAAAAGACTTGTCACCAATTCTCGTAAATGTTTGATGTTTGATATCGCTGCCAAAGCAAAAAACAAGAGTTTTTATCTTAAAATAATTATATTTCTCTTTATAAGCTTATGAGTAAATGTAACATTAAAGGGCTACTATTTTGTTTTACTCGTTATTTTAGCTCATTCAATGCCAAAAGGTAAATGGACTGCTTTCAAATATAGCGCTTTACCAGTCACAGAGGACCTCCAAAGTGCTTTACAATACACTTTACCCATTCATACAGACAATCACACACCTGTAGCAATACGTTGATATTTCTTTACATTTAAACTATTTGAAAGGCAGCTCATCAGTAAGTCTCTGGTAATAATTTCAGTATGTTAAATCACCACAAGATAACAATAGTGGCTTTGATCAGATATTTGTCACCCACTTAAGTGCCTTGTCTTGTTTTCTGTGTTCAGTGTATGACACTGTTTGGCAGTGTTTTGGTGGCCGATATGCAGTGTACTCACAGTGTGTTGAGAAAAGCGAAAACAATAACAAGTACAGAGAGTATAATGATTCAAAGCTTTAGTCTTTTCTAAATTTAAAAAAAAACACCGTGCTTAGAGGGAAAACATTTCGTGCACGTCCACGATCGCCGTGATAACTCAAATCATGTGATCACGATACCGGAAATATAGGGGCTGAAAAGTTCTTGCAAAGATCATGCATCATGCATGCATACGTTCAGTGTTCTCTCATTAAAATGTCATTTTGCAAGCAAAGCGCCTTTGTGTTTATGGACAGCAGGACATATCACAGTTATCTAAGAAAATAAAGGATACAAAGTGAAAGTTCTGCATCCTTTTACCAAAAAATAGTTTTTTTCTCAGAAGTTTTCCTGGAAACGAGTATTTTCAAGAAATTTAGCAATGTTCAACCGTTGTTTACTACACAACGGTAAAAGCTAGAAGCACCATTTTTTTTTAAAATTTATTAATGAAATATGAGGACTGAAGCTTTCCTTTGATGTGTCATATGCCCATATTACTTACTACGTGGCAAAATCTTCTGAAGGCCTTCAAAAACGAGTCAAAATATCAAAAATTGGCTTGTACTTCCTATTTGTGAGAAATGTCTGGCACTGAATGAGTTAATAATCCATTTTTCTCAGGAATATTACATTTAATAAACACTGTGTTTTACGTTTACAAATAATTATTTTCTTCAATTTTCTTGTTGTTCACCTCTGGACAAAGAATGAATGAATGGGTTAAAATTAAAAAAACATAAAAAGATATTAAATTATTTGACTAATCGCCTCCTCCTAATCATTTAATTTGCAATTGAGTGTTTTTTCCTCATGTCTTTTACAATAACATACAGAGTTTTCAGTATTGATATTGAGATTCTAATGTTGTATTCAACCGAAGTAAATTAACTGAAGTTATAAGTGATTAAATTCTTGTGTATATAAAATACTATTGACAGAGGAAATCATTATCATGATCATTATTTTTATTTTAAGTTAAGTTAATTTTAAGTTATATGTACTACATATTATATCTTTTTATTTTTACTTCCACCTATTCCCTTTAACTTTTTAAAAGTCGAATTAAAAATAATCTGTGTATACAATACAAAGAAGTTGCGGTGTATGTAACCTTAATTATATTTTTCAGCTTGCTGACTTTTCCATCCAAAAATACTCATTAATTTGGGTAGAATTTTCATTTCTTACTGTGACATGTTTGACATTAAACAACCTGATTTTAGTCTTACGGATGAAAATGACCTTTTGCATTTGAAAAAGCGGGGAAAAAAATCACTTTAATAGAGCTCGAGAGTAGGAAGCTGTTATTTTATAAGCGTAAGAGCTGTCAATTTGAATTAGACCAACTTTTTCTAAGGGGGCTGTGCCATTAAAATTGCTCTGTGTGCACATGAAAAGTTGAACACAAACTACTAAAAATACAGAAATAATCCTAGATGTGCTTTTGTTGTGGTAGTGGGCATAAACTAGGCACCGTGGTGTACCAAACTTATTTTGAAGTATCACACTGCAGATAAAAGTTACTGAGAGAATACTTACATCCAGTAGTATTCATGACCACAGCTATCAAATGCCATTTTTTGCAACAGATGCTCTCTATTTATTCAATGTCTGGTATTGCGATGCGTAGCAGCCCAGCAACGCACACAACCATTTTGACTACCAGCCGGCACAGCAATCTACGACTACTCTATCTGCAAAAGCCCTGGATAAGATAAAAAGACGGACAGACAGACACTAACTAGGTCAGGGGTCTCAAACCCGCGCCCCCCCAGGATGATAGTTTGAGGCCCCCGCCTTAAAATGAAAGTTAAACGGACACTGTGTATTATTTACCCACTAGATGTCGTTGTATTCTGTCGTGCCACCGAAAACAAGTGTTAAAAGCACAAGACAAAATACGAAGACTTAAAGTGACCTAAATGCTCCATATTACTTTTGAAAAGAAGAAGAATAAGAAAAGAAAAGTAGATTAAGAAAATAACCAAAATGACCAATATTCATATAATATATTATATATAATATATTATAATATATTAATATAATATATTTTTTGTCTTCTTTCCTCTTTAATTCCTTTCTTTTTCTTTATTTACTTTTTTTATTGTTCTCCATTTTTCTTTTTTGCTTTCTTTTCCTTTCATTTTTTATTCCTGTTTTCTTTTTTTGCCTCTATTCCTTATGTCTACTTTCTTTTCTATTAATTTTAAAGAAATCATTTTTCTTCCTTTTGTCTTTCCTTGAGAAAGGCTGGGTACAAATTTGTGTGCTTTTTGCTCAATTTCAGTCTCCTTAATTTGTAGTCTTCCTTGGAATCATTTTTGGTTGCACTAACCATTACAGTGACATCTAGTGGACAAATATAAAACACTGTCCTTTTAAGAACAGCGGAATGTTTTTATCAGCGCTGATGTTGTGGAAAACCCCATTTGGCCCAACCTCACCCAGATCCTATATTCAGCCACCCCCAACTCAATTGATTTTGAGACTCCTGATCTAGGCGTCTCTAGGTGCCAAACATGAGGGAGTGGTTGGAGAGTGCTGACCTGGACCTGATCTGTCTCTACACCTGCACTTCATTACTCTGTCTGGAAACATATTTAAGAAATAGATATTTAAAAAAAGGAATATATAAAAAAACTAACTAATTTAACATGGTCATATATACTTTATTAGAAAGAAAAAATATTTGATACAAACAACATACTTTTGACCTTTTTTTCCTTTTTTTTTTAATCCTATACAATTTACAATGTGTCGGATGTTTTCAATTCTAGTCAGAAGAATGAAGTGCTGGTGTTGAGACTGTTTAGGCACAGGTGGTTGCACTCGAGCCAATCCCCCCAGGTTGATGCGGCAGGGTATCTAAATGACTACCCTTTCAGCTAGCCAGGTACCTAGATAGCTAATTTGCTACCTTTCTATCCAAGACCTTGTCGGTTGTTGTTGGCGCTATATTGTGGCAGTTAGCAACATCAATAATAGAAATAAATCAATTTAGTCTTTGTTTAATTATAATTAATTCTAAAATGTACGAGTGCTGTGAGTGTACAGTCAAAAATTCAATACAGTACTATTCAAAGGTACAAGATTTTGTCATGACTACTGAATCGGGGCAGCCGCAGGTGCCCCGTTGGCGCCAACAGCAGCGGGACCTAATTGGCTGTTAGACTCTTTTTAAACTCCTGTCTTCCGAAAGAAACCCGTCAGACCGTCTGCGAACCTATGCTCTCAGCTAGGCAAGCTTTTGCACTCTCCGACACTATCCTGCCCTGTTTCCTGCCTGATACCTTTTGCAGACTTCTTTTCTGGACCTGTTTCTGTTTTTGCTCCGCCGTCCCGGCCATCGACCTGTTTTTGGCCTGTTTCCTGCCTGATACCTGCTGCCAACCTCTTTTCTGGACCCGTTTCCGTCTTTGCTCCTCCACCCCGGCCATCAACCTGATTTTACCGCTGCCAACGACTACCCTCGCTCGACACGGAAGTGCCACTTCTGTGTTCCTGCTATCTGCTACCCGTGACCGACGATCATCGGATCGTGGATGCAAGCACTGGTCTTTTTCTTAATAAAGACTGAGTAAAACGAACGCTATTTGGTCCCTTCTCCGTTCTTGGTCTGTGACAGTTTTTTATATCTTTTATGTGTAATATTTATTTTTTTAAACATTTACCATATTAATCATGACTGTTTAATTTTTTTCTCCCAAAATTTCAAAGTGAAAGCTTGTGAATATTGTTTTAAAACATACACCCAGCCTGGCATATCAAAAGAAAATAAATCAAATGAGAGCAAACGTCAAAAGAAAACACACATTCATGCATACACCGAGAAACTAAACAGACTTAGTTTCACTCAAAAGAATGCAACGTCATCTTTATCACTTTAAACCCCACATTGACCGTGTTTTCATAAGCACCCACAAATGTGCTGCTGGTGTGCGTCTGTAGATTATTACATTTGTTCTGAATGTTTGCTTTCATTTCTTTAGCAGACATTGTGTTCTGACAAAAAAACAAACCTAAATGTTTGCCTTCAATACAAACACACTCCATTCGTCCAAAGAGCTTTTGTTGTGATTCACCTGTTTCCATAATGTGTTGCTAATCTCTCTGCACACAAAACCATCGACGTGCGTTCGAGAGGAGACGAAGGCCTGGAGAAGACGAAGACAAAAACGATACAATTACGCATCGATTGGGACTCGAGCTATGGGACAATGGAGTGCTCGTGTAAAATGAGTGTATTATGGAAGTGAAAGAAAGAACATCAACGCTTAAAGAATGGTGGCCAGAATGTTATTTCGCTAGCGATCAAAGAAACATTCCCTGCTAAATTCAGAATGAAACTCTAAATTGCATTCTTTTGAAGCATTGTGTGTGAATTAAATTAGACTTTCTTAATGGTATGGATGTCTTGATTCTCGTAACTTTTGAGATCTTAGTGATTCATTTGCCTCCAATATGTAATAACAATGTGTGTATATTATTAGGTTTTGCAAGTGGACCCGAGTTGATGATTAGGGACAGGTCTGTTCTGCTTCACACCTGGTTGGCCACCATCCTGGTATGTATTTTAAATCCATCTTCATGGACTTTTCTTGAAAAAGTTGCATACAGTGTTGATTAATATACTGAATATTTTAAAAAGACATTTGTTCATAATTGTTCGAATTTGATTTGGAAAAAAAAAACACTTTTCATTTTGCCCTCTCTCTCTCTCTCTATATCTATCTATCTATCTATCTATCTATCTATCTATCTATCTATCTATCTATCTATCTATCTATCTATCTATCTATCTATCTATCTATCTATCTATCTATCTATCTATCTATCTATCTATCTATCTATCTATCTATCTATCTATCTATCTATCTATCTATCTATCTATCTACATACCTGTCAAGCTCCAGGGCTCCATGCCCTTACAAACTGTCGTATTTTCCCTTACAACATACAAAATAATCTTACACCAGATTTTTTTTTCAAACGTGTTTATTTATGTAGTTTAACATGTTATATTGTGCATGTGTTTCATTATATCATATATATTGTTAATTACATTTTGTTGTGCAGCACGGCGGCGCAGTGGTTAGTTCATGTCATGGGAACCTGTCGTGGGTTCAAATCCAGCTCCGGACTTCCTGTGCGGAGTTTGTATGTTCTCCCCGTGCTTGCGTGGGTTTCCTCCGGGCACTCCTGTTTCCTCCCGCGTTCCAAAAACATG
The DNA here is from genome assembly GCF_059441175.1 of Urocampus carinirostris. Classification (NCBI taxonomy): domain Eukaryota; kingdom Metazoa; phylum Chordata; class Actinopteri; order Syngnathiformes; family Syngnathidae; genus Urocampus; species Urocampus carinirostris. The sequence continues at coordinate 25,039,725 of NC_142361.1, forward strand.
CATTTCAGGTGAATTGGCTGGTCCAAATTGTCCCTAGGTGTGAATGAGCGAATGTGTTGTCTGTCCCTGTGTGCCCTGCGATTGGCTGGCAACCAGTTCAGGGTGTCCCCTGCCCACTGCCCGGAGATGGCTGGGATGGGCTCCAGCCCCCCGCGACCCTAATGAGGATAAGCGGTACGGCTGATGAGATGAGATGAGATGAGATGAGAACATTTTGTTGTGAGATACTGAGTTGCTCGACATGAATGAGGTTTATTATTAAAAAAAGTTCAAAAATGAAGTCGCTTGGACGTTCACTGTAGAAGGAAAAAATACATGCAAATATAATTAAGTAGAATAATACATTTTCTTATTCAAATTATGAATTCATTTTCTTCATTAAATTATTGTTGGTAATATATACTGATTAAAGGGATAACCACAAACCTGTCTTTTTCCATTTTCTCCTTTTATACTTCCTTTTTTTCTTAACTTCTTTATACAACATAATAATTCGTAATATATTGCATCAAGGCAAGTGAGCCGTTTGAGAGCCGGCTCTCTTTAATGAGTTGAGCCGAAAAAGCTGGTTCTCTAAAAAGAGACAAACTTCCTTCCACTACACAACTACCACGAAATGATGCATGATGGGAAATCCCCAGGCGGCAGACACATACGCACAGTAGCATCAAACCGCTCGCTTTCGCCCCGGTAGCCTCTATCTCGACACTGAGATAGAGGCTACCGGGGCGAACTCGTTTGACTTGATTGATTTGCCGTTTCGTGATAGTAGGTGTATACCGGATGGTACACAAAATTGACAAATTTGCGTTTTTCCGTACGGATTTTCTTGTAAGCGTACACGTCTTAAAATGCATAATAAACGTACTTTGTATGGCAAAAACGTACAGGTTGACATATATGTATATCTATTTGCCTGCCTGCCTGCCTGCCTGCCTGCCTGCCTGCCTGCCTGCCTGCCTGCCTGCCTGCCTGCCTGCCTGCCTGCCTGCCTGCCTGCCTGCCTGCCTGCCTGCCTGAATGCCTGCCTGCCTGTCTAGCCACCCACCTATCTATCTAGCCAAGTACTTATCTGCTCAGCCACTCACCTACCTATCTACCAAACCACCCACCTACATATCTACCTAGCCACCTACCGACCCATTTACCTACCTACCTACCTACCTACCTACCTACCTACCTACCTACCTACCTACCTACCTACCTACCTACCTACCTACCTACCTACTCATCTACTTACCTACCTACCCACCTACCTTTTCTGTCCACACACCTATATATCTACCTAGCCACCCATCTACCTACCTAGCCACCCACCTACATATCTACCTACCTACCTACCTACCTACCTACCTACCTACCTACCTACCTACGTACCTATCTACCTACCTTTCTACCCATCTACCTACCTACCTACATACCTACTTACCCACCCACCTATGTACTCACCCACCTATCTATCTTATTCACTGTTTTTTGCAGATAGCTTTGTGTCCTTCATGAAAAGACATGGGCGGCCTTTGTCCGCACTGCGCATTTCGACAAGCATCAAACACAATTTATCAAGCTAACCTCAATGAGGGTAGGACATGCGAAGGAAATTACACTTCCCCTGAGAGATGGAGTAGGGGGTGCCATTTAAACAAGATGTTAATAACGTGCCAAGCGTGTTACCTGATACGGTACTGTATTTGCTAGTGTAACCGAACCCCGGCTTTCCAGCTGGCCTTAAATTGACTCCCCAACAAGAACACACAAACCATGATTATTTATACCCTAGTATATTGCAGGGGCTACACAGATTGGAGCAGTGGGGCAATGACAAAGTGTTACTTTCATAATGGATTGGATGAATTTAAAGCTGGTGGGATCTTATCAGAGTACAAAGTTCTCTCCGAAGAGGAAACATGTGAATATGCTTTCCGAATGATAAGACATTTTTAGAGCTTGCTAGGATGTTGTTTTCAAAATATCTGAGAGAGGAGGCATATGTCAATGTGTATTTTTTGTATAACAAGTCAGAATATATTTCTTTATGCGTATATGTATTTACCTAGAGTGGATGTGCACCAGGGCAGCACGGCGACGCAGTGGTTAGCGCTTGTGCGGCACAGTTCATGTCATGGGAACCTGTCGTGGGTTCAAATCCAGCTCCAGACTTTCTGTGCGGAGTTTGTATGTTCTTCCCGTGCTTGCGTGGGTTTCCTCCGGGCACTCCGGTTTCCTCCCACATTCCAAAGACATGCATTTCAGGTGAATTGGCCGGTCCAAATTGTCCCTAGGTGTGAATGAGCGAGTGAGTTGTCTGTCCCTGTGTGCCCTGCGATTGGCTGGCAACCAGTTCAGGGTGTCCCCTGCCCACTGCCCGATGATTGCTGGGATGGGCTCCAGCCCCCTGCGACCCTACTGAGGATAAGCGGTACGGCTAATGAGATGAGATGAGAGGGATGTGCACCATTAGAGCATTACTCGTGTTGACACACAAAACTATTTTTGAGTGGCATTTCCCTTTTTGAGTCATTTACCTCTAGAGCAGGGGTCGGGAACCTATTTATGGCTCTTTCTATGAGTATCTGTGGCTCAGAGACAAATTTGATTGCATGCAAAATTTCTCCATTATTGTTCAAAACTTGAGTTGTCTATCTTATTCAGGTACACGCAAAGCCAAACCAATACTAGACATCAAGACACTACATCGCAGTGTATATATAGGGCACGTTTTTCACTACAATTTACAGTTAAGGTGTCACACAAAAAAGGGGGGAAAAAAAACTCGTTTTGGCTGTACAACGCTAAAGAATCCTTTATATAAAAGTTCACTATATAATCTGTGTTCAGTGTTCAGATACCTTATGATGAATCCACAAAACTGTAAATACGCCAAAACACCGGAAGAGAACTTAGTCATTTGATTGGGTGAGTGGGAGGGATGGGTGGAGCTATGCAAAAAGTGCAAGCACTCCCTCCCATCTCTCGCCCTACGCCGTCTGCGCCAAAAGTGAGCTCATCAGGCTCCCTATTTGCAGAACGTTGTGACGTTTTTACACAATAACTGCTTGCATCTGGTTTTAAAACCAATATGTATGAAAAAAAAGGGTCAAAAGGAGTTTAACCGATCTTGAGTAATTGCAAGAAAGAGACAAGTTTAAAGTGGTATGTTTGTTGATTTTGGGACAGGGGCTCTGGCATTATTCTCTTTTCATAATTTTTATCAAATCATCAAAAATAAATGTGCTGAAGACTAAGCTTTTGTCTGGGGCGCGGGTTTAGCAATTTAGTAAATTTGTCTCATAATATATGGTGTGGCTCTTTCCCAAAATAAAATTAATATTTTTTGCTTTTATGGCTCTTTGAGCCAAAAAGGTTCCCGACCCCTGCTCTAGAGTGTCTTACCTGATTGCGTGTAAAATATTGTGATCATGGCCAAACTTTTTATGGCCTGAGCGAGGAGATGTCTTTCTGGGTAAAATACTGAGTAAGCAAAACAAAAAATGCAGTCAGTTTTCTTTGTGCAGTTTTCACATCTGGGGTAACCTACTTGACTTCCTGTAAACATTGTCTTTGCTGAGTCAGCAAAACCAAAAGTGCTGAGTCGACTTTTTGGGGCATTTTTTTCTACATATAGGTCAAACTTTCTGTCAACAAGTTTAAATTGGTACCTGTTCTGTCCTGGAAGAGGCGAATGTCTGGAAAACTGCTGAGTCAGCACAACCAAAAGTACTGCGTGAGTAATATTGTTGCTATTTCATCTCTAAAGTGACCTACCTGAATGCTTGTGAAAAATTGTTAACCTGGCATAAGTTGTTGTGATCTTGTTTACCACCCTAGCTTTGCTCACGAGTACTAATTACATTTCTATGGATGTATTAGTATTATTGATTTGATCAAACGTGTGGGTTTTATGGTCTTAATAAGAATTATACAACTAGAGATTTCATGCTCCTGCTAAATATTTTTTTGTGAATCTTATGTATTTTTTTTTTGTTTCAGTACTAGAATAATGCAACGTTATAGTGAAATGCCATACAGTGACGTCATGTTTGCGTCAACGTCATGCAGATCACGTGGTTTTGTTATTGAAGGAAGTGAAGATGGCTGCTGAGTCTTTTCTAACCGAGTCTGCACTCGGTTGGTCCATTTTCACTTTTATACTTTTGGTAAGTTATTTTGCTTTTTTTTCGTTTCACCAAAATTTGTAGCGTTTAATAATGATTAATTTAAATGTACTTGTCACTGCTGGAATCGCTTCTTTAATGTGTTTTCGGGTCAACATGGCTTCCGTTTTATAACAGTGCGTGTGGTGCTTGATTTAGCTAACTTAGCATTGTAACGTTTTTTTTTAAAGGTGGAATTATATGAATTAAAACACATTTTTGATAGTTGGCGGTTAGTTTAAACAGTATAACTATAGGGTTGAATATTACGATTTTATGTCCAAATATTGTGTCGAAGGATGTGTCCATTATCTGCACCGCTTATCCTCACTAGGGTCGCGGGGGTGCTGGAGCCCATCCCAGGCGTCTCCGGAAAGGGGACACCGTGAACTGGTTGCCAGCCAGTTGCAGGGGGTTTGGTATATCATAGTACGTAAATTAACGTGTATTTTATGTATACTAACATTAAAACATGAAACATAATATTACATTTTCATAAAAATAACAGCACTTAAGAGGGTTTGCTTCTCAGGAGTCTTTGGATGAGTGAGAAGAATATCCCCAAATCAATTTAGGTCATTTTTAAAAAATTTTGATTAAAATATCAAGAGCCCTGCCTTATTTTACTAAATAAAACCGCAAATAAAACATTTTCACCTCGATATTTTGAACTAAATTTATCTTGACACCTTGCCCAATGCAAATATTTGGATAATTTTTCCATTTTTTTTTCATTTTATTTGTATACGTATAGGAAGGCAGGATGTATAAAGACAGTCCTGAATGTTAAGATTCATCCCTATTGGGAGTATTAAGCTAGAAAAATATGCTTAAACCGTGAACCAAAACAATGTATTACAATACGATAGGTATTTACTGTTACTGATAACTAGAAGTGAATATTGTTTACAACGAGATTAGACGTGGCACTCGAGAATAAACATAATTTTAAAAATAAAACAAAAATAACCAAAAGGATAAGCTTAAAAAAAAAAAGATAGTCAATACTTTCAGAGAGAGGGCAGCACGGTGGCGCAGTGGTTAGCGCTTGTGCAGTGGTTAGCGCTTGTGCAGCACAGTTCATGTCATGGGAACCTCCAGCTCCAGACTTCCTGTGTGGAGTTTGTATGTTCTCCCTGTGCTTGCGTGGGTTTTCTCCGGGCACTCCGGTTTCCTCCCACATTCCAAAAACATGCACTTCAGGTGAATTTGCCGGTCCAAATTGTCCCTAGGTGAGAATGAGCAAGTGAGTTGTCTGTCCCCGTGTGCCCTGCGATTGGCTGGCAACCAGTTCAGGGTGTCCCCTGCCCACTGCCCGGAGATGGCTGGGATGGGCTCCAGCCCCCCCGCGACCCTAATGAGGATAAGCGGTACGGCTAATGAGATGAGATACTTTCAAAGATGTACTTGTAGGCTGGCTTAGGTTGTAAGTGCATCAGAATGTAGTGCACCGATGTTAACAGTGACCTTTGGAAAGTTAGAAAAGTAAATAAATAACATACACATATATTTCTCAATAGAAATATATATTTTTACAGTCTCATTTAGGGGTGTGAGGGCCCTGGGGGGGAAAAAACTGTCTCTGAGCTTGTTAGTCCTTATTTAAGAGACTTGTTGCGTCCCCCAGAAGGCTTTGTTTTCCTCCGGAAGGGGGTATAGAGAAAGACCGAGGTGATTGGATCCATCCAACTGTTAAAGATCTGATGTTGGATATATCTTTGTGTGTGTGTGTGTTTTAATGTTAGTTGCAGGTTTCAGGCTTCACTCTACAGAGACATGACAGCAAAAATATAGATATAGAGTGCCATATCATATATTTCAAGACATAATTTAACAAAATCCCCAAACCCGCTTTCCAGATTAAAGCTAATTTTTCAGCATATTTGATTTCATTGTGTGATATTCTATGGTTTCATTAAATCTATGAAATGATAATAATGTCAGAGCCTGTGTCCCATATCAATGTAAATATATGACTTAAAATTCAACTCTGTCCCGCAGTTACTTAAGAGTGTTGAAGCTCCTTTTGTCTGTCATTTTGTCCTAAATAATGATTTCAAAACAAGGTGCAAGCAAAGTTCTTTTGTAGAAAAATGTCATAAAATACTGAAAACGAGGATACCTACATATTTATCTTCAGTGCAGACGGCGCTGGGCAAAGGAGAAAGTTTTCGTTCGTAGAGAATTTGTAAACGTTTTGTGTATGGCTCCGCCCATTTCCACCACTCAACCAGTCAAATTGCTCTAGGTTCTTCACTGGAGCTTCTGGGTAAAATGTTTGTTTCCGGTTAAAGTTTGTTTGTGAGCTTTCATCACAAGGTGTCCTAAACTATTTAATGAACTTCCAAGGATTATTTACCCTTACTGTAAAATTTAGTTAGAAATGTGTTCTATATATACTGGACTGAACCCTTTGCACATCAGTAATGTATTAGCTTCTCTTGAATCACAATTGACTCAGCATGAAGTCATATAATAAAAATTGCACAAGTCATTTTTTGTCTTAGAGCTATATTTTCTCATGAAAAGAGCCATGTATATGCAAAAAGTTCAGATGACAATTGATTTTAAATTACTTTCAACCCAAACTTTTCATTCATAGCCAGCAAATTAAAAAACTAATTTTAGCTTTTGCCTTAATAACACATAAGTGCTTGTTAAATTTCATAGACACGTCCTAAAAACCAGCTGTGAGTTGATCAACTTCAACTCTTAAAATACTGAGCTGGATTACACAATCCAGTAGATTTTCACGTTTTACTCGCATTATGTGACTTTTCTATTTTACACTGTCAAGTTGACCACATTTGCTGGGAAATTGGTCACAGTCTTGAGACATTTGGTATAAAACATCTAGTTTCTTTTTTATCTACATATACGGTATATACATTGTGTAGGTGCTGTTAGACTGTTCAATACAGTAGTGCTAGAGAGAGTGAATGCTGTTTAAGAAGCTCAGCAGGCTTAAGTGTATAATTATCCGTCACTATTAGCGAGAAACATCTGACTTCCGTTGAATTATCTACATTTCCTTTAATACCACAAACTGTCCAGTATTTTAACAACACCGCAGATTGATCTGATTTCGATGCAAAGCTAGCATCGTCACCTAGATAGGAAAAAAACAGCAGAAGGGCTTCAGGCGGCTTGTCTTTTAATTAATCCTCCTTATGAGTGGCAGGCCTTTATCTGAAGGGACTACCGTTAGAAGTGTCCCCGCTTCCTACGGCTTGCATGCTTTGAATTCGACCTTGTCATTCGGCATTTTTTCTTTCATATGCGGTTTTGTTGCAGATTTGTTGAAGCACTTCCACGTTGGCTGAGCTACTGAGAAAATAATGGCAGCAAATGCAACTAATAATTAAATGCTAAACATTGAACATTATTCTAAGGGTTAATATTGCACAGGTAAAACCAGCAAATGGGTTTAGTCACACTTTTTTGCAGGCACGGTGACCTAATTTGCTGATATAGTTCAATGTCTTAACTCTAAATATATATATATATATATATACATATATATATATAATACCGTGAACATCTGAGAATTGGTTCCCATCTCGCCAGCCATTACTTAAATACAATGGCTTCATCTGCTGGGATCGAGTAACTGAATTAGTGGTAGATTGCTGTGCTCGCTGTTTGCCAAGATTGTCTTACACGGTGCCGGGCTGCTACGTGCTGCCGTGCAAGATTTTTTTTTTTTTTTAAAGTAGCATCTGCTTCCCTTGTCAAGAATTGGGTGTAGTTGAGCATGGCGTAAGTTAGATGTTACCTGTCCCGTAAAAAAATGAACCCCTGTGGTGGCATTTTGACAAAACAGGACTAAAACATAGGGCAGGGGTCTCAAACTCACAGCCTAGGGGCCAATTGCAGCCGAAGGGATTATTGTTTGAACGTTTCTGTCTTAATATAAACGTTTTATGTAAGTGCAGCTCACACGACTTATCGATTCATTTATTAAGACTAATCATATATAATATATATATATATATATATATATATAAAATTATTATTTTTTTTCTTTTCTAATTTGCGTAGAATATTTTAAAAACGATATTTGAGAAGGGCAGCACTGTAGCAGTGGTTAGCACGTGTGCGGCACAGGTCTGAGGTCATGAGGTCTAACCTTCCTGTGTGGAGTTTGCATGTTCTCCCCGTGCTTGTGTGGGTTTCCTCCGGGCACTCTGGTTTCCTCCCTCATCCCAAAAACATGCATGTCAGGTTAATTGGCCAGTTCAAATTGTCCCTAGGTGTGAATGAGTGAGTGGATGGTTGTATGTCTCTGTGTGCCCTGCGACTGGCTGGCAACCAGTTCGGGATGTCCGCTGCCCACTGCCCAACGACAGCTGGGATGGGCTTCGGCACCCCCGCGACCCTACTGAGGATAAGTGGTGCAGATAATGGATTGATATTTGAGAACACAGGAATGCTTTTGTCAGAGCTTTTCTGGTGGAACCAACTTAACCCAAATCTTATATCTGGCAGCCCTCAAGTAAATTGAGTTTGAGACCTTTGTATTTTAGAACTAAGACCATTAATAAATACAGTACCAAAGGGAAGTGTGTTGGGATTTAAAGGTGCTGTCATGATCGCAGCCTTAGTCAGGTTATTCATCGTGCATTTCTTAGACACACTCGAAAAAACTCTTGTTTTTTCCATCTTCTTAGGAGTTTGGGTTTGCATTTGGACTGTATTTGAAAACGTGCGAAAGATGGGTTTACGTCTTTTATGGCAGATAAAAACTCTGTCGCACATAAAATGTAATTTACTGTCCTTTCTTCGTTTGTGTTTTTTATGATAAGTCTAAATGTAATATGTTTTTTGGATAAGTTGGTAGGAAAAGAGTATCTTACACATTTGCAGGTGTACAACATAAGTTTGTATATATTTTTGTTTATTGTGAGGTTATTTGACAAACACTTGATTTTTTTATTGTTTTATATATTATAGAATGCTCTGTTGTTTTTGCACAATGTTTCTATCTGTTCAAATATCTAATATTCGAATAGAGAAGTATGCTTTTAAAAAAATCAGATTTATCGATTAATCCAAAGAACGATCGACAGATTCACAATTTTTAAAATAACCGTTAGTTGCAGCCCTAAAAATGCTCTAACTTCAACTTTTTAAGGACACTTCGAATGAAGCAACCCACCTTTAAAGTTAATTCTTTCAAAATGTAAACCTTTTTTCAGGGGTAAAGCAAATTTATATACTGTGGTAGTGTTTGGTACCTGCTATCAGAATCAATGACTACTCAATAGTTGAGTGTTACATCAGGCTGAGAAAAAAAGTTGTATCTAACAACTCCAGTCATATGTATTAATGTTTATTTTCCATTTTTGTCAAGGTCATCCTTGCTTTCAGTTGGGTCTACATCCGCAAATTCCAAAGTCGGCAGGAGAGTGAAGTGGTTTCAACCATCACAGCAATATGCGCTCTGGCTGTGGCGCTGATAACTTCAGCACTTCTTCCTGTGGATATATTCCTCGTCTCCTTCATGAAGTACCCAAATGGCACCTATAAGGTTAGTTGCCTGCGATCTGTTCAAGCTAATAGCCTCACTAAATTCAATCTAAGAAATTGGGTTTCTTTGGGCACTTTACAAATAGCAATCTTCTTTCAGAATGAAGTGATTATAAATTGTTTGTCTGGTCTTAAAGCTTAAAACGTTTCTTGGCTCATGAATTCTGTTACACCGGTATGCATTTGGGGAAAGTCTATGTAAGGATAACTTATTTTTTCCCTTTTTATCGGGTCATTTGTTGTTTTAGTAGAAAGTCATATTGTTATGCAGATTTACTGTAACTGCAAAAATAGCATTACAATATCTGTGTTTTATAACGAAACACTAATTTTAATGATAGTTATTCAAAAAAGATTTTCTATTGGAATAGGATATTTGTGATTTTTTTAAAATTGATTCAATAAAGTATAAATACTTGGCCAAAAAAGAAAATCAATAATGAAGGATCAAAGGAAAGAAGGAAAGCTTGAATTAAAAGAAGAGATCGAATGAAGGAAGGATATATCAAAAGAAGTATCAAAGGGAGTATTGAAGTAAAGACGGAAGGAAGGAACTAAGGATCGAAGGAAGGGAGGATCAAAGAAAGGAATGTTGGAAGGAAGGAAGGGTCTAAGGAATGACCAAAGGAAGGATTGAAAGAAGGAAGAAAGGAAGGCAGCCAGCTGGGGAGGGTCGAAGAAAGAAGATCAAGGAGAACTTATCAATGGTCTATAACAGGGTTCCCTCAGATCCTTCAAAAGTCTTAAAAGGCATTAAATATCTTTATTATAAAAATAGGGCCTTAATTGGCCTTTAAATGTCTTCAATCCAATTTTCTAAATTCTTAAAAATGTGATTGCATTAAGAATTATATTTTTTGAACTAAAGATATTTATTAAAAAAACATTTTTCATGCATTATGGTAAATTTTTATAGCTCTTTTAATCAGTCACTGAAAACTTCCAGAGCGCTTTACACTACACTTCACACTTTACCCATTCACACACACTCACACATCAATAGATTGCGATAAATAATACATGAATGTAGGAGAAGAGCTCTTTGAAATTAGTAGTTATCTGCCAACATCCTCTTTATTTATTGTTTTCATGTCTAAAACTTTCAAAACGTTCAAATGTAAATGTAAATGCATTTATATAGCGCTTTTCAAGTCAATGAAGACCTCCCAAAGCACTTTACAATGAGCTTCACACTTTTCCCTTTTACACACTAACTAACCGGTTGCAGCGCCAGCTACGCAAGGCGCCTACCTGCTTATTGGGGGAATTAGGGGTTCAGTGTCTTGCCCTAGGACACTTCGACATATAGCCAGGAATCGTACCTGCGACCTCTTGATCCCAAGACGAGCACTCTACCTCCTGAGCTAATGCTGTTCCATGTATTTCCGATGAAAATTTTTCAACTGGACCAAAATGTTATATAAAAAAATCAGAAACATATGTTTAAAATTGCCTTTGATTCTTCTGGTATTTTTTTTTTTTTTCAATTGTGTTTTTTGTCGCCTTGGTCCAAAATTTGATTTCAAAAGTCTTAAAAGGTCTTGAATTTTACTCACTTTAAGCTGTAGGAACCCTGTATAAGGAAATACCAAAAAAAGAAGGATTTAGGGAAAGATAGAAGGAAGGAAAGGTCAAGGGGTCGAAGGAATGAAGGGTTCAATGAAGATGAAAAGTTGGAAGGACCGTTTGATGGAAGGACATTCTAAGGAGGGATCAAGGAAGGCAGGAAGAAAGGATTGAAGGTAGGAAATACTGATGAGAGGAAAGAACAGGGATAATACTGTTGGCCAGTTTCTGCACTTTGTTTAAAAGAAAGCATGATAAAAGGAAAAAAACAAAAATTGAAAAGTGGTTTGAATTATTGCGCGCACTTCCTCATCACCCAGCTCCGCCCAGTAAGGCTTCACATCAGCTCATGCAATGCTGACCAAGATGCTTCGTGGGCGAATGACTTATTGCTACCATTAGTGGAAGAAACCGAGGTTTCAAAAGGCTGTGCTTGCTTTTTTTTTTTTTTTTTTAATATAGCTTTAAATATATTTTCTTGCTTTTAATATTAAATCCAATGTTCACTGTGCTCAATTCTTCTTCTAGGAATGGGCTCTAAATAATGTGACAAGAGCCCAGATTGAAGATACTGTCTTGTATGGATATTATGGTGAGTACTATTCTCATCTCCATCCAATGTAGTTGATTACGTTTGGGAATAAAGTGTTGTCATTTTTTGGGAATTTCACTTCTGGAGCCTATCTCTCTCATGGTGTTTTTCCCTTGTGATTTGAGACTAACTATTCGTTGAAGGGATTATAACAGCTGCGACCTGTCATTTACTGATACATAATAAGTCTTTATAACGTCTTGACTGTGAATTTTTTGTTGTTGCCTGAACCGATACACTAGCAATAATAATGTAACATTATGCGTGAAATAATTGAATACAAAATGTATTATACTACTATATGATACTAGATTTGTTTTTTTCAATCTGCAGTTAACTTTTAAATGATTTAAACATTTTTATATTAAGCATCTTTAAAGTCAAGCAACACAGAATTCCTGAAACACAAACATAGCTATAATAAAAATAAGTAAAACAAAAACATCATTACTCTCGACTGAATATTGGCATTGAGGAACACAAATTGCTGAGCTTTGACAGATTTTGATTCTTCTGTCAGCGATAGGCAATGCATAATGTTTTAAAGCCATTTATATAATGAAAATCAGTCCAAATAAGGATCACTTTCCTGCTCTGACTATTTTTTTTTGTCCTCTGTATTGCAATCTTTCTTGAACTGTTCCTCTGCTCAATGTGCTTCTGCCATTGACCCCCCCCCCTCTTACGCAGTAAACAAAAAAACGCTAATTAACCTATCAAAGAATTAACCAAAAAAGAGTGACACGACAAAAAAGGGTGCAAGCAAGCAGACCATGGCGTTTGCGATCTGTTATATGATGAAATATTTTTAGATTTATTTGATTAACTTCATATTTGTATAAATGAAAAATACGATTACATTTTTTTAATAATACAAGTTTGAGAGACTGACGAGCACCAATAACACCCAGGCACCTGCCAGACTTTCAATAGTATAGGAAACATTGCATTTTGGTGCCACTTTGACGTGTCCCAAGTCATGCAGGGTGCGTGATGAATATGATTTTATACATTGACTGACTCATTTAACAGAATTAATGTGTCACAAGACCGTAACGTCACAAGACCCTAATGTCACAAGACATGCAGGGAGAGTTATGGTTCAACTGCAGGCAGAGTGATAGTTCAAATGCAGGCATAGTTAAACTAGGGTTGTCACCTTTTTTCTTTTATTGCTCAATTAACCTTCAAATTGTCAACACAAGCTAGAGTTAACCAAAGTTAAAAATATGAAGCTGTTCTCATCACCAAGTCTCATTACGTTTCAATTCCCATGAATTATCCTGAAATTACATTACAAAAATATCAAGGTTTTTTTTAATCAAACCAGCTAATTCGTTGAAAATCATGAACTGAGATGTGATGTAAACCTTGGGCCACACCAGAAAGTACCTTGCCAATCATTCTGTAAATTATATGATTCAAAGGCAGCATTCAACTAAGTACACTGACTTTCAAATGCCGCCTTTGAAACACTGCAGATGGAACTCACCTTGTACAATCTAATTGTTTTTTTAACCTGCACACACTATAATTTTGGCTGGATTTGCAAGTGAATCCATCCCTATTTTGAGCCCTGGCAAACTACAGTATGTTCCGGACTAAAAGTCTCTTTGGAGTATGAGTCCCACTGGCCATACAATACATAATTGAGAAGGAAAAAGCATGTTTAGGTAAAATTTAGCATATAAGTCGCAATTTTGGGGGACATTTATTTTATAAAATCCAACAACAAAAACATACATGTGTAGGGCAAATAAGCCCAGCACAACAAATGCTATTCCTTTCTTTTTAATGTTTTTTTTTTTTTTTGGCCACGGACGTGATAGACCTTTCCCCCTCTTCTTTCCAAAGACTTCTTCTTTTCGTTTCCACTGGATTATCGGACTTTGTACGACAGGGGTTTCCAACTTTTTTGAGTCCGAGAGCAACTTCAAGGGCACAGAGTAACACAAAGGGCACCTTGATAACACATTTACGAAACATGATATTTATTGGAAATAATGAATTAATTTTATTTTCAATCTTACTAATATTTTATGTGAGAACTGATTTTTAATGATTAATAATTATTCAGAATAATTCAACAAGACAGAAAAAAGAAACACTTCAACGTGCAATATTTTATTAATCATTTTCCTTTCCAATTGTTTTAATTACATAGGCTCAAAAGAAAAGAAAAAAAGAAAAAAAGACAACTTTCACAACATTTTGCAGGAAATCTTGTTACATTTTTCAAGACGTTATCACCAGTTTCAGTTTCATGAACTCTGCACCATTCATCCATTATCCGCACCACTCATCCTCAGTAGGGTCGTGGGGGTGCCGGAGCCCATCCCAGCTGTCGGTGGGCAGGGGACACTTTGAACTTATTGACAGCAAATTGTTTGTACAAATGATAATTTATGTTAAATAAAATAAAATAACCCATCACTAAGTGTGGCTCTAAATAGTCTTTGGTTGATTTTTGAGAGTTCTTTCTACCGGCCACATAAATAAAAAATAATTCTTCCTCCCATTCACTTCAAAAAATATAAGGTTTCTTCATTTTTCCGCCATGTTTTGTATACTTTTTGTTTTTAATTTATATCACTGTAAATGCAATTAAAAAAAAATCGCAATTGAATCACATCTTAGACATTGATATTTCGTGATTAGGTCTATTTTTAGAATGGGCCTGCAGGCATGTGATAATGTCGCCGCGGGCGTGAGTGTGCCCAGGGGCACGGGATTGGCGACACTTGGTGTATGCCTTCGTTTCGTCAGGACTACGTTTTCCCTTTTTTTATTTCTTTGACCACACACAAACTGAACTTTCGCATTCCACCCTAGTTCAAACATCTCAAGCCTTTGGGATTGGTGGAATGACATACCCAGGTCTCCCCACAGAGACCAGAAATCTGCAGTGGATTACAATAAAGTCTGATAACATGAAGTTTTGATCGTTATAAGATTATTGATGACTACGTATGAATCCTGACGAATGATGCCCCTTGTTAAAATGTGTGTCATGTTAGGATATTCATACGGACAGCTATCCTGTTTTAATTGTCCGCCCTCTATTGGCTTCAAAACAATTTGGGGGTGAAATTTTCCCCCCTAACTTAGAAACCGGTTCACCCCTAAAACCCACCGAGAAAGTGTCAGCTTTCCCCCAAATCACACCACTGCATCTCAAAGGGTTATTTAAAAAAGATCCACTGGTGTGATTTGTAAACCCACGTAACTAGACGTTTAAAAGGGAAACCCGTACAGGAATTGCTTTCTTCAAAAAAAGCGAATAACCACAGAAGCTGTTTTAAGGGAAAATCGTTATAACGTCACATGGTCTCGCACCGCAAGACTATTCAAGCCATCTTCTCTGTGTCCAGGCCGCGATGTGAAAATTCAACGCGTAAAAGAACTCCGCAAGGGGACGGTTTCGATTTTCAAATTTCATGCTGTCCGGATCTGTGGTCTGGGTAACTTTAGCAGAAAGGCCTATTCGAATGAATATCCTAAATTAATCCTATCAAAATTAAAAGTCCCCCTTCTACTATTTTTTAACAGTAATGGTTTAATATATTGAGAGTTTTACAGATAAAGAACATGCTTACCATACTATGAGCTTCACTCCACTGAAAAGCTTCCTCCTTCTGCTTACACGTTACAGTCAAGGTTGAAATGATCAAAACAGGCCTAGTAAATGAGTCAGTCAATTTATTTTAATCATATTCAGGTTAGTGTGAAAATATCTCCTGAAGTGCTATACATCCATCCATTATCTGCGGGGGTGCTGGAGCCCATCCCAGCTATCTTCGGGCAGTGGGCAGGGGATACCCTCAACTGGTTGCCAGACAGTCGCAGGGCACACAGGGACAGACAATTAGCTCGCTCATTCACACCTAGGGACAATTTGGACCGGCCAATTAATCTGACATGCATGCTTTTGGAATGTGGGAGGAAACCGGAGTGCCCGGAGGAAACCCACGCAAGCTCGGGGAGAACATGCAAACTCCACACAGGAGGTTCGATCTCATGACCTCAGAACTGTGCTGCACACGCGCTAACCACTGCGCCGCCGTGCTGCCAAGTGATATACAGTACAGTTTATAAAAAATCAAACTCAATAATATCACATGTAAATCATTTGCAAAAGAGGTCTCATTGGAGTATAAGTCACACCCCCGACCAAATGATGAAAAGAAAAACCTGAGGAAGCATCTTTATCAAATTTGTGGGGGCTGCACTTTCATCAAAGGGACGTCAAGTCAGGTCACATCATGTGTATTTGTATAGCCCTTAATCACAAAGAGTCTCAAAGGGCTGCACAGACCACAGATTATTGCAAACCACAGACTATTATTGCACCATCCTCTGATCTAAAACCTACATGAGGGCAAGGAAAAACTCAAAAACCTCAACATAAGGAAAATGAAGAAACTTTGAGAAGGGACCGCACATGAGGTAACCCCCATTCCAGGATGACCAGGCTGCAGTGGATGTTGCAATAACAGATAATTCACAGATATTGTCAACATAAAATATAGGTTATTCACATGCTCTAGAATAGAAGTGTGTTTAAAGCCTAGATTAAAACAGTTCCACTGAGGCTGCAGATCGAAACTCAGGGAGTATTCCACAGCTTGTATTAAATGACCACTAATGTCTTTGAATTGTGTAGTGCAACAAAAAATGACAACTAAATATACAATCTATGGAAACTCAAAGTGACCCATTTTTAAACACCCTCGAGCCGTGACTTTGAGACCCTGATCTAAAGTATCTCCTTTTTAATAGTAAGTTTGTGATATTAAATGTTCACCTGAATTCATACTTCCACAGTCTTGTGTATACCCAATCAAACGTAAAGCTGCACGAAAGAACTCTCTACAACCCGAGCACACGATCTATCGTAAGAATATTCGTCCACGATTACGATAACCGGGCCCTAATCCAGGCTGTTCTGCTTATCGCCGCGGAACATAAAAACTATAGCGGCTGCGAAACGTCACCGTGATCGGTTGGCGTGTTTGGCTTTGCGTCCGCTGTCTCTCGTGACAGCAAATTCAGCCATTCCAGAGACACTATCGCACATTTTCCAACAGCTGCTAGCCTAAAGTGCCTCCAAGCAACACAGTTCTACGCCGTCTGTTAAGAAATGACAAGCTGTCTACTTGCTTTCCACGGCTCAATCCAATGAACTCCTTGCACCGGTTATATGACAATAAACTTTCAAAGCTGCTTACAAAGACTATTTTCACAGAATGTTAATTAACAATTCAAGGGAGTGCAATCAATTGTCCTCTGGACATACTCGATATAGTTTTGGGTTATGTTTAAACACAACCTTAAATAATAGATATGAAGTTCTTTTAGTTTAGAGCCACTGCATAAATTATTCAATGTGTTTAGTCTTTAAGGATATATCGTCCTAGTCTTTTAATTCAATTATTGCCCAAACTGCCTGTGAAGTTTTGCATTTATATTTTGTCATGCATCAAGGGATGCAATTTATGTTTGGCAATTAGTATTTGAGGCTGAATCTGTGTCGTGGAGCTTTATTACCATATATTCACTGTTGTTGTTTTTCCTTAAGGTTCCTTTGCCGCCGATTTTAGATACATTTGCAATACTCTAGCATGTTTTTCATATTTATATCAGGGTTACCAATGTGAAAAAAGATGAAATAAAAAGTAAAATACATAAAAAATACGAGTAAGTGCATAATGACAATTAATACATTTATTTACGTTTTAGTGTGTTGTGACTTATAAAGTAGATCTCTATCTCAAAGGGCTTTTCAAAAAAGAAATCAATCAAAGCTATACAACGCTAAAAGTAAATATATTTGACACCATAACTAATAAAAATATACCAAGAAATTAACCGTTTGGACTGAATCTGAAAATGGCTCACCAGAGATGGGCCATTGTGATTTTATGGGAAATGTTTTATTTCTAACTGGCACCCTTTTTAAACCCTATGTCTAATGAGTACAACATGATAATAACATAATAATAACATTGTTACAAAATAGTAATAACACAATAAACCTAACCCTAAAAGGATGAAAAGGGGGAAACAACTGAAAAGGTATAAAAGGGAAATAAAGATAAAAAAGCACGTCACAAAAAGGGAGGGAGAAGGGGAAAAAGAAAAGATGAAAAAGTTGGGGAAAAAACAGAAAGGAGTATAATAGAACTAAAGAGGAAAAAAGTGGAAAGGAAAAAAAAACAGTAAATAGAGAAAAAAAGGCAAGAAGAGAAAGAAGGGGAAATGAGGGGGAAAGGGGGAAAAAGAGAAAAAAATGGAAAAGCAGAAAAGGGTTGAAAACAGGAAAAAGTACAGAAAAGTAAAGTAAAAAAAGAAATAGGTGGGAAGAAACATAGAGAAAAGTATAAAAAGCTAGGAGTGAAAAGGGATACGAAAAAAGGTAAGATAAAAAATGAAAATAAATCCTGATAAAGAGGAAAAGAAATTAGTCACCAACATTTCTCAGTTAGAACACCCGAGGACCAGTTCTGAAAGTAGCTCAGCAACTATGGGTTGTTGTGATTTTCTGGAAAATCAGATTTCTAACCAGCATGAGGAATTGTTGACAAAATAAGTGTTTATTTTATATATATGTAAATGACTCAGTGCCATTATACCAGGCAGAGTTCTTAGTGGTTGACTAAGCCTTTTTCAACTTGTAATAATTACAACCTGGTAATTGCATAATATTGACATAGTCATAACATGATAAATTGTTATTTTAGGAATCTAATCTGTAACAAAAATATAATATCTGTAATATAGCTCTCAGCTTCAAAAAGGTTGATGACCCCTGGTTTAGAAGTAGTCACTCTCATTTTGAATTTACCAGTAGGTGGAGACCAAGCTCCATATGTGTCGGCTGCTTAGCTCCTCACAAATCAAGTCTTTTAAGTGATTTTTTTTTAATTATTTTGGTACAATGACTCACAGGGCAGTTCAATTTATTGCTTGAATACAAAGTAGAATAATTAAAAAAATATATGCAATTTAATTTTCTCTTTTATTCCTTTATAAAGCTTTACAATAAATATCGAGTTGAATCATTCGTAGACTGTAAGTACATGTGTATTCAAGTTGCATTTTTTATGAATAGAAGGTGGTTTATTTTATATATATATATATATATATATATATATATATATATATATATATATATATATATATTGCAACAGTTCTCTCTTGCTGAACATGAAAGGTATGACAGACTAGCTATTATGATAAGAATATTTCGCAATTGGAGGGATTGATTGTAAATAATTATGGAAAGCGACCAAAGTCATGGTAATACCTTTAATTTATCTTTTTTTTTTTTTTTTTACATGTTTTCTTTTTTTCTGGTATGTTGCACTGAACAAATAATTAAGAAATCACCCGGGAAAAAACAATAGAGGTCTGGTTGAAGCCAAGGCTTATAGCACACCAGTCCATAAGTTTATTTACTAGGGTGTATTTATCTATGTATAAATATAGTATTCAATTACATACCAACTAATATTTGATATTTTTTTGATTTTTTTCTTTCCTGATTTTTCAATCAATATTCATTTCAATCCATCAATCAAAATGTATTCGTACAGCAGTTTTCAGGCGGCGAATTGCAACTCCCTTTTTTATACATACATTATTAGATACAATTCTCTTATACTGTTATCTTAGTCTGCGATGATTCACTTAATATGCATGGGTATAGGAGAGAATTACTGAAAACTGAGGGAAAACTGTATGAACTGCGTCTCGTTCCACCAGAGAGAACCTAGCTTGACCATGGACATTTTGGGCAGCACCCTTTTACATTTTCCATCTTCATTTTTCACCATCAAGGTTTGTTTTCTGTTTTCTCGTTTGGATAAAGTTTTTCATTGATTATTTGTTTGTCCTTTTGATGATTTTTGTGAACAAATACCATCATTTTTGAGCAAGACACAATGATTTCTGCTTTCCTGCGTTTTGGTCCACCGCAAAACCACAACATAAACATACCAACATAAATATAATTACTTGAAACTAAATATGAAAAGGCAAGAATAGCATCTGTATTTAAAACTGTTCCAGTATGCTGACACAAAACACAAAATTAGTGACAATAAACTAGTCTAAAAAGCACATTTGAATCTTTAGCAAATATTTAATAAAGGGGGCGGGGATCCTTATTCATGGAAATATAATCTTTACATATATACAAACATATTTTCCCCAGTAAATATTAAATAGTATAAAAATAAAAAAATCTTTTGGATTGAAAATTAGAATGATTTTTCTCATTATACAATGAATGAAGATAACAATTTTAAATGCTGATATCTGGATGGAATTGAATGAATGGCATTGTCAAAAAGAAAAACAAAAAGTTTGCTGGAAAGACATGATTGATCTAACAATTTGCTGCTGTACCTTTTAAAGGCAATTGCTTCAATCAAACGATTTTGTAACTTTCAGTTTTCTCCCCCAATGCTGCGGTTGTCTTTTATTTGAAAAGAAGCGTGTGCCTGTGCTAGATAATAGCTCGGGCTAAGCGATCAATCTGAGAAGTGCAAAAACACACAGAGATTTCAAATCTATCTGAAATTAGGCACAGTAACCTCCCTGGAATAGGAAATTAATCTGTTCTGAGGTGGGAATCGCAGGTGATAAAAACATATGGTAAGTAGGTAATGCGATCCCAAATAAAAACATTCAAATAACAAAATAGTATACAGTAGGTACTATTTATGTGTGATATACATGCAAATGATTAAATATAATTTTATACAAATATACATAAAAAGCTAATTTTACTTTTGTTGGTTACAGGACTTGAACTGGCCAAGTGGAGTAACGGGTGGATGATAAGAGAGTTTGAGGAGACAGGAGATTTAAATGAAACTGATTATAAAACTTACACTTGTAAAGGTTTTCACGCTCTTCGAAGATTTCCTTGCTTTAAGTTTCCTTATATTTACTGTAGTCTCGGTTGTCGATTGGCTACGGCCATATTCCTTAGCGAGGGTAACGATGCCTGTGCCCTACTTATTTATTATCTAAAGCTTTGTTTCCACTGTGTTATCCTCGTGCAAAAATGCCACTACTGATCTGTGATTTGGCAGACAGTCTCAGTTATGATACATCTTTTCGATATTTGAATCATTAATATTCTAAATTCCATAGTTAAAGGCACATAGTGTGATATTTGAGCACTAGATGGCACAGTGTTATCTAATGCAAACGAAAACCAGTGCCAAATGAGCACAGCAAAGCAGCAAGATGCCACCCAAACATGGCGGTAACTGCTAGGCATGGATTTCGCTATGTAAAAGAAATACAAACTTCTCAACCTATGAATATTTATGGGAATTAACATTGAAATGCCCATTGCCCATTACTCAAATCAGTGATTTTATTTTTACTGAATTGAGTTTCCTTTGTACCACTAGGGGGCACTTAATAGTACAATCTGTCCCTATAACTGTTGGCATGCAATTATTACCATAACTACTTACATTTTTAGTATGTAATAATGGCCCTATTCACATACTGTAAGGGCCCTATTCCACGCATTTTATTGTCAATGTTTAACCACAAATTAATCAGATGTTGGAAAGCCATTATTGCATGAAATATTTAAGCAGAAAGGCTACTATTGCACGGGAATATGTTTTAATAATTATTTGTTAACTAACAGTTGTTTTGACAAACTCTTTATGTGGTATCAATACTAAGTGCAGTACAAAAATACTGTATGTAACACCAACACGGTTACTCTTCACAAAGTACATGATATTCTGTACTGAATGAAGATAAGGGCATTGTGGGAAGTAATGCAGCCTATAGCATATTAGCACTTTCAGGATGCCATGACCCACAACAATAGCAGAACAACATATTTCATAATGTAAGCCAATAACAGACAGGCATTTTAAAGATATAACCCACACAGTCATATGCACAAACACTGCAAAGTTATAAGGTTTTGGGCAAAATAATTTGTCGTACAGTGCCGGAAATTGGGGCTGAAAAAAGATCTTATTTCACACCATAAAGTTATACCACTTTCTGCATATTGTTTTTTATATCTAATAAAAACATGTAAAACACATTTTTCAAGCAGTGTATGATGTCTCTATACAGTATTGAATAAGAAACTTTGTGTAAACCTTTGACTGGTTGTACATGGGTCGTACAGTTACAGAAAAATAATGATTGTACAACTTCGCCAGCATGAAAACGGTAAGACTTGACTGTTATATGAAACGCCCACACGTTTGAATATCTTTGCGTGCTCTTTGACAAACCTTTGACGATGAAAGCAAGCTCAGTCATTCAAACCTTTTCCATCTATTCTTCTCCTTTCACTGCTTACTACTTCAAAGCAGTGATGAGAAAGAAAGACCCTTAAGCAACAGGGTAAAATTGCTCTTGGGCCTCTAAATAAATCTACTTCTATTCTATCATTCTTCTATTTTTTAATCCAATTTTCTACAGAGGAACAAAAAGGGTTGGCATCATCTTTGACATTCAACAACTGTGTTTTTTTGTGGTCCACCCACATCTTGCCATATATGTATTTTTCATTAAAAGCGATAAAAAATTTGTGTCTTTGTGTATAAATATACAAAATAATTATTTCTATTTTCAGTGGGATGACACATCGAAGGTTATAGTCCGATCTTTTGGTTTAAAAAGGAAGTGTGTCGTTCTGCAAAAGGATATTATCCTGTTGTCAATGCTTCCATCCTTCAACACAACTCCGGTTTACTTCCTCAGGATCCCTGAAGATATGTTCTCTGGAGATTTAGAGATACCTAGGGCAGAGTCAATCTTTGCTCACGAATCTGGCATCAGGGGTTGGTAACTCTGGAGAACCATAGTCTGGCATGTCTCTTTCCTCAAACACAGCTGCAGCTTACTTCCTTCAGATCCTTGGAGAACTGTTGTATGGGGTTTTATGGATGCTCCTGGTATAGTCACTCTTGGCCATCAAATCTGACATCAATAATAAGTAACCCTAGTCCTTGAGAATAACGGTCGGGCCTGGATTTAATGTCTCCCTTCTCTAACACAGCTGCTGCTTACTTCCAAAGGATCCTTGGAGGTATGTTGTCTGGGGTTTCATCTATGTTTCTTGTAGAGTCAGTCTTGGCCAACAAATCTGACATCAGAATTAGGTAACCACAGATTTTAAGATCCGTAGTCTGGCCTACTTTTCATACTTCCCTCCTTGAACTTGGCTGCAGCTCACTTACTAAGAATCCATGGAATGATGTTGTCTGATGTTTTATAGATTAATTAAGCAGTTACTCTTGGCCGACAAATCCTAAATCCGGAGTAGTAAACCCTGGCACTGAAGATCCATAGTCTGGCATGTTATCAACGTCTCTCTCTCCCAATACTTGAACCATGAAGATATGTTGTCTGGCATTATGGAGGCTCCTGGCATTATAACCCTTGGCTAATTAGTCCTAGACCAGGGGTTGGGAACATTGGTCTTTGAGATCCATAGTCTGGCCAGTTTTCAACGTTTCTCTCCTCAAACACAGCTGTTGCTTACTACCTAAGAATTTTGGTATGTTTTCTGGGGTTTGATGGCTATTTCTGGGAAAGTCACTTTTGCCCAACAAAGGAAAGGATCAGGAGTAGGGAATACTGGTTCTGGAAAGCCATAGTCTGGCATTTTTTTCAATATCTCCCTCTTCCTACACAGCTGCCGCTTACTTCATACGGATCTTTTTTTGATATGTTCTCTGACGTTTTATAGTTACTTATGGCGAAGTTACTCTTGACCAACAAATCTGACATTAGGAATAGGGGGAACCCTTGGCCTCTAGAACGATAGTCATTTTTTTTTTCAATGCTTCCCTCCTCTTTCACCTGCAACTCATCACTAAGCTTTGTAAAAGTCATAAAAGGACCCTGAGTTGGAGGAGGGAATCATGAGAAAGGATTATGGATCTCAAGAACTAGGTGAAGAACAAAAGTACAGTTTATAAATCCTCAGTGACAATGACCCATATTTGGACAGAAATATTATTCAAGTCACTTAAGGATTTTTTTTTAGAGGAATACCGTCATTTCGTGCTGTGATCCACAAACTAGATGAAAATGAGCTCAATCCATCTCACAGGAAGTCGGTATGAGCTATCATCACACATATTTTAAATATCTCCTCTTCTCATCGATTTCCTGTGATTAAAGGCTTTACATGAAAGGATTTCTCCATTAAAAGTTTTTAAAGATATCGATGTCAATGTTACAAAGGAAGAGCTTTGCTGTACATGTGTTAAAATACATCCTTAAGTACCACTACATTGTAAAGTTGTCTCATCTCCTTCAGAGTTTCGATCACCACGGCAACCAAGGCCCGTCATACCATTTAAGCAGGCATTAACTGTTGAATAGACAGATGCTAATGGGCTTTTGAACCCCATTAGCCCCAATTCAATATAGTTTTATCCATAAGGTATCTCCCTAATGTTTAGCAGAGATGCAAGTTTTTGTCGGGGTGCCATGGCTCTCAGCAAGTGCTTTGCGTAGACATATTTTCATCAGTCTCTGGAGTCCTTTGTCAGGGAGCTTCTTAGAGAGAAATTTCCCCCGGCATCGAATTTTCACATAAAATGGAATATATTTCACCTGTCAGCGAGGGACAGAGAGTCTAGGTTCTAATACCCTTGTGGACGGTCACAGTAAGGTGAGGACAGGGGTCTAATGTTTCTCATTAAGCCTTATACAGCTCTTGTGAGGGATTCTGCAGTCGCTTATGATATATTTGATGACACTTAGCTTGTTTGGGAAGCACTGTTTTCACTGTGCATCCTTATTAGGCGCCGGATTTTACGTCTTTAAGTGCAGAATCTGCTAATACGTTTTTTTTCCTTATTTCGAAGGAACAAAAGGCAACACAGCATACAAAACATAGGGAACTTGTAAACGAGCACATTTAATTATATTGTCCTCTGTTCTGTCAGTGGGGATAAATGTGCTAAACTTTTATCCCCAGCCATTTGTTCCGACCCTGTGGAAGATCTGCTTAGAGAGTAACAGATGATGCATGGTAATGCAGTATGACCTGTTCTCTCAGTATGTTAATATTCATAGGGTTATGATTAATTTGACCCATCGCCTTAACCTAAAAGAATATGCTGCTGAATACATACTGAGCATCGGTTGCACTTATTGGTTTTCGACATCGCCCTCGGTTTGTTTATCGTTGTAAACGAGTGTGAATGGGGAAGCATTAGGACGTTTTTATTGAAACTAACAATGTCACGCTCACAGCTAGGAAAAAATATAATGGGTTATATTTATTTGTCGTCTTGTCAAAGATGTTATATAGTTATTATCTATTTACTCATGTTTTCGTTCTATATTTTCCCATGCTTTCAGTTTTACAGTTGGACTTACTCTTACTACTCTCGGGTCTCATGCTGTTTGTCCTCTTATGGTTTTCGCAAGGTGGGAGACCGTTTAAAATGCAGGAAGGGGCTGACCAGGGTGTATTTAGCACTTTTGTGGTTTCCTTATACCAGGGGTGGGCAAACTTTTTGAGTCGCGGGCCGCATTGGCTTAAACATTTTTTGAAAGGGCCAGGAGGAGAAAAAAATGT
Organism: Urocampus carinirostris; assembly: GCF_059441175.1. Classification (NCBI taxonomy): domain Eukaryota; kingdom Metazoa; phylum Chordata; class Actinopteri; order Syngnathiformes; family Syngnathidae; genus Urocampus; species Urocampus carinirostris. The sequence goes on from NC_142361.1 coordinate 25,065,163, forward strand.
TGATTACATTTTTTTATATAGCGATACAGTCTCGAATCCAAACCTCAGCAATACCTGAGTGTAGCTCCTATGCCTTTAGACAGAGGATTATTTTGTTAAATATGTTTCATTTCGGGTAGCATGGCGGGGCACTGGTGTGCGGCACAGTTCTGAGGTCATGAGATCGAACCTTCCTGTGTGGAGTTTGCATGCTCTCCCCGTGGGTTGCGTGGGTTTCCTCCGGGCACTTCGGCTTCCTCCCACATTCCAAAAACATGCTTGTCAGGTCAATTGGCCGGTCCAAATTGTCCCTAGGTGTGAATGAGTGAGTGACCTGTCTGTCCCTCCGTGCCTTGCGACTGGCTGGTAAGCGGTTCAGGGCGTCCCCTGCCCACTGCCAAAGACAGCTGGGATGGGCTCCAGCATCCCTGCGACCTTACTGAAGATAAGCGGTGCAGATAATGGATGGATGGATGGATGTTATTCATTTTTCAGTTTGATAGCGGGTCATCTACTCTAATTTCGTTGTTAACCTATTTTTAGTAGCAAAGTTTACATTTATCTGCACTGATAGGGTTTAGAATTAACAATCAATCTATTTTGTGTCAGAATAAGTTACACAGCAGTACACTTTGAATTTCAATGACAGTTCAAATGAATGACAAGAAGGTTCATTAAATAAGCAAAGAAAACACAATTCCAATGTTTTCCAGTTCAGGGGATCCGAAATGCATGGGTGGAGAAGCACCTTTTCCGTTACTGGCTCCATCTAGTATTGAAACTGAGAAGTGCAACAGAGTTGAGCTCAAGCGCCATGTGCGGGCCATACTCAACTATATTTTCAGAATTTGCTGCGGGCCAATAAAAACTGACACGCTGGCCGCAGTTGGTCCGCGGGCCGTAGTTTGGACACCCCTGCCTCATACAGACGCTGCCCTAATTACAAACTCGATAGGTTCCAGGCAATCGTTCTTTAGTTGATTTTGTTCGTAAGTTGCATCAGTGCTATATTTTGTATGGAATGTATGTTTAAGGTTTATACAAGTATTTCTAGGGCTTGCATACGTAACCTGTATTGTTTTGTACAAAAAAATTAACATTTAGTAAAACAATATGCTCTATAAAGATAAATAAAGTGAGGTTTAACATACTTTTGGAAGACTGGCTTCAAGAGGTCCTCCTCCGTGGTAGAGAGTGGACGAAAAAAAGAGATCCAGCCATTTTCTCAACCGCATCAAACTTTTTTATTCCACTTTTATTTCAAAAGAAATGGCTCACCTCTTCTTTACACTTTAGACCAACCATATTAAATGGATGTACGAGATATTAAACAATTAACAACGTCAAAGTTCTTAGCGCGCTAGAGATACAGTACAGTATACGTAGTATGTTTACACACGGACTAGGAAGAGTTAGCGAATGGATGCTCGGTGACCTCTCACAGCGCCACACACCAGTAGCGACGGAAAGAAGCACTAGTTTGGTCCTGTACTCGGAAAAAGGTGCACAAGATATAAAATGTAACTTACAGCAATGTCTGGATATTTTTCAACATCCCTAAAAAAAATGATCGTCTCCACCGTTTTTCGTAAGTCAAATGGTTTTATGTAGGGGAGTGTCTGTATTGCCTTTTTGGGGAGGTTGCTTGAATGTATATATGCAAAAATATTGCTCGTGGAAAAACCACATGGAGGCTAGCTGAGATGTTTGTCGGACATCTAAATGCAATGCAAACGTTGTCAATAAAATGCTCGAAAAGGTGTAAAATGAAGGATTTGTAAGCTCCTGAATTCGTGAATCAAGCTTCAGTGTCTAGTGTCTATTTTGTTTTGGATTGAACAAAGCCCAAGGAAGAAGGCCTCACTGCCTCTTATCCCTGCATTGCTATGTTTATCTACTCACTTGTGCGTGGATTAAATCACAACGTTGTGTAAAATGTAAATGCTAGCCATGATAAATGTTGCTGTCACAATAACAATACAACTAAAAATGAGCTAACAAAGACCACTGTAGCTTTCTATATGGTCAATCGTATCAGTTGTCATTACGGGTGGGAAAAAAACAACATTTCTTGTATGTATCGTGATTTTATTTTCGGAATCGATTTTTGTGGAGTCATATCCGGTACGTAAAAATGCGGGAAAGCAAACAGAAGTGGAAAATGGAGAAAAGAAGCGAGAAAAGAGAACCAATGCTGGCGCCGATAAATTTTAAATCCAAAGTATGGACAGATCTATTTTTATACAGGGTAATCCATATACAAATATGGCGAATCTGAAGAATCTTTATTTTAATTTGATAGTTAACACTTTTGCTGTATTTTTTTTTCTCTCAGAGGCTCCATTTTATTTTCTCATCTTACAGTGTTAACTCTAAATAGGATCTTTAAAGGACCTCATTCGTGTTGCATTGACAGGTCCGTAGTTGATGTTTTGTGGCTATAAACTTGTTGCACAGTGTACTTGTTATGTTCTCACTGTCTCAGTTTAAATAAATCCTAGCTTTCGGACTGACAAAAACCTACTGAGGTGCATTGTTTGAACATGGTTTATTGTCCCAGAAATGTGTGCCTTAAGTTGTTTGTTTTTAACAACTAATATTAAATCTCAATCATCAATTATATCGCAATACTTGTAATATCACGATTAAATCGAATCGGCACCTTAGTATTGTGATGTATTGTGACCAAAACATATTGCCTTACCCCTAGTTGTCATGGAGTCATTTTTACTAAACCTGAAGGTGAAGTCAATTGCCAAACACTCTTAAAGTATACAAATTATTCTTTGTTAATTTCCAGAATTAAAAATAGTAAGATTTATGATTAAATACATATTTATTTACATTGGCTCCACATAAACCAAAGTTATATTTTCACCATTTTGGGAATAATTTAGGTTTTAGAAATCCTCAATCTAAATCACACTTTTTGCAGGTTTCAAATCCCTTGATGAAGGGATAAAAGGAAAACGATCGCCGATTCTTTTAATGTCCCGATATTTTTGCTCTCTGTAATCCGTTCTCATATGAGATTGACTTCATCCACTGCTGAATGATTAAACGAACACAAAAGTACCAAACAGCAGAATATGAATCATTTATAACTGTTGACAAAAGAGCATGCACACAATAGGAGCTCAGATGAATGTCTTGACTTATTTTTCTTTTGTCTCAGCAGCTATTGGAAACAGATTTATTCAGTGAATGTGATGATAATAAAGCTATTTTCTTTTTTTGGGATATTAACTACAGTATATATAGATGATGTAGTTGTTAAGCGATCCTGTCGCCATATATTATGATTAAAACTGCTATGAGTTCCCACTATTGCATAAACAATTGAAGTCACTGCCACGATTCGATGATCTGACTGAAATTAATTTTGAGTCGGGATATAATTGCGGAGGTAGGGAAAACGTGAAATATATTTGCAAAAATTAATTGCCACTGCTGCCTTAATATGTCAAGGGAAATTTCACATCATTGCAACAAGATGACTCACATTTTATTTCAAGCTTTCGCAAAAAAATCATATTTGTTGTTACTGAGTTGAAAGAATGTATTAAAATGCTAAGAGTGTATTATCTTTTTTGTTCCGAACATTTATTTTGTGCGCAGACAATGGTCCCCAGGATGAATAATGCTATATTTTTTTGTCTTCCCACAGCACTTTACTCCCTCATCCTTTTGTGTGTCTTTCTATGGATCCCTTTTGTTTATTTTTACTATGAAGAAAAGGATGACGACAATGTCAACACCTGCTCGGTAAGAGTCATTTTTTTATACTGTTTTATGTGATAGAAAAAAATATGATGCCCTCTTTTATCTGTGAGTTTAAATGTGTTTGTCTTTTATAATAGAAAAAAATTCCAATGTAATAGTTAAAAGACAGTTTTGTTTTTATCCGGTATGGTCGAAGAAGCGAAACCCATAAACATAGAAACAAAATAAGATTTTAGAAAATGATTCCTTTGCCGAAAAGGTATCAGATAGTGTACAGAAACAGAAGAAAAAAGTGTACTAGGATCTTCAGATTTCAAACACATAAACGATAAACTAACACAGGTTTGACAACAAATGGACAAAACATGGAAAGAAGTAGAGAAGGATGTTAGCACACAGACTAGCTCTAATTGAACAAAACATGAAAGGAAGACAAGGCGAGATGTGTGAAAATGCGAACTATTTGTCACTAAACTAAACATGTAAGAGAGACAACACAAGAAATGAGAGTGCTATAATGACAATAACATGAAATAGCACGCAGTCACTTTAAATGGATTAAACTGAAGAAGAAAAAACTTAAAAAGAAGAAAAAATAGGAAACGAAAAGGAAAGCTCCTTTCTTCCTCCACATGTTCACTATATTCAGGTAGTAAGATAATAGGTTGGTCAAAATAAAGGCTGGGAAAGTGAGCAGTTTCTTCTGTTTTTATTACAGAATATCCTGGGCCTAAATGAGCTTTAGAACAATGGTGTAGAAATTCACAGAGACTAAGATGGGTGACAATCACCCTTATACTGAGAGGGCGGTCCATGAGTCAAAACAAATAACTTATAAATATACCTAAAGAATAAGCTGAGGGGAAAATTCCCTGGACAAAGAATATTTGTCCACACTGGTCTTAACACTTCTATTATGATGCCTGTATTTCCAAGGCCACTTCTGGCTAGAAAATAAAACCCAACTGAAATAATTTGAGACACTGTAATATTATGACTGAATAAATGAGAAAAAAATATATATAACTAAATATAAGCATTGACTCATTTCAATATTACAACACTAGTTCTATCTAAAGAAATATTGAAAGAAAGACAATAAAGGATTTGTTGGAATACCAAATAGTTCTAACTGAACAAAACATAAAAGAGAGAAGACACAGGGAAACATACTCATGCATTGATTAAACACCCACATCATGTTTCAACACCACTGAACTCTAACAGAACAAAACCTGAAAGGAGGACGACACAGGACATAAATTCGACTAAAACACATAAAATGACTGTACAGAAAATACACAACGTAACCGTTTTATAATTGCATTATTGGCAATTTGAATTCAATTGTGTGTTTAGGTAATAATCTGAGAGAATCAATCTAAGTTATTTCATTCTTGTGTTTGCTAGTTTAACTACAAATACGTTTTGCCTCTTTGGCGTATCCTCTTTTTTCCACAGGAGTTCTCGACAAAGCGTGAATAAAGAGATTATAAAATGGAGAGAAACTCATTTGTTTAATGGAGTGTGAACCTTTTGCCCCTCTTTCCCGTACTCAAAGTAAATTATATTTGCGTTCCAAGCCGTGAGTGACCATTGTATTTGTTTTTCATTTACTGTAGCAAGTCAAAAACGCTGTGAAGTACACAATTGGATTTGCCATTGTCTGCGTGGTGCTGCTATTAATCGGGTGAGTCAGATGCATGATTGTTTTTTGTTTTTGTTTTTTTTGCTACTCTCATCTTGGAAAGGGGTGGGGAAGTTAAGACAAATATAGCAAAAAAACAGACAATTTTCTGATTTATTTAATTCCTCTAAGGCAGTGGTCGGGAACGTATGGCTAGCGAGCGAAATGTGGCTCTGTTAATGTTTAGATATGGCTCCGAGATAAAATTCACTTACAGTATGTAAGGCAGGGGATGCAATAATGTCAGTGTTTCCCATACCACATAAAAAGCCTGGCGGGGCTTTTGTAAACTTGTATTTAAAAAAAATATAATAATGTGTTTGAAAATATATAAATGCAAAGTTAATCAAAATCACTTTGATATTTCATTACACAAAAGATCCCAACCGTCCTTGTATGCTTGCTTGCACTCGCTATTCGGTTAAGTGGTTTACTGGTCAAATTACAATTTTTTTTGGCCTTGCCATTGCGTTCCTGTGTTCTTTAACGAGGGGGGATTAGGGGGAGTTGAAAGATCGTGATCACCAGCGCGTATTTGTGCTCTGTATCTGTCAATCTACAGTGTGTGTGTTCCTACTATTAGCGGTGCTGTAGGACTTTTTTACCTTTAAAGCTGGGAAAAATGAATATCATTGGTATATTTTTCTTGTTTTTTGAAAATGAGATGCATCAGAACAAGCATGCGAGTATGACAGCTACCTTTTACCATTTCCTAGGTATTGTTTTGAGCTAGTAGTTTGCGTAAGTTGTTAATGAGAGACGAATGGCCGTTTGTGGACTCTCAAGATTTCTAAGGTGTCTTGAAATTTGTCTCTAGTCGAGTCAAGTCATGTTTATTTGTTTAGCCCTTGATCACAAAGAGTCTCAAAGGGCTTCACAGACCACAGATCATTTTAAACCACGGACTATTATTACACCATTCCCTAAACTAAAACCTACATGAGGGCAAGGAAAAACTCAAAAACCTCAACATGAGGAAAATGAAGAAACCTTGAGAAGGGACCGCACAAGAGGTAATCCCCCTTCCAGGATGACCAGTCTGCAATGGTTATTTCTATACAACAAAATGATTGACAAATAATGACCATTGGATTCCCAAGGTTATACCTGTGACCAAGTCACATAACTTAAGGTTAATACATTCGTATCCTTATCGTTTGCAGTATTTTGTGACATTTTTACTAAATAATTCTGCTCGCAACTTGTTTTTAAACTTTTATTAATGAAATGACGGTCAAAGTGAACCTCAACAAGGACTGGATACACTTGATTAGAAATAATATATTTCAAGCGTTAGCAATGGATTTCATCATCAATTTGTTGATTTATGCAAATAAGAGTGCATTGAATTTTGTTGTGACATTGAGGGGCCATGCTTGTAGTAGCATTTGGGTCCAGCAGAGGACGCCTCGAGACTGTTTTTATATAAAAAAATGATCTTTAATATTTGAAGGTGTATAACATGAACGTGTATGTATTTTTGTTTATTGTTAAGCTATTTGATTTTTCATCGGCCTATTTTTTAGTCTATTCCGACGTTTTTTTCTCAGCTAGGTGGTTAGTGCGCAGCACCACAGTGCAGAGGTTCAGGGTTCAAGTCCAGCTTCTGCAGCATCCCAGTGTGGAGTTTGCATGTTCTCCCCGTGTTTGCCTGGGTTTCCTCCGGACACTCCGGTTTCCTACCACCTTCCAAAAACATGCATGTCAGGTTAATTGGCTGGTCCAAATTGTCACTAGGTGTGAATGAGCGAGTTGAATGTTCAATGTCTCTGTGTGCCCTGCGACTGTCTGGCAACCAGTCAAGGGTGTCCGCTGCCCACTGCCCGCAGATGGCTCGGATGGGCTCCAGCACCCCTGAGACCCTACTGGGGATAAGCTGTTCAGATAATGGATGGATGCCCCATTTTCTACTTGTACAAAACGTCAGTAGTTGAAGAAAGAGCGGATAATTAAAAAACATTTTTTGTATCCGATTCATCAAATAATCATAAAATTAATCAACCGGTTGGTTATTTAAATAACAGTCAGTTGCAGCCCTGATCATAAGTAATTACGGGTTTAAGACCAATTTTAAATGGGATAGTTTTTTGTTTAAGTCACAGGCCCTGACATTATTATTATTTCATATATTTTATCAGATGAAACGTCACACAGTGAAATGAAATAGTTTTTTTTTTACACAATAAGGTTTAGCAGCTTTGTTTAATTTCGTCTTAAAATATATGGTTTTGCTCCCACTGAAAAAGAAAAACTAATTAGATTGCAGTTGAGTCAAAAAAGTTCCCGACCCCTGCCCCAAGGCTTTGTAATGTTCCGTCATAGACATGGAATGTATCTAAATGTTCACTCCATCGAAACACACAGTCTTTTTATTCTAACAATAGTTTCAATCCCTTTGTGTCCGTGTTAGATTTCCCCTCCTGAACTATCTCCGTCGGCAACCTTTTGTTGGACGACAGGTCACTCTGCAGCATGTTGCTTGATTTCACAAAGCTTTTGTTTACCTTTAAATGGTTCCTGACCTTCCACTGCCGCATGTGTCGAATTGTGATTAAAACCTTTCAGCTCTGCAAAGGACAGTCTTGTCTGTCTGGATTAAAAAAGGAACTTTGTGCTAGACTGTTTTTTTTTTCTGACGAAAGGAATGAAAGTAGGTTTGGGAATTATTTAAGTTCCAAGCGTACTTGTTATAAGAAACAGTATTCAGGCTTTGAAATTGCTTGAATTTAATGTAGTGTCTGCTAAAAATTATGCCAGCACTACTCCTTGGTGACTTCGCTTTGCCACTGCATTTCTTCTTCCCTCTTAATGAACGGCAGCTGACATTAGTTTGTTAGGCAATGCCCTAGGAAGGGTCGTCGAGACAGGTGCCTGCTACACAAAACATTGCACTATTAAATGTGTATATTGGGAAGGATTACGTATGAATTATGGAGATTCATTATGGGCCATGCAAAAAATTAAGGTACAGTTTTGCAGTGGTATATTGTAATGGGAAGAACTCCCTGCAACTGAAAATGTAAGCTACATATCACTCGCATTTTTACCCAACACCTATATGAGGGAGAGATTTGTCTCAAAAACAAACGCAAGATCTAAAAAATGTCTTGATAAATGCACATGCAGGATTAAAAATGCTGACAAGGAAACGGAATACCTGTGTTACGCGTCATACTGTTAAGATTGGAGGTTGTGGTTCAATCCGCTGAAGCGTGGCATCGTGGCCCACATAAATTAATTGCACTGTTTTGGCTGCGAACCATTATCCCCAGTCAACTATTGCTGCAAGCAGGAGCCAATTAATTTGCAGGTTTTCACTAAATACGGGTGGTTATGGATTGGATTAACCGCAGAAATTGATGGAATACTGTACGGTTTGTCATTCTTTGTTTTTGAAGCACATTTTTTTCCAAAAAATTGTGTGTACCCACTCCAAAATCTATGTTGTTGTTGTTTTCAGAGCATTTGTGCCACTCCAGGCTCCACCGCAACAGAATGCCACACAGTGGGAGAAAGTTCAATACCTTTTCGAGGAACTTGGCAGCGGTCGTAAGTGCTATTCTTTCATACAATGATTGTTTTAGATAAATTACCTTAGAGACAGGTAGTGTTTTGCTATGGGTTTTAACACAAGTTTGACCAAATAATTAACTGTTTTTTCACTCCGTTCATCCAGATACAAAGTTACAATGAATTAAAAATCCACAACTTTACAATATAATAAAGACAACGGAAAGGAAAAATAGCTCGCAGGAAAAGCCGCAGATTAACTTGATCCCGTCCACTCGACTGTCTACACACTTTTTACAATATTATGTTCAGTATATTTATCAAAAATGTTTAAAAATTAATTATCGGCTCTAGTTTTATGTTTTATTAAATTAAGTTAAATTATCATGTCGGGTATTTTACCATTTAAAGTATCTGTGGCTCAGGAGGTAAAACAGCTTATTCATTAAGGTTAATAATGTTGCATTAATTTTGGATTTTAACACATTTTTAACTAGTGTTTTAAGTTTTACTATACTTTTATCGTGTTTTTTCCCCTCAAAAAATGACAAAAACATGATGCTTAAAATGAGGCAAAAATTACCTTCCTCTTGAACAAACCATTTTAACTACATTCTATGTTCTGTCTTTTTTGCGGGGTAAAATAAGAAAACAATTACAATCAGCAGTGTTATGTGTCCGATTTTTACCTCATGTTTTTTTTTAACCAGTGCGATCTTAAACAGCTTAATCAAACAAAATAAGTTATTAGATATACTGTGCCGCATCAGGAGCTTATCATTAGTTTATATATAAAAATGGTTTGCTGTCACATACTAATATGGATGAATGTGAGTTACTCGGTTGATCACTGGAAGAAAACAAAGATACTGAATAATGCCATGCGTTTTGCAAAGATAAAGTTGAGCAATTTTCTGGAGCATGCCAGACAAAGCCTCACGGCACGTTGTTCTGTGTCATTCCAAATCTGATTTATTTTTAAGGTTCATCAGTAAATCTTTTTATATTCTGCATAAATATAATATTAATTTTACATATGCAACCAGTTTTCCTGAAATCATACATAGTGAAACAAAATGCTGCATTAAAATTGTAAATATGATCCCAAAACAGGTTCCCAAGTGTCTTCACTTGTTGAACTGAGTATTGCTTTGTATGCTACTGTATGCTTCTAATGGGGCAAAAAGCCAAATGAGAAGTCCTAGGAGTCGTTAGGACCTTTGCCATATGCAGTTCAAGAAGGAAGTTGAACCATCTGCCTGTTTTTACACTGGTGCACCCCCGCACATGCTTTCTAACCTTTCTCTCATGGCACTCAGGGAAATATCCTGCTTTAGTGGAAACGTGAAGATCATCCTCGTTGTAAATCCCATCTGTCTGTATAGTCCCACTAGATGGAAGGTTAATTGTGTTAAGGGAAGCAATATTTGCTGTATAATGCTGTTAAAGTCAGAGGTGGGCACTTGTGTCGTTATATTAGTGGAAGCAAGACTATTTATTTCACGAAACCTCCGGTATATACACGAACTAAACACTGACTGAAAAACGATACAGATTTATTTAACAGTTTCGTTCGTTCTCCGTCTCTCCATCATAAGCACTTACCGAAGAGTGGGCATCTATCAATGATGGAAATAAACACTTACACGTATGCATTTTCTGATCTACTTTATTTGCATACCGCTTTCCGCCATGTTTTAGTGTGGTAGCTCAATTTCTCTTCTGGTTGAAGAGATTGATGGCTTTCAACTTAAAAGCTGTGTGAAACACATTTCTCTTTTAATTAATTAGCATGAAAACTGGACCCTTTGCACGTGAAATCACCTTGCCTTCCCCGGCAGAATGAAGGCTGTGATGGAAAAAGCAGAAGCACCCTATTGGTCAGCCTTTGAGTGAGCATTTGATTTGAAACGAATATCAATGATGATATCAGAAGAATCTAAACACGGCATTCTACGATTGTGATCTATTTTTGTGCGGCGGGCTGTGCGAACCAGCAAGGTTCTAAGATCAATTTTGCATTTTATCGTATTCCTTTTAATAAAGACAAAGGACAGCAATGTCTATCTTCAATCAAACGGAGGGACATTCGTGTCTTAGTGTTGCCATTTCTTACCAATCGATGGATTGGTAAACCAGCGGCTTTATTGCGATTAACCAGAAATTCAAATCGGTAATCTTCCAAATATCGCATGTATTAAAAACTCTTATGTTCTCTACCATAAAGCTTTTTGCGCCAAAATGCACTTTCAAATTATCAATGGATAAAACGGAAGACGAACGTTCAGAATATAAAGCGTCATTTCGCCAAAGTAAATATTTGAAACATGCTCAAAAGTGCTTTCTGTACAAGGTGCAAATGACCCATGCTTTACTGCTCTATTGCATTCTTCCAAAATGTGTACTATATAGGTATGCATATATTTCCCTACCCATTTTCATACATTTCTGAAATAGCTCTGGGGAGCCACTTGGGCAGCACTAGAGAGCACTAGAGCTGCAGGTTGCTGACCCTTCGTATTAGATATACACCGGAATGAAAAGTTGGGGCGAAAAGCTGGAATTGAAAATGCTTTGTCTGAAAAAATGTCAGAGCTTCCATTTTGTGTGCATAGAAAACAATAATGTACACAAACTCAGATTTACTTGCTAAAAAGCCTGCATGTTATTTTCTTCCACACAATGAAAATGTCACCGGTGTATCCATCCATATATAGTGTAAGTCCATTCTTCTGGCTAGCCATGTACGAGCACGCCTTGTAAACAGACTGAAAACAATCACAGTACTAGGTTGAACTTGTTAATTGAAATGAATGAAATCATCCTTTATTTAATGTCAAAACTAAATGCAGAATCGTAATGACGTGGCTGCAGCTTTACCCTTGTAATCAGAATATTCTATGCATTGATATTTCTCCGACATCCAGATTCTAATCCCAGTCAAACTATTTCCTGCAAGTAAACGTTGTTTGTGTCGAGGTTTGATGCATTCACAATCACCTCTTCAAGAAATGTGTTATTCATGTACCATTTGGGTTGGAACTCTTGTGCACAACATTCCAAGTGAAGAACGTTTTTATATATTCATCCTTATACATCCCATATCTCAAAGCTAAGGTCCGCGGGTCTCAAATCAAATCAAGTCAAGTCATGTTTATTTGTATCCTAATCACAAGTAGTCTCAAAGGGCTGCACAGACCACAGATTCTTGCAAACCACAGACTATTACTACACCATCCCCCGATCTTAAAACCTACACGAGGGCAAGCGAAAACTCAAAAACCTCAACATGAGGAACATGAAATGTAGGTCATTCATAAGCTAAAGAATAGAAGTGTGTTTGAAGTTTTAAGATTCAAACAGTTCCACTGAGGTTGCAGATCGGATCTCAGGGGGAAGAGCATTCCACAGCACCGGGGCCCGAATGGAGAACGCTCTTCAACCTGCAGTTCTCTCCTTAGCTCTTGGAATCACTAGTTCAGACAGAAGGCTCAAGAGCGGAACATAGGGGGAATTAAATCTGAAAGCTATGAGAGAGCAAGTCCATGCATGATTTTGTATAATACCAACAGAACCTTAAAATCACATTTTAAGCTAACAGGGAGCCAATGCAGGTTAGCCAAAATCAGGGTAATGTGATCAAACTTTCTTGTCTTAGTTAAAATCATTTCACTACATTTAACAGTTTTCTTTTTTTGGGTGTGTGTTTTTGCCATGTTTCCCCTTTTATTTTCTTTGTTATTGTATGTGTTTGTCTTACTGTCGGTCACCCCTCTTGAAGGATATGCCCATGTTTGATAGATAGCTAGATAGATAGATAGCTAGATGGATAGATAACACAGTGCGTCCTATTCCAGAGGTAGGATTTGAACCATAAGAGGATGGTTCTGGACGGACATCTGGCTTCCGGAAAAGTTTAGAATAGTTGTGCATTTGTTACTTCGCCTAAATGTTATCTTATGCTAGTTCATTGCTATTATATATTTCTTTGAAATCATTTGATGACACATTTGCTAAAATATAAAATATCGCCTATGGATGGTGTATGGGGAAAAAAGTTGCTGTTTTCATTTATTATTAATGTTCTAGGGATTTTTATATCGAGGGACCTTGCCTGTTGAAAATGAAATATTCCTGATAGCCATAGGACAATATTACTCTATCTGATTTTTTACAATATAAGTGTTAGGTGTTCATTATGTTTAATTAGATTCACTAGACCAGTAGTCCCCGACCTTTTCTGTACCACAGACCAATTTAATGTCCAACAATATTGATGCAGCTCAGTCAATTAATAATATCAGTAATATTAACAATAACAATAATGTTAATAATAGTAATAATAACTCAAATTCTACTGTGTGGTGAGATAAAATCAAATACATTTTCCTGTTATCTACAGCCCTAGTGATCAAGTGGTTTGGATTCGGTGCTCTCACTTATGCGATCCGGGTTCGATTACAGTTGCTTCAGAGACTGTGCAAATGTGGTCAGCTGAAACTTCATGTATTATGCACATTGAAACGTTTGAGTTCTTTAGTGGGTAAAATGCAGGACAAGCAAAAAGTAGGGAAACTTTTATTTATTTCTGTGCAGCCCGCTACCAAATGACCCATGTCCTGGCACCGGTCCGCAGCCCAGTTGTTGCTGACCACTGCACTAGACTATAGGCATCATTCGATCCACATTTGATCAGTCTGTCCCTCGGGTTGTTGCTTTATTTTTTATTTGGGCCTTCTATCTGTTTTATTTTGACACCCCTGATCTACACTGATAAAATAAATACATGAAAAGGAAAAATTGTTTCTTTAGTGTGATTATTAAGATTTCAAAAAGCAGCCAAATTTCAGATTTGGAAAATAGTTTGGCAAATATGTTTGTGCAGAAGAAGACCCCCTCCCTCCTACGGATGAAACAAATGCCACACTCATGAGCAAGGAGGCACTAACCCCCACCCCGAATGGAGACTTAATATTCCCTAATCGAATATTCGTCAATCAAGGAGAAAGGGAAGTAAAGAGCCGCCTCTGCTGACAGGTGCTCTCTACTCTGCTGTGAAAGGACGAGGCCTATTTGCGCCACGACAACTGCGTAGCATTTTACACAGAAGTCGGTGACAGGTGGGATCTTGACAGGGGAGAGAGCCTATCGGTCTGTTCATCATCCTCCACTTCAGACTCCAGAAAAGACAGCTGCCCGTTGCCCTCGCCTCATAGGTGGTCCCCTTTATGCTTCAATCAAACTTGGCACTTTTCAACAAAATTTACTCGTACGGCGGGGAGAAAAAGTCAAGTCAACCACCCATCGTGCAAGAGAGAGGCTTGGAATTGCTAGTATCGGTTTAACCCAGCTTTGAGGAATGACACAAAATCAAATAATCTGACCTATTTACAAACTAAGGTGGTAAATGAGTCTTTTGGCCTTTAATATTAGTTTATCTCAATACAGTAAAACCCTAGGATACGACATCAATCTGTTCGGAGGTGGGGATTATAAAGTGATATTATCGAATGACTGGGGATAGAAATTCGGTAATTAGCTAATTAGCTCATGCTCTCCAAACCCCTGATACCCTAGATAACAACATTCAATACATAAATATATAGACTAGGGAAGCATGATTAACCGAAATCTTTACAATTTTGCATTTTTTTCCATGGATTTCTAGTTCCATGTTCATGCTTTTCCCCCTTGTTAGTTGATTGAAGGAGTGTTGGCCTACCAAAGTTGTCAAAGTAGAAGCCCTTCATTCCGTTTTACTATTATGACAATAAGGGCATTTATTCATTTAAAATAACAAAATAGTATATAGCAAGTACTACTGATAAATACCATATGTGTTCAGGATTAAATAACATGATTAGAAAATATGCATGTAAATAAAAAAGGAAATTTTATTAACCTTTGGTGTGCTGTTATTCAAGCTGGTGAAGTGGAGTTGGTGGGATGCAGATGGGTGGGGCTTGTGGGATCAGATGGCTGAGTAAAAAGAAAACTTTTTTTAAAACTTCCACTTTAGAGGATTGTCATTCCCCATGATTACTTTGTTGCTTCAATAATTGTTCCAACCGTCAAATTTGTTTTGGTGAAATTACTTGTTTGGGTCTTTGGACATTTGGGTTGGCCATGGTCAATTTTTTTTTTTTTTTTGCAATTTTTTCCTCCTTCTTTTCTTTTCTTTGTTTTTGTGTATGCGTTTGTCTTGCTGTTGGTGAAATTAAATGATCTGCATTTATATAGCGCTTTTCAAGTCAATGACTTCCCAAAGCGCTTTACATTGTGCTCCACATTTCCCAATAGCGGCCGTGATCTGTGCAGGCATGTAAGGGGCTAACCTGCTTATTGGGGGTATTGGGGTTTCAGTGTCTTACCCAAGGACACGTCGGCATGTAACACGGACAAGCCGGGATTCGAACTGGGATCACTTAAACCTAAAACAATCGCTCTACCTCCTGAGCTACTGCCGCCCCTTGGTCAGCCCTCTCAAGGGACATGACCAGGGTAGATAGATAGATTCAAATTCCTTAGCAAGGGTAACAATTTTGTATCTCAAGCTTTTTTCTTTTGTTATTATCTTTTTGATTTTCCTTTAAACATCGCTGCAAGTCTTGGGACCCACAGCGAAACAAATTCCAGTTTATTAAAGACGATTTCAAACTAAACGAAATGAGAGAACGGGAGCATTGTAAAAGGAGTTCAGCCAATAGCATGTCTGCATTTTTATGATGCCGTGACATAACTAATAGCAGACAGGCACCTTAGAGACATATGGGGCATGTTACTAACACATTCATACTCATAAACAACGCTAAGGGAGACTTTTGTGGGAAAACAATGCTTTCGACATCATAAGGTGAAAATATATTGAGCTAAAAACTATTATTTGAGTATTTGATGTTTTATGATGGGGAAATCCAGTAAGGAGGGGATGGAAAACAATGTATTCCACACAGTAAATTCAAAATATCATAAAATTAGGGAGCCTGTGTTGTTGTATGCTGGGGATAGTGTCGTAACGAGAGGCCGCAAAGACATCGTAAAGTAAAAATATCGTGAACTAGGGATGCCGCGTTGTTGATCTTGTATGGTGTGTGAAATGTCGTAACTAAGGGCTGAGAAAACATCGTATTCCACATCCTAACGTGAACATAACGTAAGCTAGGGACACCCTGTATTTGTGTTCAATGTTGGGGTTATGTCGTAACTAAGGGCTGAAAAAAATCGCATTCCACATCCTAACGTGACCATATTGTAAGCGAGTTCTTCCTCTTCTCCACTGACTACGTTTTTCATCCACTGTATTCCCACATAACACTTTACTTCTTGTCCGTTTTCTTAACAATGAAATAAAAACACGTTACAAGGAAACATCGTTGAGAAACTCCGATAGGCCGATAGCAAAGACTTTGATTTAAAGCGTTTTTTGTTTGAAGCCTGTAAAAATGTCGTTTCTGTACTCCTTTTTACCCTTCTCATGAGTGTTGGCGTATTTTTTGACAGATGCAACAACGTGGCGCTCTTTATGCTACGCACGCAAGACGGGGCTTATCACAAGAGTGCAACTGGTTTCTACAGACACTTGAAGCAAACATGTCCTGGGGTGCTTTATTTTTTTTCTATCATTTCACACGTCCTCCTGTTTACTTTTCATTCCAAGCCAAGTTTTTTTTCTATTATTTGTGTGTCTATTTTTTTATGATTACGATTTCTATGATTACACATAAAACGAGCAATCAGTTTTACCAGCGCCACGTCAAGACAGCTTGACGTGATGACGCCGACTCTTTTGTGCAACGGAAGACTACACAACACGTCGTAAACGAAACAATCTTGAAGAATCATCTCCCGTTTGTTATCGAACCGCGATTTCCGCAGTATAATTTTTTACAGGATTGCATTTATGAGATTTCGACTGAAGTTACAGGGCAGTAACATTTTCAAAACCTTGCGCTGTGTTTCCGATTGCAGATGGCCTCCATGCGCTGGCTTTTTCCATCAGCTCCTTGACCTTGCTCGGGATGCTGGCAGTCATCACTTACACAGTGAGTCCAGTCTGCTATTTTGTTGTCGATTTGTCTTTTAATTATTTTTGGGACACTCAATTTTCTTCATGGATGTATTTTATCACCATTATGATATTTTTAAAGTGACAGTGTGTAATAACTCACCACTGGAGGTTATTATAGTTTGGAACAAAGCTGAATGAATGACTGTTTAGTGAATAGGAGTGTGGTCTTGACTCTAGCCACCTCCAGCTAGGGGGGAGATGGCTTTGGTGTATAGATAGACTCATGTCCGAAATGTACCACTTCGCTAAATCTTGACGCTTACTATAATTTTTCTTCTTTTGTTAACAAAATTGCATTCTAGCAAGTGACAGAAATTTGGTGTTATTCCCCACGAGTGACATCTAAAGACCAAGCAAGCTGTGCACACTTAGGGTGGCTGAGAAAAGCCAGTAGCTTGAGCCTGTCACATCTGGTGTGGCTCGAGAATGAAACAGTTAAAAAAATTACAAGACACATGACTACTGAAACATGGCATGGTTCACCAGCAAGAGCAGCTGTCAAAGGCGACTGACGTTGTAGGACAAAGTAAGTTTTTATCTACACGAAGCAGCTAACAATAGCAGCTATCGATAATCCATCGTCTCCATCCAAGTGGTTAACATGGGTGGTTAGAGAAGGATAACGTAGAAAAAAATAAAAGGAGAGGAAAACACCGAACTCAGCGATGTTCCCTCGCGTGACTGGTGGTGGACGGCGAGTGACACTGAATTATTTAATTATACCGGGCAGCTGGCAATAAAAATGGTAAACCATAGTCTGCAGCCATGTGGCTGACATGAGTGGGTAGAGAAGGAAACCATGGACAAAAAGCAGAATATTCCTTAATGAAAGGACTTAGTCCCATATGCTTGCAAAAAGACGAATACATCAATATTACAAGGAGCAGCTGACAATAAAAAGTACAAACCATCGTCCCCATCTAAGTCGCTAACATGAGTGCCTAGAGAAGAAAAATGTCGGGAAAGAAGTTGAAGCTGCATCACAGAACTCTGCGACATTTGCATAAATGACCGGCTGCGGAAGGTGAGTGTCACTGAATGCCGAACCAGGAACTGCTAACAATAACAATAACAATAGCATATAGCAATGAGCCATAGCATGTGGCCAGGTGGCTGACATGAGTGGCCAGAGAAGGAAACGGTGGAAAAAGTGGAAGATACCTAAAACACAAGACCTGGCGACCATTGCATGTAAGGCTCAGGTGTGAAAAGAAAGTGGCCTTTAAGCGCTAAGAGAAACACTGGGACAAGCTAACTTCGCAAAAAGGTCATTTGGGCTTGCGAAGTAACAAGATGGCGGCCGAGCATGTCAGTTTCTTTAAGTTGTGTACTTTGATAACACGTTTCTTAACTTATGAATCTAAAAATATTGTATTTTTGATGTATTACATGTGCTTTATACTTATTATTGGAATCAGTAGGTTTTTATTTGACCAAATTAATTATTTTTACATCACCAGGGGCTCTATATAATACACAATGAGGATTTATCACTGTTTTTCTTTTTATCTGGTGTAATTTTGATAGTTCTTGAGTTTGTGCTACAACTACTTGCGGAAAAGCAAAATAGCGGCGAAAATACTTGCGGATCACCTCGAGCATTGCAAATACAAGTGACAGCTAAGCTCAATGTAGCCAATTTGTGTTCAGCCTGGAGTCCCATTTGACAAATTGCACAACAATTGAATGTGGAGCGACTACTGAATAATACACAAGTTGGAGAAGCAATCTTCCTAATTCGGCTCAACTGGCAGGGGTTTCCCGTTGGTCTCACACTTTGAGATCGAAGGGCTAATCATCAAGTAGATTTGGAGGATTGCTTCTTGCGGTGGTTCCAATATCGCTCTATTGCGTTTTCGATCAAGGGGCGGAAAAGCGATTTTCTGTAATCTGAACTGGTCGTGGCCACTGTATGATGCCCTTTATTTATCAGGGTTCGTACAGCTGCTTGAAATCCTCGAAAGTTCATCCATCCATTATCTAAACCGCTTATCCTCAGTAGGGTCGCGGGGGTGCTGGAGCCCATCCCAGCCATCTTCGGGCAGTGGGCAGGGGACACCCTGATCTGGTTGCCAGCCAGTCGCAGAGCACACAGGGACAGACAATTCACTCGCTCATTCACACCTAGGGACAATTTTGACCGGCCAATTAACCCGACATGCATGTTTTTTGGAATGTGGGAGGAAACCGGAGTGCCCGGAGAAAACCCACGCAAGCACGGGGAGAACATGCAAACTCCGCACAGGAAGGTTGGTAGCTGGATTTGAACCCATGAACTCAGAACTGTGCCGCACTCGCGCTAACCACTGCGCCGCCGTGCTGCCCTCCTCGGAGATTCTTGAATTTTAATGTTGTGTTTTTAAAGTTAGAAAAGTGCCTTGCATTTGAGTGAAATTCTTAGTGTTTCTTAACAAGTCCGCGACAGCGCGCTCTGGTGGCTCCGCTTTGCTTTTGCATTTTTATTTCCCTTGTGATTAACAACAGCTGACATTAGTATGTATGGCATTGTCATATGAAGCGTCATCCCCCCTATGGGTCGCAACCAAGAGGACAAGTGCATGCTACACTTGAACAGAGCACTATAAAAAAGTGTATCAGTGCAAAGATTACGTATTGATGATGACAATTTATTAAGTCCCATACCCACTAATAAGGTAGCGTTCCCCAGTGGTAAATTCTAAATGGAAGAATTTCCTGCAACTGAAAATGTAAGCTCCATATTACTCATTCTTTGACCCAACGCCTATATCGGGAGAGTTTATTCTCTAAAACCTTTAAATCCTGTCTTGAGAATTGCACATAAATTGCAAAACATTGGTACAATTAAGTCCCAGTGTGTAATATAGATTGAACCCTAGTGGTGTGAATACTTGATTTATTGAAATAAAACATTATTGAGACTCTTTTTAGTTGCAGCTCCTGCTAGTCACTCCAATTAGTCACTTGAACCAGCTCAGACCAACTCACGATATTTGTTATTTTCAGCCTCTTCGGGTGTACCTCCATTGGTGAATTATTACACAAGTCATTTTAGAAGAATATTGTGTATATTTTACCATCTCCTAGTTGATTAAAAAAAACTCATTTATTCAAAAGGTTTTCCTTTGTTTTTCCTTCTGTTCCTTCTGTTCCTTCGCCCTATATCTGGTTTTCCTTTCTTTTTTTTCCCTAGCTTTCCGCTTCTTTTTTCTTTCTCATTTTTCCCGGTTTCAATTGTTTCTTTCTTTCTTTCTCTCTTTCTTTCTTTCTTTCTTTCTTTCTTTCTTTCTTTCTTTCTTTCTTCTTTTTTCCCTTATATTTCTAACTTGTTTCTTTCATTTTCCCCTCTTTCTTTTCCTTTTATTTTTATTTATTTTAATTTTTTTCTATAAGGGATATACAAATAATTATGACGTGACTTTTCTTTTAGTTCTTTATTTTCATTTTTGTTGTTTTTTTTTTTGTTTATTTTTTTCCTTTTTCTTTCCTTATTTTCTTATTTTTGTCTTCCTTTTTCTCTTCCTTCTTCTGTTATTTTCTCTCCTATCCGTTTTTCGTGTCATTACTTTCTTTTTACTTTCTTTTTTCCATTTTCTTCTTGTTTACCTTATTTTCATTTTTATCATTGTTCCTCTTGTTTTTATTTATCTGACTCATTTCCCTCCCCTCTTTCTTAACTCTTGTCTTTGTTGTCTTTCTTTTCCCTTGTTTTTTCTTGTTATGTTTTTTTCCTTTATTTTTACATGCCTTTTTCTTCACTCTGTATTTTATTTCCTTTTGCCTTTTTTCTTGTTTTTTCTTTTTCTTGTTTTTATCGGATTTCCTTTTTTCCTTATTTTTGGTTTGCTCTTTTTCATTACTCTTTTTTTCCTTTTTTCATTTAGTTTTTAGGGTTGGGACGATATGCTTTGGTCAAAATTCGATTGTATCATGATACTAAGCTACTAAGTGATTTATAATCACGATAATTGCAATTCTACGAGTAGTGCCATTCCCTATTATTGACAATTTAGATTTAATTTTCTTTCCTAAAAACAAGCAATTAAATCACACACTTCCGGGACAATCGATCGTGAATGATGTTCAAACACTGCACATCAGTCGTATTTATAGGCGCCGCCCTTAGTTCCCGTTGCTCACTTTCTTCTTCCATTTTTCACTTCCGTTCGCTTTCCCGCATGTTAAAATACCAGAAATGACGTCACAAATACCGATTCCATGGAGAAGCATCGATTGGAAAAATCTCAAAAATAAATACACGGTCTATACATGAATCGATTTTTTTTCCCACCCCTAGTTTTTATCATCAAAAGGCTGAGAAATAAATTTGAACTTTTTTTGTGGTTTGGTCACTATAAGTCTCTGTAGTTTGTGTTCTTCCTTGCGCTTAGTAGCACTTGTTTTCGGTTGCACTACAAAATAAAGCGACATAGCGGTCAAATCTTACACAGTGTCCCATTCGAAACCCTCTTCGAGCATCATTTCTCTGCAACCCTTTAGCAATCTATACTGGCATATAAAATATATCAGTGACTTCAGTTTTTTAATTTTCCTGCATATATTTGTAAGGTCAACTGGCTCACCCGTCTGCTGCCCTTCCTACCCTGTAATTTCTGGCCTCCATATGCAAATTGCAACCTCAAATTGTGAATATGAAAGCCCGTTGATCTAACAAAAGACTCTGACATTGACCTCCATGTAGCTCAAGTCAATTAATGAAACAGACTCACGGCGTATTTTTCTCCTCATAGTTGATTTGATGTCATTTTCATGCTGTTCATCTGTAACATTAATATACAAATGTTCCAATTTCCCAGCATGCTACAATTCAGTTTAATTTTCACCTCTGTGTCGTTATAATTGACGTAAAGCAATTACATTACATTACATTTGAGGGAATAGTACAAAGCTTCTTGTCAAAAGCTTACAGAATTTACTCACCGCTATTCTTTAAGTGTCAGGTAGGACGCTCCAAAGTTAATTACATAAGCGTCAGGATAGAAGCTTAATTATATTGCTGCGGATCGACCGCCATGTTCTTGATTTAGTTCCCTTCCGCTTTGCTGTCCTTAAAAGAAGATTAGCGAAAGTTTTTCAAATATTTTTTTACCATGATTACAGAATCACCGTATAAAATAGTGGGGGGAAATGTACTTTGTGACCAACCAGTTCTCCCACTTAAAAAACGTGAGAAGCCATCATTGGGGAGCAAAGCTTTCAGCCGCTCTGCCCCCCAGCTCTGGAACTCATTGCCACATGACCTCCGAAATTCTGCGACCCTGTCCACCTTCAAATCCGGACTTAAAACTCACCTCTTCAGACTTGCCTTTTCTTGTCCTTTTGCCTCACATACCGCCCCCCTTTTAACTCTATTTAACGCTGTTAATTACTTGTTTTACTCATGCTTTATTGTTATATGTTCAGCGACCTTGGG
Source organism: Urocampus carinirostris (assembly GCF_059441175.1). Taxonomy (NCBI): domain Eukaryota; kingdom Metazoa; phylum Chordata; class Actinopteri; order Syngnathiformes; family Syngnathidae; genus Urocampus; species Urocampus carinirostris. Next base: position 25,087,543 of record NC_142361.1, read on the forward strand.
TGTCCTGAAAGGCGCTTTAAAGTACAGTGTATTATTATTATTATTATTATGATCTTTGGCATATGTCAACTATGAGAAAATAATCCAGAAGTATCAAGTGTGATTTTTATAAGATTTATTTGCAAATATTAGTGGAAAATCTCTTTCGGCGCTTTTCCGATTTTGGGCTTTCATTGGACAACATGAACTGGAAGCTACCTCCAAAAAATCTCCTTGGGGTTGCGATCTGAACTCCAGAACTCTTACAAAGCCAATCATTCCTGTTTGGAATCACTGGGTATCACTATATTCAGGCAATAATCCAATTGGAAACAAAATATTGTCAGTATTGCAATTATGTAAAGCCACATAAAGGCACGCAGTAATCAATTTAAGCTCTTAGTCTGACAGTGAGTGTTCGGAATGCAATTCTTGGCTTAGTCCTTTCCTTTTCTGTTATACACTCTCGAGTAATCCAAAGTACTGTGGGAGTTGGAGTATGGAGACGGATGATACACGCAAACTCCGGTCTTATGTGTATTGCTTGATTTCTTTAGGATATTTCCATTTTATTTTCTGGCCCCACAATGAAAATGCCACTGGTGTATCCATCGATATATTAGGGCTGCAACAACAAATCGATGAAATCAATTATTAAAAGCGTCGGCAACTAATTAGATCATCGATTTGCTGTGTCACGTGATTGATGAATCCCTAAGTATGTCAAATCAATGCAAATAAGAGTGCACTTAATTCCGTTGTGACACTGAAGGTTGTAGTAAAACTTTGGCCTGGCAGAGGATGACTCGAAACCGTACCTTGCATATTTTTAAAATCCTACATTGAATCATTACAAACGTAATTTGAGAGAAACAGTCAAACACTACAAAATTAACAATTTTCAAGGGAACGGATAGTGCTGCAGAAATGCAAGGAAAAATCCGAAAATAAATGAAACGAATTAAAAATAAATCTATTATTGATCACATGTTTAGCCCTACACAAGGGGCCGATTCTTAAGTATATGATCAATTATTTTCAGATTAGGAATGATATTCAAAGATTCAACCAGAAAAACAAATTAGTTGACAACGTTTTGAAAAGTAGGTTCCACATTTTTGATATAAATCTTTTTTGTGGGAAAAAGAACACATCAAATGAAATGTATTGCTCTTTCTTTGTTTTTTTTTTTTATGTATGATGAGTCAAAATGTAATATGATCCTTGGAAAATGTGGCAGGAAAATAGTATTTTACATAGTTGCATGTGTATGGCATACATGTGTATGTATTTTGGTTTATTGTTAAATTATTTGACAAACACTTAAAAACATTTTTTTATGTACTGTATAATATTCTGTTTGGAGCACTATTTTTCTACACGTCCAAAATTTTGATATTTGAATAAAAAGAAGAGACTAAAAAACCCATTATTTTGTTAAAAATCAGACACAATGATTAATCGAATAAATTAATCTACTGATTCATTGAATATTAATATAATCCTTAGTTGCAGCCCTACTATATATGTATATAGTGCATGTCACAGTTGTATCCATGCATTTATAGTGTAAGTATATGCTTTTGACCTGCTAAGTTTGAGCACATCTTTTGAATAAATGAAACACTGCAATAGAGCTTACTTTTGAGGTGCGAAGGAAACAAATACAGTACTTTGTTGACTTGGAAAAAAATCATCCTTAATTTAATGTCAAAAATTAATTGTGGAAACAATAATTTGTGCAATGGCTTCACTCAAGCTTTGGATTTGGAATAGTCCCAAAAACTATCTATACGGGCTTTTTGTTCGTCTCTTATCCGGTAAACAATTCATTCAAATGGCTCCAAATCGGATTATTCACGGTTCGCGGAACTACCTTGGTCGTCCTGTGGTGTGTCTTGGGCAAGTACAGCCTGGTAGCGCACATCTGCGTGTACATTTTTTTGGGTCCTGCTGAAAGACCCAGTCCTATTCTGGATCATCCAAGTATTCTCTCGCAAACTTCAGGTGGCCAAGTCTGGCACTGCATGATTTAAGTGTTTGGTGGCGTAGTGTGTAACCAATCGTAGCCTTTCGCTAACTTTAGTTGATTCTGTCCCCTATTGTGGAAGTATACCTATAATAAACTAAAATAAAGAGGATCTGTCAAGTCCCATCGATTTGTACAGCCTTTAATACACAACATCCCCTGATCTGCAACCTACATGAAGGCAAGGGAAAACTCAAAACCTCAGGATTAGGAAAATAAGGAATTCTTGGGTAGAGACACACGTCATGTAATATCCCTCATAGAATGATCAGGCTGCAATGGATTTTTCAGAAGCATCAACAGACAATACCAAGTTAATATTCATTTGAAATATAAGTATCAACAGAAATCGTGAAAAAAGTCAGCAACGACAACTTTCTTGTCTCAAAATTTTGACCGATGCAGCCGGTTCTAAATAATGGCATGCATCAGGTCCAGGTGCCGGTACAAAGGCTGAAACTCTTTATTCGAAAGTGTCAGTCCCTCTACCTTCCCCATTTTCTGGTCTTCGACAAACATGTTTGATAACAGTAAACACATATGTAATCTTTTTATAAATGACTAACTTAGAACATATTTACTTGTGTACACAGTCAATTTTTTTTCTTCAGCTTGGCTATATTTATAGAGCTTTGTTTTGAAATGCCATTAGCGTGGTTATTTTGAATTACGCTAATGCACCCCTGAGCAGGCACTTGTTCTTTATTGGCTACTATATGAAAGGACCTCCCATAGAAGCTGGCCATACTATGATAAACAGATAAAGGAGAACACTTATGAAGGACGTCTGTGTCCACCTCCTCTTAATTATGTCAGTCAGTCAGTTACCCAGAATCCACCATGCTCGGAGCTATTTCAAGTTTACAATGCAGTGTTCCTTGTTACCTATAGCAGTTCAAGTTTTGCGTCCTATATGTATTGCTGTTTTTTTCATATGAATTATGCAGATATTTGCGTACGTCACGGACTTTCAGCGTCACTTTATCGGTGCCAGTGCACGAAAGAACTGCCTTTGGTTTCCTGGTTGTGGCGGGAGTGATCGAAATGACAGTAAATTCCGATTTACAGAGCGCACCCAACTATTAGCCACATGCTTAAATTTAAGAACCAAGCTCAGTTTTCTCTTTCTTCAAGCCACACCAGATTTAAAGTTGCAGGCCTAAATGGACATACAAATGAACACATTCACGTCCATTCCTTGCAGTCCGGCTCACACCTAACGCTAACCGCCTGGGGAATTCTGTGTTGACACCTTTTGGCTGAAGAACACCAACAGCACCCGATGCCGTTTTTAGCCGCATCAATTTTCAGTTCTGCTGTGTTCTATTTACGTCACGAGTAACTTGACCATTTAAGATTGCGATTACGAAGACAAACACACATTTACTACTGCGCTTAAAGGAAAACGCAATCAGTAAAATGTGTGCCCTATATTTCCAGACGATAGCGCCATAGTGACCATACTTTGGAAAATAGTGCCAGATTGCAACTCAGATGTGTCATTTTGTGTTGTTTTCATTAGTGCTTGCTTCTGTTATGGACCAAATTACATTGGCTTGACATCGTTCCTCCAGGATTATAGGAAACTTGACCTGACAATGACGCTGATGATTCGGAAAGAGAAGTGTAGCATTTTTGATAGACAACTTACACAGCTGTTAAATTTGGACGAATACATTGTGGACTCGATTTGTGGGCGAAAAAATTAAATATCAGGGGTAGGTTGTAAATATTCAATAAAGTACTGTTGAACATTTTCATTTTCCCCTGTTATGTGTTAAATGTATAATGTCGGCAAAAATAGTGATTAATTTATCTCGATTGCATCATAAACGTTTCATACGTCCGTGTAGTGCTTTGTATTTAGACCATAAGCGTTGTGGAAAAGAGCAGAAAAATACCAAAATATAAAGGGTAAGCATTCCTTTATTTAAAGCCGCAGTGTTTAAAATGTAGCAAATAAGTAGTAGCTTTTAGTCTGGAATTTACGGTAGGTTTGCACTTGTCTTGTGGCAAACTAATAACCACATATACATGCTACAAGATACTACAAGTATTCCTTAGTTTACTACGCCAGTTTATAGCAAATTACAAAATTCATAAGAATACGAAAAAAAACCTTAAAAAAATAATTGAAATCAAGCAATCCCCATTTTGTACCGACAATGTTGAAACAAAAAAGCGCATTATACACAAATAAATACAGTTGTTGCAGGGTTTGTATGGTTGCCTGAAATCCTTGTAAAAGCTTGAATTTTAATGTTGTGTTTTTTAAGGATTCAGAATGGCTTGAATTATTGGTGAAGTGCTTGTAAATGCTTCAAAATGTTGCCATGTTTCACAATCTTCTTAAAGTTGAAGTCGACACTGCTCCCTGGTGGCATCAATTTAGCATTTCATTTATTTTTCCCTCATGATTAACTGCAGCTGGCATTAGTTTGTATGGCATTGTCCTTTCCAGTCAAGTCAAGTCATGTTTATTTGTATAGCGCCTAATCACAAATAGACTATTACAGATTACAGACTATTATTACGTCATTCCGTGATCTAAAACCTACTTGAGGGCAAGGAAAAACTCAAAACCTCAGCATGAGTAAAATAAATAAACCTTGAGAAAGGAACGCACATGAGGTAATCCCCCTTTCCAGGATGACCAGGCGTCATCGCCGCCTACAGGTCAAAACCAAGAGGACAAGTGCCTGCTACACCTAAACAGGGTACTATGACATGTCTATTAGTGCAAGGATTATGTATCAATTATGGCCATTTATTGTGGGGCATGTCAAAACTTAAGGTACCCTTTCCCAGTGGTAAACTGTAATAACACTTCCTGTAACTAAAAGTGTAAGCTATTATTTCATATAACACCTATATGGGGAGAAATCTCTCCAAAAAATATTCACACACGAATGGTTCAAATATATTCGCAATTTACTCAAGATCTAAAAATCATGTCTTGATAAATGCACACGCAAGATTAAAAATTGCATAAGTAAATCACAGATATATTTAATGATCTGCAAAATACGACATTCGCACGGGAATTTTTATTTTAACCTGACCGGAGAAATCGAAAGATTGGCTTTCAAATTGCCCCAAAAGTGCTTGAATTTGGCCATGAAAAAGGTGTACGAATCCTGTTGTTACACGAAATCCAAACACACCACCACGCTAAGGTGCCAACTACAAGTCGGGCCATGCCTTATATCTCTCTCTGTGTTCTGTTTCACACAGAGAGGGAAGGGGAAATGTTTCTCCGGGGATCTTGGACAGGTTTTCCTTTTATGAGAGTATTTGATATTCCGGACATGCTCCGGCCTTAAGAGCTCCCATGATTCATTGCAGGAGGCGACATTCGCCCGTAGCGACCATCCACTGCCGAGACTAATAATAGGACGGCCTTTCTTAGTCTCCCACGCCACACTTCATAACATGCAAAGACGATTAAAGGTGTTTTTGAGCTCCTCCTAGTGGTAAATAACGTCATGCACTAAAAAAACTATTGATATCTATAAGAAGCGAAAATGTATGATCCGTCATATAAATGAAGGGACGAGTTTCATTTTTTCTCGCCTTTTAGGAGCACCACAATCATTTTTAAATCATTTTAATTGGACAACAGACGAAAAACCTTGTTGATAATCCCAATAATCGCAATTTTAAATTTTTAAGTGAAGTATACTATAATCAAGACCAGCACCTACTTGGATTCAAGGGAATTTGTTTCCTAATCATTTACAAAATAAACTGGACAGAAAAACAACATGGTCGGCCTAATTTGACTGTAAATAGAACTTTGGCCATATGGGTGTGTTCGCTATTGGTTAGAATTCCCCATTAATCACACCAATCAATATCTGTAACCACTGGGATGCATTTTCTTGTAGTTCGGTGCGTTTATGTAGTAATGGTTAAGGCTGGTTCCCAGGCAGTCCAAGCGGTTGATTGCAGTGCAGAACCGTCAAGACTGGAGGCTTGGTTGGGACTAAAATCAGTCAGTGAGGCGTAGCTTAGGATGGCTGCTGGCAGGTCGTTTCTTTGTCCCTCAGGGTGCTTTCTCTGCAGCATCTCTTAGCTTTCCTAGGCTAACTTTCCGCCCAACTGGGAAAAAGCGGACAGGTTAGACCTTTTTACGTTGAAGAGTGGGAAGTTGTCAAGCTCACACCTTTTTTTTTTGCCGGCTCCTGAGGCAACCCCTCAATACCCTTTGTTTCAAAGACGGTAGATCAAATCTGACTGACCTATACATAGTTGCTAACACAATATTAATCAATCACTTTAAATACTTCAATTAAAGCTATCATATGGTTCAATGCACTTGTTAGGGCATAATATCATCAGTAGTTTTACATTGCAAACATACCATAAAAAAGTAATTGACCCTTTTCTGATTTATGTGTTTTCCCTCACTAGGGTTTCAGATCATCAAACCGTTTTAAATATCACACAGAGACAACTCAAGGAAATACAAAATGTTGATTCCATTTATTAAGACACAAACAAATCAAAACCTATCTGGCCCTGTATGAAAATGTAATTGCTCCCTGAGCTTGGTAGCAAGTATGGCCATTCTTGGTAGCGATAACAGAAATCAAACGTTTACGATAATTGGTAATGAGTCTTTCACAACGTTGTGGATGAATTTCGGCCCACTCTTCTTCCCAAAATTATTTCAAATTTACCATATCGGAGGCTTTTATAGCATGAACTGCTTGTTTCAGGTCACACTGCAGCATTTAATTGGATTCAAATTCTGACTTTGACTTGGCCACTACCGAACCTTCATTTCATTCAGAGGTGGACTTGCTGGTAGAGGTAAGATCGGGCCAAAAAATTCCAGGCCGACCTAACCCGGCCCGTGGGTTTAAAAGCCTGAATCACTCCGAGCCATTCTGATTTCCTTAATTTGTGGGACCAGGCCCGAAGTAAAGCTGCACTTCAGTGTTGTGCGTACTTCGGCGCTGAAGTGCAGCGCCAAAGTGCTCATTACGCTAAACTAGAGTGGCATCAAAGTCAGCGCAGAAGTGTGTTTCTCAAGTAAAACACTGTTACTTCAGACTACTTTACTTTCTCAAGTAGAAGTAAAAAGTAGTCATTATGCCAAACAGCGTGCATATTGTGCAGATCCTTCACAAAGGTAAAAAAGAACTGCAAGAGAGAAGCTTGGACTGGCCAGGACTGGCCGGACATAATGATTGACATTTTTTGACTGAAACTGGCCAGATTGTGTTTGGGGTTTCTTCTTACCTTTGAGGGCACAAACGGATGGCCGAATGTTCTCCTTTTGTCATGATTACCGATGTGATGCACCTGTGCCCGCTCCTTTGGCACCAACTGCCTCAGACTTTGATTGGCTCGCTTTCACTATTGAAACCCACGTCTATCTGTCACCTGTTGTCAGTCCGTCTGCGAACCTCAGTGTACAGGGCCGGCAGTGGCTCAGGAGGTAGAGCGCTCGTCTTGGGATCAAGCGATGGCAGTTCGAATCTTCCGTGTTACATGTCGAAGTGTCCTTGGATAAGACACTGAACCCCTAATACCCCCAATAAGCAGGTTAGCGCCTCACATGGCTGCACGGCCGCTATTGGGAAATGTGATGCACAACGTAAAGCGCTTTGGGAAGTCTTGACTTGAAAAGCGCTATATAAATGCAGATCATTTCATTTCATTTACGCTAGGCAAGCTTTTTCGACCCTGGCTCCCACCTGAATTTGCTCCTGTCTGTTTCCCGGCTTCGACCCGTTTTTTGATCCTGAACACGTCTCCTCTCCTGGCTTTCGACTTTTTTACGATCCCGACCACGTTTTTTGCTCTCCTGTCCTGGTTACTGACCCGTTTTTTCCGTTCCCGACACCGCCATCGCTCGCCACGGAAGTCCCACTTCCGCATTCAGAGCGACTTGCTTCCCGCGACCAGCAATCACCGGATCCTGGGTGGAATCCTTTCCTTTCTTCCAAATAAAATAGAAACGTAACGCAAGTGGGTCCTATCTCCGTTCTCGTCCTAACACCTTTAGGATCTCCGGGGGACACCAGAATTCATTGTTTTCCTAGTCCGGAGGCAGTAAAGCAGCCATCACCATCACACTGACGCAACCATGATTTACTGTTGGCATGATGTTCTTTTTGTCAAATGCGGCGCCATTTTTACGCCAGATGTAACGGGCTACACTTCTCCCAAAATTTTCAGTTTTTGACTCATCAGTCTGCAGAATGTTTCTACTAAAATCTCGAGGATAATCAGGACGCTTTTTGGCAAATGCGGGACGACTCTTTGTGTTATTTTGTGACAGCAGTAGTTTTTGCCTGGGAACTCCCATGCAAGCCATTTTTGTCCAGTGTTTTTCTTATAGTGAGTCATGAACGCTACCTTAGGACCATGACCACTTGCTATGGTTGACGTGATAATGAATTCTGGTGTTTACGAAAAGATCTTGAAAGATAATGTCAAACTCAAGCACCCTTTGATCATGCAGCAGGAAAACAATCCAAAACACATAAGAAAGTCCACCTCTGAATGGCTCAAAAAAATAAAATGAATGATTTGAAGTGGTCAAGATGAAGTCCAGATTCCAATCCAATTGATATTGTATAGTCCAATGATAAGTGAGTTAGTTTAATCCTCTGAAGTCCAGCTTGGGGGGGAGAGAAAGTTGGAGGTCAGAGGGGTAGTAATTCATGTCTTTGTAGCACTCGTTTTCGGTTGCCACCACACAATGCAGCAGATTCTAGTGGTCAAATTTTACACAGTGTCCCTTTAAAAAAGTACATCCTGACTTCGGAACGAGGAGGGATGAGGGCAGCATGTTTGTCAGGGCTGAACGATAGTGCAGCGCGAGACACGTCTTTTTTGTTTTATTACGAGCTCATAAATGACTCTCTGGGCTAGCTTTGTAAAAGCGAGACATGACAGGGTGAGTAAGAGTGCATTGACTGGCCCGTGTTATATTCATTTGTATTGATCGCTGTGTTGTCAGCTTTTAGAGGTGCCCCCTCCTTTTAAATTAAAGTTCAAACCTCTCTCCAGGAGATTAAAGCGCAAATGTCAGAGATTTAAAAGCAGCTTTTGAATGTTCTGCAAACAGCCTGTATACTCTTTTTCTCATTTGCTTTTTTTATGTTTATTTATATGTTTCTGAGTTGCATGGTTTGAACTAATGAGGTCTAAAAAATTGGACTTCAGCCCATCCATCTTTGCCTTCGTACCTTTTCCTGTAACCTGGAACCCCCCTAAAACCCTTGCCCCCTTGATGAAGCTCTCTTAAAAAATGCATCACCGAGACGGAGGCTACATCGCTGTCACACGGGGGCACTGTTAAGCTGTGCATTGCAGCATGCTGATTTGATCCACACAAATATGTTGCAGCAAATGTACCAGCAGTTTTGGAAAAACCTCTAGTTTTAATATTCCCCAACCTTAAAGAATGGCAAAAACTGTATGGCCAGGGGGTCGCAAAATGATTATAGGTCGGTCACGGCGTTCACATTTTCTTACCTTCATTTTATGCGCCACACTGAGTTTTATTTGGGGGGTGGGTGTGTGTAGGTGGAGGCAATCGCTAGATGCAACAAGCCGGCACGACAATAATGTGTGATTAAGATTGTAGGTTTGCATTTTCTCTTTTTTTTCTTTTTCGTTTCCAGGCATACGGCATGTCGGTGCTGCCTCTGAATCTGATAAAAGGCACACGGAGCGTAGCGTACGAACGCCTGGAGAACACAGAGGACATTGATGAGGTGGAGCATCAGATTGAGAAGCTGAAATCTAAGGTGGGATACGAAAATGTTTGATCATGATCTGCTCAATACTTTCTTTCCCCAAAATTCAAGTTTTGGAGACAATGAATGGACCATCATTTTGCACAATGTTAAATGCTAAAACAATGCTTATGCTAAATATCAGTCATCAGGAGAACACTTGTCAAGCTTCTCCGAGTGTACGCAATCAAATCAGCATATTCCACATTTGAACTACAAAAGTTTTTGTGTGGTTAGTTGTGGTATGACTTGAAGTTAGCCCTTTTAATGTAAAATGTTAGCTCAGGAGGTAGAGCGCTCGTCTTGGGATCAAAAGGTCGCAGGTTCGATTCCCGGCTCCTCCGTGTTATATGTCGAAGTGTCCTTGGGCAAGACACTTAATCCCTAATGCCCCCAATAAGCAGGTTGGCGCCTTGCATGGTTGCATGACCGCTATTGGTGTGTGAGTGTGTGTGTGAATGGGTAAGTGTGAAGCACATTGTAAAGCGCTTTAAGAGGTCTTATAAATGCAGACCTTTTACCATTTATAAGGGTGTGCACACTTATGCAACCATCAGTCGTGTATTTTTGTCTGGCCTTTCAAAAATCCTTAAATTAACCCTTTATTGTTACGACGGCCTGCTGACTGTTGATAAACAAAGACGTGTCTTCTTGATGTCACCAGCCGTTGAAATATGTCAAATATCATTGGAAAGCTTGGGATTTAAGATATCCTTTCATATACTCCTCACATGAACATATTGATCCGTCTGAAACAAGATACCAGAAGGCTTTATAGTTTTCTGTCACCTGTTGTCAGTCCGTCTGCAAACTATAAAGCCGGCATAGCTCACCAATTAAGTCCCCTGACTGTCAGCAAATGAAGATGATGGTCCTTACTCATGATCTGGTTACATCCGGCACAGTCCAGTAAATCAAACCGTGTAAAGTATTTTCTCAAAAATCCACGTTAATGCCGACAAATAAAAAAATCCGTCTAAAAGCATTCCTGCATTGTTTTAAGGATCCTTGTTTTAATCAGTTTGTTTCGCACCATAACTCCCCTTTAAAAATAAACAGATTCGTTAGATGACTCTCAATATGGCTCTGATCTTTTGATTAAAACCACTCTCAGCCAATCGCAGGCTTGTTTTCACTGTCCAAAGTCCGCATTGGCCTATAAGGGCCTGTATTGATAAATGGACATCACCTTCTTTAGCTTTTAATGATTTTGACACAGGATTGACACATTATATGGACAATGAAATCTGAAAACAGCGATAGGCTGATATTCACAGTGTGTTCAAATTATACCCCAAAATAGACGTGCGTCACTCCACTCGGGATTTATTTGTGTTGCACCATTATTATGCACGTGCACAATCATTGATTGACTTCTACAAAGAGAGGTCAAACATTTACAACTCCTTCAAAATGTCAAAAAAAATGTCCAAAGTATATACACAGTTGAATAGAATAGAATAGAATAGAATAGAATATGCCTTTATTGTCATTGTTACAACATGGGATATGATGTGACAACGAAATTGGACGACTCCAGTTCCACATTTACAGTGAGGATAAGGAAACAAAGACACAAAGAACTAACTGACTTTGTTGTCCTCCGGGGGGGGGGGGGGGGGGGGGGGGTGATGAGGGGGGAGGGGGATGTGCGAGGGTCAAACAGAGTTGCCGGACACAACCGAATGTTTGATCTTACATTACACATAGTCCAGTGTTTTTCCGAATTGCTCAGTCCACAATTGAATGGATTTGGGAGTACAGTCCATAAACATGCCTGATTAAAGTCGCCGTCGACGATAAAGCTAAAGTTTAAAGTTGCAAATGTTTTAGTGCTGTAAACTGGTCGTCTCCAAATGGCCATTTGGGAAAACGCTAAGACCAACCATCAGAAAGATGTGCAAAATAAAATGTTTAGTTTTTCAGATTGTGATCAAAATTGACATGGTATCAGGTAAGGTTTTAAACTATTGTCTCACCTTTTTCCAGCTAAGATGCCCATGTTACACTCTTCTGCAGGCATTTAAATGCAAAAATTGTTATAGGTGAGAATCAAAACCTTGTATTTCTCTGTGTTCCAATCCAAATTACTCAATGTTAGTAACACTTGCCATGATTTTTCAATATGAGACGAAAATTCAGAGTGTTACCTTTCAGAAGAAACCAAAGCCCTCCATATTCCCCAATGGTTCAGAAACAGTATTCAATCCACTTTGAACTGGTCTTTGATTGGGATTTTGGGCTATTTTCACGGGAATGTTAAGGTCACAGAGGAAGGCGGTAATTTAATTAAAAATGACTACATTTTTTTAAAGGTTCAACACTTATTTGAACCTGAAATGTTTGATTTCCGAATTCATTTTTTTAAGCTTTGACTTTGACTGCACTGTTTTGCTTGATTCCTTATATGTCTTATAAGTAGTGGATCACCATTTGTATGCATGGCATATTAGAAGGGAGTACACTTAATCTTATTATCACACTAGTTTTAACCACGGACCCAGAAACAACTGTTTATTCCGTTGTGCGTTTCATGTTTTACAATGCCAATAGATTCTGTTGTATCCTTCTATGCTATTCTGAGCAGTGTAAGTGACCGATTTGTTGTCATAGTAACATGTAAAATGCACATCAAAATAAACATTCGTCTTTGGTACCCTGATTAAAGATCGTGTAAAAATAAGATAAAACCTAATGCCTCTTCTACATCACCGGTGGTGTGGTAGTAAGAGTTTGGCGTTCCTTGGATTAAATCCCGTTACAATCGATAGGTTGTGATAATACAGTAAAACAGCATGTATAATGGCCACCCAAACCTTAGGTTCTTTCTGCGCATTATACATGAATAACTATGTAATTGTGTTCCGATCTTTTTTTTTTTTATGGACAGTGTCAAGACGGTCGGCCTTTATCATCTCGGGACCGCCGCAACCTGCTGGACTTAGAAGGGAAACTGCAACTCCTCCAACGGAGAGGAAGGCACCTGGAAATCGCGGAAAGGAATTGCTGCAACAAAGTGGGCGGAGCTCTCAGACCTTTCAAGGTAATTTACGTTTCTAACAATTAATTACATGCACTAAACTCACGGTGTGATAAGAAATATAGATTATTCTTTTATAAACTTTGTCAATACCTCCCGTCAAATTGGTTCCTCGTTATTTATCTACAGCATCCCCGATATCAATCTGCTTTTGTCGGCTGATTTTTCTGCTCCAAATTGGACTGCTCTCGATTTGCTTTCAGATCATGTGCCCTTTAGAGAATTTTATATTTTTTAGGTTGTGTCTATCAGATGATTGACACAATGAATTACAAATATTTTGAAGGGGACTCCAGAACTTGATTATTTGTACTGACTAATCGTTTTTTTTTTTAAGTTTTGCAAGGGTTTGCTAAAAGTAGTCATAGTTTTGAGGTTATTTATGTTGATATCATATTTAATGTCAACTCACTAAGTCAATAGTGCATAATGATTGCATTGCTCACATACATATGTATCTCTCTCATCCTTTTTTTGGGTGTAAAATTATATTTTATTATGTTATTTTCATATTCTGTTATATTTATAGCATATTTTTATTTGATTTTTAATACAAAAAAACAATTATAAGAACAATCACTTATACATATTTGAAACAAATTCCATTATATTTATTCATAGTTATTTTTTAACATATATGTATTTTTTATTTTTATATAGTTTTTAATTTTATTAAGAATAATCATTGATATTTGAAACCATTTTATAAAAGGGTTAGGGTTTACTTTTAACATTTTTAATTGTATTTTCAGAAAAAAAAATATTTCAGATTTAAAACGTTTATAATTATATCACAAACGATTACTCATTATTCCATCATTAAATATGATTATTTAAATATCTTAATATATTTATGGATAATTGACATTTAATTGTTTTATTATTTCTATGGATTATATAATTTTATTTTATTGTAAACATGGTTAGTTATGATTATTATTACTCATAATTATTTAATAAATGTATTAGAATCTCATCTCATCTCATTAGCCGTACCGCTTATCCTCATTAGGGTCGCGGGGGGCTGGAGCCCATCCCAGCCATCTCCAGGCAGTGGGCAGGGGACACCCTGAACTGGTTGCCAGCCAATCACAGGGCACACAGGGACAGACAACTCATTCGCTCATTCACACCTAGGGACAATTAGAATGTATTATGATTATTTTTTTGCAATACATTGTTTGTGCATTCATATACTTGTGTTTTATATTATGTTTATTATAATTTTTATTTTCATGTATTACATTTATCTACAATTATTTATTGAACTAATTGTTGTTATAATATTTAAATTTTGTAATTTTTAATGCTGCAAATTACCATTACTAATTATTTTTTATGATTATAATTTTTCTCATATATTGGTTTGTTTTAAAGCTTCGAAACGTATGACAAAAAATAACCTTTCTCATTATGTGACCACAATACAAGACAGTTTTAATTCTGGACCTATAAAATGTGTTCTAACATCACCTTATGTGGAAACAGAACAAATGGTTTTCTTTCACGGATTGATAGGAATACGTTGTTATTCATTCATTCATCTCAGTCTCGTCAAAAATGACTAAATACGGCGATAATAGGGGTTTGGCACGGAACGAGTTAGGTGGTACACTCCAACTGAAACAAATGTGTTTTGAAAAATTGTTTTTGTTCCTCCATTGTGGAAGCACTCTCCTATTGAGTTGCGACCAGCTGGACATTTGGCAGTCAGAAACCAAAAACAAGCCAGTTTTTCTCTTTTTTTCAAAATCATTACACGGAGCCCCACTTCAACAAAATAAGCATCGTTTAAGCCTATTTTATATTCCTGCCTGGCATTATTTTTTCAATATGAAATGCCTTATCAAGCGTTTTTCAAACGTTATTGGAAGCTCGGATGCTTCCCTCGGTCACTTTTGGCAAGATGGGCAAAACGGAGGGGCGAGCCATATGGTCTGTCCTTCGCAATAGACGTGACAGATTTATACGGGAAAGGAGATTCTTTTCAAAGGGTGACATTTATAGTATGTTGCATCGCAATATTTTGTATATTAACGTTCTCGATTGTATTTTCTGTGCAGATTATACTGGGCATTTTCTTCATCCTGGTTGCTCTGCTGTTTTGTGTTGCTCTTTTCATTTCCAAGTAAGTCTTTGATTGAATATTAAAGGCCAGATCCCGTGTATTCGCAGTTCCCCTACACCAGAGATTCTCAATGATTTTCTGTCACGTCCCCTCTCGGAAGAAAAAAAACAGTAACATTGGTTCTGGTAGCAAAAGTACAAATACTGTTCTTCACTCTTGTTTATTCTTCCTCGTCTTTGCTGGAATTATTTCTCCTGCAAGTCTGTGATTTTGCTTGTTCTGCATTACCCCCTGTTGAAAATCTAAGTTCCATAATACAATATAAACATATAATTGGTTCATTACCTCCCACTTTTAGCTGGTCAGTAATGCAGAAAAGGGAGGTAGGGCGCTCCTGAGCTCACATAATGAAAACTGACTTGTGTGCCTCTTTCTTTCAACTTACTCTGCTTACAGAGGATTTGGAATTTCTTTGATGTATCGTGACTGTTCTTTGCTAGAGTAAGGGGTAAAATTGAGGGGGAGGAGTAGTCATTTAATGGAGCCTAAGTGAGTTTTAGGAATTGGGAGCGCGGTGGCTAGGATGCTCCCATCTTGATTGGGTGAGAAGATGCTTGTTTATGTCTCTTACTCTTCAACCTTGTTTTATCATCATGAAACTGAGTAATGTGTAGTAATTAATTGTATTGGGCCTTAATGTATCATGGTAATGCTGAGAGGGTGTAACTAGGAAAGATGCTAGGGCGCTCCCGTTCTGATTCGGTGGAAAGGGGCTTTATCCTTCACTCTTCCTCCTTACATTATGCTTTGAAGAGGATTTTGACTTTTTTTTAACTCTCATTTTGAATCTTTTTTTCGAGAGTAAGAGGGGAGTGGCTTGGCAGTTGCCTGGGCGCTCCCGTGCTTACTTGGTGAAAAGGATTTTTTGATCCTCATTCTTCCAGCTTACTCTGTTCTTCTCGCTTTCTGCCAGAGTAAGGAGTAAAGTTGAAGGGTAGAGGGGGTAATCAGATTGAGCCTGAGTGTGTCTTAATCAAAAAATTGAATTGTTGTTGTAAAAATGATCAATTGCTGTTTGTTACTTGATTTATTTTATTTCTTTTTCAGTCTGGATAAAGCACTTCACTCTGCCGGCATCAGCTCCGGTTTTGTCATCTTTGGCACCAATTTGACAAATCCTTTGAATGAGCTTCTTCTGTCCTTACAACCAGTAAGTGCCCCCTGTATTTTGTTTTCGGCAGTACACAATTTCCCTCAGTTATATTACAGTAATTTCCGTTGTTTTAGCGGGACGAGAGTATCATTTTTTCTCTTATCGCACCCTCGCAGGTATTTCCCCTGGATTACATTCTGATTACAGTCATCACCATGTATTTCGTGTTTACATCCATGGCGGGTATTCGCAACATGGGCATCTGGTTCTTTTGGATAAGGGTAAACAAAACAAAGACACCGTCTCGGTATCTTTTTATTTCCGATCGACGGGTCCCGAAACGTATCTCTCCTTTTTCTTTCGCAGCTGTACAAAATCCGACCGAAAAAAACCCGTCCCCAGGCTCTCCTCTTCCTCTGCATGATTTTGCTGCTGATTGTTCTGCACACCAGCTACATGATCTACAGCCTGGCTCCGCAGTACGTGATGTACGGAAGCCAGAAATATCTCGCCGAGGTGAGGCAAGAGTTTGTGCAGCCTCGTCTCGCTTATTTCTCGACCTAACACGACGAGGCTGTGATGTTTTTTCACAGCTAGGTCGCTGCGTCGTCCCCACGGAGTCTTGTTTGTAGTTTTTTGTGGGCTTGTGCACCGCTAGGAAGGTCTGTTTATGTGTTAGGCGAGGTGGGCGGTTGTGTATGCTATAAAGCCACCGCTGTGTCTATAGGTACACTTAAAAGTTGTTTCTTTTTTAAGCATCAAGCAAGTTACAGAGAAGATGGGTTTTGAATGTAGACCAGGGGTCAGCAACCTTTTCGGTGTGGAGTGCCACTTTCAAATGTCCTTGTAAATCAGTGTGCCACACCCAGATCAATGACTCGCACAACATTTTTTTTAATATCCAACAGCTGTCATTTTACCCCAGTCCAATTATACAACATGGATACACATTTTAATCGTATAACTCAGTGTTTTTCAACCCTTTCTGAACCAAGGTACACTTTTATTGATAATAAAGCACACTGTACGTCGAAAATGTTTGAAAATGAAGTTAAGTCAAATATTTCACTGTACTACCTCTTAAGCAGATAATTAGTTTATGAAAGGAAGAAAATAATACTTAAAAATATAGAGCACATCATTCTTTTTTATTTTATTTTTTTACAGTCTTTTTACAGCAATCTTAAATCGCTTTGTTATTAAATGTAATGTGCTACTTCAAGAGCAGATAAATAGTACATAAAAAGTATATAAAAATCTACTGCCACCTACTGATATGGATGACTACTACAGTTCCTCGTCTGAAGAGTGCAAAAATACTGAATAATGGCCTGATTTTTTGGAAAGATAAAATTGGGTAAATTCCAGCGGCACACTAGACAAGGTATCACGGCACACTAGTTTGCCCCGTCACACTGGTTGAAAAACACTGGTGTAACTGACCAATTTATCTTCCACTATTCTTGTTCATCAATCAACTAAAAAATGAATGTGAATAACTAGTGGAAAGTTCTGTAGCCACCCATGACTTCAACTTTTTGCCACAAGAATTAACTAGAATCAACCATTCTTCATCAAAGAACACGCATACACGCATACATGCATACACGCACACACACGCTTCTCAAAAATATTAGCCATCAGTAAATGGTTTTCTGTGCTTTGCAATGCAGTGAACAATGTGAAAGCTTGTGTTTTTAGCAGTGACAAAAGGTTTTCAGGGTCTGTGTTTGTTTGCAGTGTATTTTAATGTCTCCGCCTTGAATTCATGTTCATGTTTCGTCTCGTAATGACGTTCAACACTTGCCGTGCAAGGTACAACGCTCTCGAGGCATAATGCACAAAACAGCACGGTCATTTTTGGCACAAAGCCTCATTCGTCTGTCCACACTGGCTGGAAAGAACGAGACGTTTTCGCTCGAGGAGCCGTCACGATTCGTTCATTTATCGCACGCGTGTTCCGTTGGCTGCGTTAAAACACGGAGCTCTCCTCTGCGAGGCGCCGCGCAAACACGCACTCACACACAAAACAGAAAATGGGGGGCGCGACCGTAAACACGCCGCGCAACTGAAAATGTCTAAATTTCAGGTAAAAATGCGCTTTAAACAAAAAACATTATTATTTGTATTATTTGGCCGCGCACTCGCGTGCCACTGGTTAACCCCTCGCGTGCCACTGCTGGCACGTGTGTCATAGGTTGCTGACCCCTGATGTAGACCATAATTAAGAATGGATCAATGGCCAGATGGCTTGATCATCTGTGCTAATTAATATTTTTTTTTATATAATCTCATTTAACTAAGCCTGGGAGATATGACAAAAAGTGTTATTACTTCCTTCCACGAACCGTATCATTTTTTTTTCCTGTGTTTGAAGGGTTGTGCTTTCATGTTTTGTGAATTTCCTTTACATTTTCTTTCTTTTTCATCTGAAGAGTCCATCGGGCCTTTCATCGGGGAACACTTCATCGAGCGTGAGCAGAGTGTGCGACGCTAACGCGCCCGAGGGTAAGCATGTACGAACACTTTCACCTTTAAGCTAACATCGGCTAATAGCGAGATCGCGGCCGACACCATCGTAGGTACAGTTCTCAAGAGCGAGACAACGTTTCATGGACAACTCTTTTGTTCGCCGATCTTTTATTGCTATCTATTTTTTCTGAAGGAGAATAATAATAAGGAGGAGCGTTTTGTAATGTAACCACTCGCTGTCACCATGACGACGTGTTTTAGAGCAGATCTGTCATGAATTCTTAACATTTTAGGACGGAGCTCTGTGACTAGGAATGATGGATTTGGATAGTCATACAAAAGGTTCTCATGCAATTTTTCATCATACATTCTATCCATAGACCCTATGTAATCCCTTACTACTTCGTGGCTTTAATGCATCACGGGTTGAAAAATATCCCACGACCCATTACCCTGGATCGCATTTTTTTTAGGGCCTAGTATCACTTCTTTGCCGTTCTATCAACCAAAAAGTAAACTGCACTTGTGCAACCTCATTTCATGATCCCTGATATATTTCTATATATATATATATATATATATATATATATATATATATATAGCTGCGAGCATGGAACAGAGGAGTGCACTTTATTTGGACCTGGTGGCTCTTTTTTCCTATTATTTCTGCCTAAGATGGAATGCACTTATGGGGCTGAGATCCATTATCTCCAATCATGTATTGCTGCCAGCTTGGACCGACAAAGCTCACTTTTGTTGGGCTTGGCAGCTCTCCTGTTATCTCTGCCTAAATTGAGTTGCACTGGGATCCATTATTCCCGATCGTATATCGCTGCGAGCCTGTATTGGCATAGCAACTTTTGTTGCAATTGTGCACCCACTGTATGTTATCCCCGATTCCGAGAGAAGGCACCTTTGTCCAGTAGCCTTTGTTTGCTATTAAAGAGGTCAAACGTCTCCTGTAGTCTTTCACCAGGTTTGCACACTGTAGGAGGGATTTCGGCCCACTCGTCCACGCAGATTTTCTTTAGATCTGTCAAGTTTCTGGGCTTTCGCTGAGAAACACAGAGTTTTATCTCACTCCAAAGATTTTTGATTGGGTTCAGGTCTGGAGACTGGCTGGGCCATGCTAGAACCTTGATATGCTTCTTACGGAGCCACTCCTTTGATTTCATGGCCATTTTCGGGTCGTTTTCGTGTTGGAAGACCCAGCCATGACCCATCTTCAATGTTCTGACTAAGAGAAGGAGGTTGTTCCCAAAATCTCACAATACACGGCCCCAGTTATCCTCTCTTAAATGCAGTGCACTCGTCCTGTCCTATGTGCAGAAAAACACCCCCAAAGTATGATCCTACCACCCCATGCTTTACAGTAGGGATGGTGTTCCTTGGATTGTACTCTTCATTCTTCCTCCTCCAAACGCGCTAAGTGGAATTTTGATCTCATCTGACCACAAAACTTTCTCCCATGACTCCAAATGGTCATATGCAAACTTAAGACGGGACTTGACATGTGCTGATTTCAGCAGTGTAACCTTTCGTGCCATGCATGAATTCAAACCATGACGTCTTAGTGTATTACCTACAGTAATTTTGGAAACTGTGGTCCCAGCTCTTTTCGTGTCATTGACCCAACTGCTGTTGTGTAGTTCCGGGCTGATTCCTCACTTTCCTCAGAATCATTGAGACCACATGAGGTAATATCTAGCATAGGGCTATACTCCCATTGTGATTGACCGTCATGTTTAGCTTCTTCCATTTTCTAATGATTGCTCCAACAGTGGACCTTTTTTCACCAAGCTGCTTGGTAATTGCTCCGTAGCCCTTTCCAGCCTTGTGGGGGTGAACAATATTGTCTCTAGTGTCTTTGGACAGTTATTTGGTCTTCGCCATGTTACAAGTTTAAGTCTGGGGTGGACAGCTGTCTTTATGCAGCTAACGACCTCAAACAGGTACATCTTATTCAGGATAATACATGGAGTGCAGGTGGACTTCAAATGGGCGGACTAACAGTCTTTCAGGGTCAGAATTCTAGAAGATACACAGGTGTTCAAATGCTTATTTACAGCTGTATCACACAAGTAAAGCGTTTAAAAAAATCGTGCATTGTGATTTCTGGATTTTTCTTTTTAGTTTATCTCTCTGACAGTGGACATGCACCTACGATGAACATTTTAGACCCCTCCATGATTTCTAAGTGGGAGAAATAGCATAATAGCAGGGTGTTCAAATACGTATTTTCTCCACCGTATGTAGTGCTCTAAAAAGGCTAGACGAGTCCAGTAAAATAATAAACTCGTCCCTTCAGCTTAATTGGTCAATTGATAATTTATTTACTACCCCAAATTCGCTACATACATCGATATATATATATATTTTTTTGTGGGCAGGGCCAAATCCACTCTACTGCCTGATAAACATGATGTGATTACTTCCCATTCCATCTTTGCTTAATCGTCTTGAATTTTGACTTCCTCGATTGTTTTTCTCGACTGCATTTGTTTCTGGAGAAAATTAAAAATCAATCATCTCACAGAGCGACAATGGGGACCTCGTCATTTGTTTGCACTGATCTGCCGTAAATTAAAGCCGTCCCGTTTTCCCAGCGAAGCGAATAAGCGATCGTCTCCGTTGACGTCGAGTTCAGAGTCCCGAACGTAGCTTGTTTATTCGAGCGAGTGCGCGACTCCGCATCAAACGAGTGCCGCGCGTCTATGACTTCGCAGAGAAAAGATGTCATTAAAGCGAAAGATTGTACAAAGTTTCTTGGTTGCTTCTGTCTTCTTCGTGTCACTGTTTCTTTAGAGCTGCTTTGTTCCCCGCTCGCTTCTTTTATTTCAAATGTGCGCAGCAGAAGAAGACGGCTAGTTTTGCGTTGATCTTACTTGTCGTTAAACCATATCATTTTTTTCTGATTTTTATAGAATTGTCTTTTATATAATTGGTATATGTTATTGACCCATCATTTTCTATTAGGACTTGAAAAAAGCATATTTTTCCCTCAAAATTAATAGTGAAAATAAATTGGAGCTAACATGATTCACATGAGTCACATATTGACAAAAAAGATGACTGTAACTCAAATTCTGTCCCATTTCAGACAAAAGCAAACAATAATCATTTATTGTCTCTGGGGTCTGCAAAAAGTAAATTGTGGTCATGGCTAAACCATGCTAACACAGCAACTAGCAAGCGACTTGGGGATCACGTAGTTTTTGTTTAAAACGATTTCCATTACTCAAATTCTGTCCTGTTTTGGACAAAAAGCAGAATCTGATTAAATCATGATCGTATTATACTGAAATAGTAAATCGCCGTTTTTGTTGAAGCATGCTAACGCAGCAACTTGCAAGATAATTTGGGAATATGTACAGTAGTTTTTGTTGAAAATGATTGCAATAACGAGAATTCTGTCCCGTTTTGTCCGAAAGCAAATCCTTTGTCGGTTAGGATCTCTTCTGACTGTTAATATTACATCGGCATGGTGGCAAAAGGATGCTAACACAGATACTAGCAAGCTAATCTAGATCTACATCGTTTTTGTTTTTTAAACGATTACTGTAACTAAAATTCTGTCCTGTTTTCATAAAAGCAAAACCTTAGTCAGGTATCGTCTTTAATTGTTGTTGTGGCTAAAAGATGCTAACGCAGAAGCTACATTTTGGAATACTGTACTTAAAAGTCTGTCCCACTTTGGACGAAACCCTACTTAGTTATCGAAGGACCTGGAAATATTGGCTGAAACATGCTAATGTGTCTAGAAAGCTAACTTGGAAGACGTTTATCCAAAAAATTGTTATAAGTTTAAAGTCTTCTTTGCTAAATTAATGTTTTCCACTGCTATTGTATGTTGTGCTGGAGTGTGACATTGAGTATATATATAGTTTCTATTTGACAGTATTTTCAATTTATTTTGCTAACATATATTGCTGAAAAGGTTTACTAGGTAAACACTTAATTGATTCAAATTGCTTGTTAAGTACAGAGAGAACCAATAAACGTCTTTTTTGTCTTAAATGTCAGTGATACTAGTACTGCATCAGTCTTGTTGGTCAATAGAGTTTTTCAGGGATGAAGGGGTTTTCTAAAAACAACTTACCTCCCTTTCTACACGTAATGATAAAATATACATTTTTCTTAGGGTTGGAAAATGTTAACAAAAGTAAAAATGAAGACGTACTGTTCCGTCTATGAACCAGTCTTAAATGTCATTAATCATAGAATTGCCAGATTTGTTCCTGAAAATATTTAGCGTTGGTTCTACGCATGTGTTTTTGTTAATAATATATATATATATTTATATTATATATATTAAGGAAAAATGTCAGATTAATAAAAAAATCAGACTTACTCTCCAGGTTGCGTACTTCTGTTTTTCCATCAGTCTTAAATGTCATTCCCGTATTTTCACAACTATAGGGCGCACCTAAAAGCCTTTATTTTTTTCAAAAGCTGACCATGCGGCTTATAATACAGTGCGCCTTATATATGGATCAAGATTGAGTGGCAAGGTCTCGCAACTAAGGCAAGCAGCCGCCGACTCGATTTTTCCCTGTAGGCGAAGTAGTCCGTGGTGTTACCAGCGTTTCATTTCCTTACCAATGTGTCAATCATCATTTAAAATGGTCACTATTGGCCAAAGTTATTCGGGGGTAAAGGAGGCGGATCCTTTTTAGCATTTACAGGCTCGCATAGGCTAAAGCAGGGCAAAATAAAGCCTGCAATTGGTCAAAAAAGATGTGAATCACAAGTTAGGTTGCTCTATGGCCTGGAGAAAACATTTTTACTACTGTAGTCTGTTTTTGTAAAGAGTAATTGCGGGGCTAAACAGACATCTAGCAACAAGCAATTGTTTTCTTTTATTTGTCGGCATTATGGAGTGTGTAAATATTTTACACGGTTGGATTTACTCCACTCACGGATGTAAGAGGACCATGGTTGCGTATTATTATTGAATGTGATGGCTGCAAGATGACTTTGGTGAGCTACCCCGGCTTTATATTTTCCCAGTATCTTGTTTCAGACTGATCGTGATGTTTCTGTGATGAGTCTATTTTTAAATTCAATTCAGTTCAATCCAAAGTGTTTCCTTTCATATGCGCAGTAAAAAAGCACATTTCCCTGCACAATGACATGACACGTATTTGCTTCTCTGTCGGAATGTTAAGGGGTTAATAAGTTTGACTGAACTGTCTGACTGTTTTGTTGACGGTCCCATTGTAGTGCCTTATAGTCCGGTGCGCCTTATGTATGGAAAATATAGCACAAAAAATATTTTTAGGGGGTGCGCCTCAAAACCCGTGAAAATACGGTGATTATATTATTAGGGAGAATAGATTACTTGCTAAGAAACACTTGGAATAATGCTAAGAATGAATGAATTAAGTGATAAATAAGGCTACGTTTTTTGTTTTTTTAGTATTTTTTACATGTAAATTTCCACAAAGACTGTACATTTTGTAGTATTCGGGTTTCGTCCTCAGCTTAAGAACAGAACTTGTCGATAAATGGAGAACTTCCTGTTGTCCTAAAGCATTTTCATCATCCCAGACCATAAGGTTACGTTTCTACCCTTTAATTTATCTCACACGTTTCAAAGTCAGATCCAACGTGACAACAACACGATTTTGCTCTTCTCTAAGATCTACTTGCACTTCTCCCTAAATGGTATTGCCATCTCGCGTGTAAGCATTGTACTGAGAAAACGCGTTACAAGGGGTTTTACTTTTAGTTTTCACCGTTTTCATGGTTCCCTCTTCATTGTTTTTTCAGACCAGTGCACGGTGACCAGGACGTATCTTTTCCTCCACAAGTTTTGGTTCTTCAGTACCATCTACTACTTCGGCAACTGGGCTTTTATCGGGGTAAGTTGTACTTCTGTCCTTAACCTGTAGTAGGTTAAGCTTATCAAATGTTTTTTTTTAAATCCGGCCCATAAACAATTGATGTTTGTAGTACCGGTCGAACGATTATTGGATTTTGACGGATATCGGTATCGGCTTTTTTATCAATTGGACTGGTCGATTTAATATATCTAAAACTGGGTAAGAGGAACAGGCGAGAGCTTTGCTTTGAAGCCGAGTTATTCTCTCACTCGTTTTAAAGAAGCAAGTTCAGGAGGAGTCTGCGATATTAGCTCTTATCATAACACTGGTTTGTCAATCAAGCGTGTGTGTTTGTGATTGAAAGGCTGAGTGATTTGCTGTTCACATTAGTTGGCCAATCTGGCTCTAAAAATAGGAGTGCTCACACTTCAATTCTCCGTTGACATTTTTCACGTTAATTTAAGTCATGTTGGTTGTTTATTTATTCATTTATTTATTGTGATCAAAATCAAGGAGCTATTTTCATTTTTTTTTACTGCTAAGCCTAATTTTATTTTCTGCACTGCTGGTTTTTGGTTTAAGTGAAAGATCAGTCGTGCTAGTTGTGTTGAAGTTATAATTCGTTTACTGTAAAATATCTGAGAACTGAATTTATAACAAATGTTCTTTTTGCATTATTAAAAATGTCTTACGCCATTTTTTGAGCTTTTACAGCGAACGAATATCGACTCCAAATATTGGTCATCGGCCGCCTCTTAATACTAATAATCCGTATCGGCCCTGTAAGACCCATCGGGGTGGAGCCCTAGTTTTTAGCCATCTACTACACACCATTGACCATGTAGCTTCAAAGTGGAGTGATGCCCTCAGCTTCCAAACGTTTCCGTCCCTGGACCAAACGGGCCCCTTGACTTACGATTTAAAAAAACATGGCTTCCCTTTCCACTGAATTGAAAATTGTAGGTACAAGCAGCAAGGGTCATGTTAAAACCGATGAAAACGGTTTTATTTCCTCAAAAGACGAAGCAGAGAATCGGAGTCTGTCACAACAGAAGTACTCTTAAGACTTACAAGTATACGTTGTCGGTGTCCAGAAGAGTTAAGAAGACGCACAGACAAGAGTGAGGCGCGATCATGGACTTGACACCGTTGTTATTTGAGTGCCTCAAAGTAGCAAAATGTTTTATTCTAGAGTACTACAGAGAGCAGAGTAAAACAACAGTGCCAGATGCAGAGGAGGTTGTGTGACTAGAGAAGGAAAGACGTTGAGTAAGGACCAAAAAGCTACCAATTAATACGTGACAACTGAGTCATTTGTTACTTTACAATTGTTTAGTTGTGATAACAATCTTTTTATGAGAAAATGGCGGGTAATATAATATGTACATTACGAAGAAGGGGAAAAAAATGCAATCAAAGGTCATGCCGAAAGTACATAAATTGTAAAAAAAAAAAAGTGTTTATTCTTAAGGTATTAAAAGATTAAAAAGGAAAAAAAGAATATATAGGACAGGCATAGCCACCCAATGGTCTACGTCCTCATTCTCCCACCTGTCTTTTTCCTGTTCAGTCATGGTTTGAGAGGGACCACATCTTATTTTATTGTGTTTTATTGCCTTTTTTCCACTTATAGTAATGGATCCCAAAAAGACAGTGATAAGGGAAGGAAAGGTGGAAAACATTATATTAAATGTTTTAAAATTGTTATTTTTTTTATCTTTGACTGGTATAGTTATCTTTATTATTTATATATACAGTTTTAAGATGCAATGTAGGCGTAAATGCGGTGCACGATTCATTGAAAAAAGTGGATTTATCTTATGGGCTAGAACAGATTAGTGAGTTTACAATGGTTTCTAATGGGGAGAAATGATTCACACCTTGAACAAATTGGACCTCGACGTTTGAAAGCTAAGGGCCCATTCTAGTTAGTTGTCAATGGTTTGGATTAGGTGTTTCAAATGTGTGGCAGGGGGCCAATTGCGGACCCCAGAATGATAGTTTGAGGCTCCTGCCTTAAAAGACAAAGGGCTAGTGTGTATTATTTTCCCACTTGATGTCGCTATATTCTGTTGTGACGCCGAAAACAAGTTCTCAAAACACAACAGAGTCAAAATACGCAGACTCAAAGTGACCTTATTACTTTAAAAAAGAAAAGAGGTAAGACAATATAGAAAATAAAGACAAAATGTGATGGGAATAAAAATGAAAAACAATTTAGAAAATGTTTTTTTTTCTCAAATTTTCTTTTTCCCTTTTTTTCCCCCCTTTCTTTTCCTGTACTTTTATTTATATTCCTGTTTTCATATTATGCCTTTTCTACCCATTTTTCCTCTATTTTTTATTTATTTAAAAAATAAATCTGTTCCTTGTCTTATCTTTCTTTGAGGAAGGCTGAGTAAAAAGAGAAAGGTCGGCATTTTGCTCACTCTCAGTCTCCGTAGTTTGTCGTCTTCCTCTGACTCGTTTTTGGTTGCACTACACATGACGGCGACATCTAGTGGACACATCTAAACCACTGTCCCTTTAAGAACAGGGAAATGTTTGTATCAGCGCTGTTTTTGCAGAAAGCCCCATCCTGCCCAAGTTTCCCGGTTTGGATCGATTTCCCACGCCTGATTTCTCCGTTTTAGCCGACGCGCTGCCGCTAACGCTTCCTTTCACCCTTCCCCGCTTTCAGACTTTCCTCTTGGGCCTGGCAGTTTCCTGCTGCCGAGGGAAGAAATCGGTGATCGAAGGCGAAGTGGAGGCCGACGATTCCGACGTCAGCGACGACGAATACGTGCACTGAGGTCCCGTGCTGGCGCGGACCCCGATCCGGCAAGTTTTTAGTTCCCGCTACAATTCGTTTTCGCGGTCGATACCCCGGAGAGCAAACGTTTCAGAGCTAACTTATTCGATCGGAGTCGACCGACGATCATGTCGGAACGTATAGAACCCCCCCCAAAAACTATAACGTGTTCTACACACTGTATCGATTTCAATTTTGTACGATCGTATATGGCTATCCCATTGCTAGCTTGCTATCGTCACGTTTCTCGTGTAACCTCATGTCTCTCGAAACTGTATTTTTCCGAGTTATACTAGCCGGAGGTACTTTGTGAAATGCTCATTTACTGTATTATTTTTCAGTCAAAATCTTTTTTTTTTTCGATTTAAGATACTCGTTGATGCTATGAGCCGTGCCTCGTGAATGGCTATCGCTACGATGGGCACAACATTCGAGTGCTAACGATATTAGTGGTCCACGATTGAATGGTACTTGTATTTAAAGAAAGATTTGAAACGTGTGTCTTTGATGTTTATGTTCCCTACACAACCAAACAAGAATTTCCTACGAACGTTAGCATTTTTTTAAGCCAATTAGTGTTTTATTCATAAATATATTGTGTCTTTGATTTATGATGTACATGACCTATGCTCAATCCTGCTTATAACGCTAAAAACCCAGATCCACAAAAATCTAATATAATTTCTGGTTTCCCACGGATCTGAAAATGTATTGTACCAAAATAAAAGATGAAAAGAAAAGTGAGAGAAAATTGCATTTTTCCTTTTTTGTCTGTTTCCTTATTTTCCCAATATCCCTTTTCCACTAATTTTCTTTTTATTCCTGTTTTTCTTTTTTGCTTCTTTTTCTTATTTCTATGTCTTTTAGTCATTTTTTGAAAAAAAGCTGTCCCAAAAAATGAAAGAAAATGGTTTTCTGTTCATGTTTAATCTCTGTAGTTTGTAGTCTTCCTTGGACACATTTTTGGTTGCACTACATATGACAGTGACATCTAGTGGACAACTGTTTTTATCGGCGCTGTTTACGTGGAAAAGCCCATTTGGCCCAACCTCACCAGCTACAGCGGCCCCCAACTCGATTGTGCTAATGATTCTCATAATGTCACGTAAGTATGCTTTATTTTATACGTTTTTTCGACGCCTTTTTAAAAATATTTATACTGTACCTGTAAATGCGGGTGTGGTTTGCTAGCTACTATGCAGAAGACAGCTATTTTACGAAAGAAGATAATGCTAAGATGCTAACAACTTAGAATAAAGATGAATAGGTATACTTTAAATCTATCTTTTAGCTTCTTTTTTTTCCTCAAATACTTGGAAGTGTATGTGTGCTGTACTAAAATATTCGTAAATCAAGGACTTGTACGATGATTTTTGCTTTCGTTGCTAGCTTAAGAACGGAACTCGTTCTAAAATTGAGCACTTCCTGTATGTTTTTGTCATAAAACATGCTAGTTGTCAGCTAAGACGATGCTAATATGCTAAAAGCTTAGCGTAAAGATACAAAGGGTATGTCTATCTTTTATATGAACTATTTTAACTTCTTTTTTATTCAAATACTTGTATGTGTATGTGTTTTTTACTAAAATATTCGTAAATTAAGGACTTGTACGTGGATTTTGGTTTAGTTCCTAGCTTAAGAAAAGTACTCATTCTAAAATTGAGCACTTCCTGTATGTTTTTGTCATAGAACATGCTAGTTTTCAGCTAAGAAGACAATGCTAATATGCTAAAAGCTTAGCATAAAGATACACAGGTACGTCTATCTTTTATATGAACTATTATAACTTCTTTTTTTATTCAAATACTTGCATATGTATGTGTGTTTTACTAAAATATTCGTAAATTAAGGACTTATACGTGGATTCTGGTTTAGTTCCTAGCTTAAGAACCGAACTCGTTCTAAAATTAAGCACTTCCTGTATTGTTTTTGTCATCAAACATGCTAGTTTTCAGCTAAGAAGACAATGCTAATATGCTAAAAGCTTACCATAAAGATACGCAGGTATGTTGTTGTAATAGATATACATAGGTATGTGTTTGACTAAAATATTCGTAAATCAAGGATTTGTACGTGGATTCTGGTTTCGTTGCTAGTATAAGAACGAAACTAGTTCTAAAATTTAGCACTTTGTGGATGTTTTTGTCATAGAACAGGCTAGTTTTCAGCTACGAAGATGATGCTAATATGCTAAAAGCTTAGCATAAAGATACACGGGTATGTTGTATGTCTATCCTTTTATATGAACTATTTTAACCTCTTTTTTTACTCAAATACTGAATGTACGCGTGTTTTACTATCATGAATACGGAAAATGTTCGTGAATCAAGGACTTGTAGGATTTGTCATACAAGATTTCTTGATTTCAACATGGAAGACATTAGTTTTCAGCAAAGAAGATGCTAGTGGCTTAGCATATAATATATTTGTTGCTATCTTAAGAGAAGTCATTCTAAAATTGAGCACTTCCTGTATGTTTTTGTCTTTGAACATGCTAGTTCTCAGCTAAAAAGATGCTAATATGCTAAAAACTTACCATAAAGATACGCAGGTATGTTGTACGTCTATCTTTTATATGAACTATTTGTGTTTTTTTACTGAAATACTTGTAAATTCAGGTTACGTTGCTAGCTTAATGGAACTAGATTGTGAACCAAGGACTTCCTGTACGTTTTTGGCGTGAAAAATACTCATTTTCAATACGGAAACAATGCTAGTTTTCAGCAGATGCTAAGTCTCTCATTAAGAAATGGTTTGCTAGCTTAAAACTAGGACAGGTATCAAAGATGAGGACTTCCCGTTCCTAAAACATCCTCTATACTTCATCTGTATTTATTTTTAGCTTTCTTCTCGACGTAGTTACATTTTAAACATAAATGACAGTTAGCATACATTCACCCTCGGATTACTCCAACACTTAGCATTAGCCTGAGGGGGATTAGCATGACATTTGCGGAGCTCGTTTCAATTAGAGTTAGCGGCCTACGCACCTTGTCAGCGAGTATTGTGCGAGGGCCGCTTATTATGGGATATGCGCCGCCTCCGCGTTGCTAATAAACGAAATAAGCTGCTAGCAAGAAAAAGAAAAGGAATGTATAAATAAGGCAGAGCTCTCGTTTAATCTTTTCCTTCCGACGTCATCTTTTACGCAAATTCCTCCCGGAATAAAAGGACGACGCACATTTCGGAATAAGATGTACCCGGGTATGTCGTTTCCGTGGCAACAATCAAATGGCACTGTGAGGAGGTGTTACGAGATATGCCTCACAGTTCAGAGGTTCTGGGTTTGAATGTTGTGTGAGGTTAGCATGACAGAGGGTAAGATCATGTGCTCAGGAGGTAAAGCGCACGATCAAGGGGTCGCGAGTTCGATTACCCAGCTTCTCCGTGTTATATGTCGAAGTGTCCTTATGCAAAACACTGATGATGCCTTTGAGAAGTAAGTAGTTGCCTTGCTTGGCTGACGCCGCTATCGGTGTGTGGTTGTGTGTGTGAATGGGTAAGTGAAGCACATTGTAAAGCCCTTTGAGAGATCTTCAGTGACTAAAACGCTGGAGGATCTAGGCCACTGGACTGCAGCGGTAAGCTTTAAGTAGTGCCACAATTTATTTTTGAATGTCCCCAGAGAGTTCCTTGCCATGGTGTGCCATCTTGGGACTTTCAGTAACCTGTATGACAGAGTGTACATCACACTGAACACACGTGCGACTTAGTTATAGCTCAGGACTAGTAAGAGTAACAAGTCACATGGTATCTTCAGAGGAAAAATGACAAACAGTGCTTTGTTTGGACATGTACGGGTGTAGTATTTGGGTTACACTCACTTTTGTTGCCAGGGGTTTTGTTAATTATAGTTATATTTTGAGATTTTTAAAGGGAAATATATAAATGTACTCTGCTATATTAGCTTGAGGCTTGACTAGCCAAAATAAATATATCCAGGCTTAATCCAGTGTACCGTAACATATTGCCTCCACACTGTTCTCACCTTTTTTTTTTTAAAAAGGAAATATTTTAAGTTACCACAGGGAAATTGAATTCTTAAATGCTTTTATTGTGAAAGGGTTGCTTTTGTTGTCAAACCCACCCAAATAATCTGTTTAAAAACAGCTAAAAAAAAATTATCGAAAACGTTTATCACATGGTAATAGAATTTTGTAAATGATTATGCAAAGGCAGCTTCCTTTAACTGTGTAATAACCAAAGTAAAAGTCACACAAACTAACGCTCATGTGTTTTGTTTTAAAACAAAATGCATATTCTGTTCAGAAACTGGCACAAAATGTGTTGTACTGTATTACGTAAAAACTGGAACATATCGTTAAAATTAAAACATTTTGGGGTTTATTACACACAATTTATAAAATATTTTATTGTGAAGGAGCTTTTGTTTTACGTTTCTCGAAAACAACTTTAAACAGGGTTGAATGTATAAAAAAACTAGAAGATATTGTGCAAATGTGTTGTGATTGTTAAGTAATAGAATTTGTATAAGCCTTATTGTGAAAGGGTTGCTTCCAATTTCCTCATTCTTAGCAGGGATTCCACCAGGTAACGCTCACAAATTTTGTTCAAACATTTTTTCAAATCACTACACCCCAAAAATTGATTTTCTATTATAAAAACTGTAAAATTCTGCAAGAATGACACAAAATAGTGATACATTTATGAAAGCTCTTATTGTGTAAGGGTAGCTTCAAGCTTTCTGCTTCCTTCTGCGACAGCACACGGTCATAGTCATTTTATTGGGAAAGAGTTGCTTCAGTTTTCTACATTCACTTCCTGTTGCATCGGCATCACAAAAGTACTGTTACACAAAAAAAAAAGCTTTTTTAAATTCAGTTTTCAAAATGAAAAACTACTAAGATAATGTTTCTATTGAGTCAAGTGGATGGGTTTGTGGAAAATAACTGCCCAAATAGGGACATTTTTCCCCAGAACCTTCCGAAAAGCCCACATCACATTAACATTTTGATCATCGCCCATTTTTTTCTTAGTAATTAGCTTGAAATTTGGTTTCCCTTTTAGCTCAAAACGCCAGCGTTGAAACCTTTAAAATGAAAACCTTGTGTCGGTAAAAGGAGGTCCACTTACCTCGTGAGCGTGTTCCACTCCAAACGGGGAATACGATAAACCCGATGAACTTATTAAACACGGCTGTAAACTTGACACTACAAAACATCGACGGGAAGAAATGACAATCTAGTCGAGTTGACTGGAATCCTAATCTAGTTCCGGTTGTGAGTGTAAAACTAAAATATTAGTGTTCTGTTTGTTAAAGTGACAGTGTGTAAAACAATTCACTCTCAATGTCACTGAAGTGTGTTCATTCAAAAAAAGACTAGGGTAGCCGGAAGAGAAACAACAAAAAGACAGCAAGCTGTATGCACCCGGAGCAGCTGAAAAGTGCAAATATCTAGAGTTGGTCAGTTCTTCACTAAGTGGCCAATTAGTGTGGCTAGTGGGAGAAGCAACCCAATCACCAGTATTTCCAATATTACCAAAAAACATCCAAGTCATTGATATAATCACCTCAAATAGGTCAAACTTAAAGTGACGGTGTGTAATTTTTCACTACTAGGGGTTGTTGTAGATTACAATGGAGCTGAAGATGTCACTATGGATTGGAACCTTTAACTATGAAAAGGGCTATTGTAAGTAGCTGACTTAAGCAGCTAGCAGGGATGAAGCTTCCAAAATGTGTCAAGCGTCGGGACCCTGAATCACAATACTCAGCGATGAGTGGCCAGAGAAGAAAACAGTGAAAAAGAGTCGAAGAGAAGCAGGAGATGCTTAAATCACAGAATTTGCATTAGCAGCTGTGGAAGGCGAGTGACACAAAAAGACAAAGCAAGCTTTATTTGAAGGGAGAAGTTAAGAATAGTAGCTAATAGTGAATCATTACCTCTCGCGAAGTGGCTAAAGAAGGAAACCGTAGTGCCAGCTGAATCGCACAACTCTGCTGTGGAAGACAAGTGACACTGTAGGACGAAGTTAGCTTTACTTACACGGGGCAGCTAACAGTAACAATAAATGCTAGCACTGAGCCATAGCCGCCAGTTAAGTGGCTAGAGAAGGAAACAAACAAAAAAGCTTATTCGGTTATCAAACCCCCCCACCCGACTCGCAAACCACTCAAAAGGGTTGTTGGTGGCCTCGTAGAACAGTGAGCGTGGTTTGCCAACACAGAAGAAGAGACAGAGAGGTAGATTGATTTGAAGGTTGTCCAAAATCACAGGACTCTACGACATAAGCATGCATGATCAGCTGTCGTTGACAAACGAAACTGAAGATTGAAGCAGAAGTAGATAACATGAGTGGCTAGAGAAGGAAACAGTGGGGTAAAGTGTGAGACGCCTGAATCGCATGGCCACTGTAAAAGTATCACAGAAGGCTAAAGTAAAGTTAATTTACATGGAACAGCCAACAATAACAATAGCTGCTCGCGACGAGCCATAGCCTGCAGCCAAGTGTTTGTAAGTAACTTGAGTGGCTAGACAAGGAAACAGTGGGAAAAATAATTCAAAGATGCCTGAATCATGGGACTCTACGATGATGACTTGTAAGAGCAGCCGTTGAAGGTGGCACTGAAGGACAAAGTAAAAGCAGCTAACTCTAGCAGCGTTCAACAGCCTGTAGCCAAGTAGCTTAAATAAGTGGCTAGAGAAAGAAACAGAGAAAAAAAATCAAAAGCTAACTGATCATGGGACTCTGACGTCTTGCATAACTAGTTCTGGAAGGTGAGTGACACTGAAGGAGGAAGCAGGAGCAGTAGCGGTTAGTGGCGAGCTCTTACTTGCAGCCCAGTGGCTAACGTGAGTTGCTAGAGAAGGAAACTTGAGAAAAAAAAACTAAATGTCTAAATCATGGACGAACATATTTGGAGCTCAGCTTTGTGGGTAAAGTACTGATAGCACTACAACAAGCAAACTACGCAAAATGCTTCTGTAGTATCAAGATGGCAACCAAACAAGTTAACATGTGTACTAGTATTACCTAGCAAAATTCATGCTGATGAGCTAGCATATCTGTTTTGCTTATTACTTGAATCAAAAGTGTTTCATTTCAATGAATGAAGTATTTTGACACTCGGGGTCCCTTTATATTACACACTGGGACAAAAATGAAAAGGGTTCCGAGCCAGATCCAAGAAGAACACCAGACAAACAAACTGCACGCCACCTGAAGCAGTACGAACATATTTCCTCTTTTATTTACATTCCTTTTCAAACATTTTGGCTAGAACTTTTTTTAAGCTCGACGCGATTTTCCCCTTTTTCTCGTCGTTAAAATAAATTGGCACCATTAAAACATATGTAGACAAAAGTTTATTTACACCGTACGACATTTTGTTTTTATCTTTTTTTTTTAAATATTTTATACAGGGCTGCGGATGGGAGGGAGGAGCTTACCGAGGGGTGGGGGAGGGGCATCCTTCAAGCCGAGTATTAAACTTGTGAAATATATTATTTCTATAAAAGTGATTATTATCTTTATTGCGTTGAAAGCAATGAAGAACGGGACAAAAACATTCTTTTTTTTTTTTTAATATAACACAAAAAGATACTCTTTGCTTCCCAGGTTTCTTCACTAGAAAGCAAAAAGCTGGCCGAACTGACTCGTTATAAACGTTTTTAAAAACCTGCATAAATATATACATTGTACTCCCGAAGTCCCGGGACCACGTGAGGTTTACCTTTCTCGACTCCGCCCACTTTTACTAAAAGATACCGTATTTTCCGGACGACGCGGCGCACCCAAAAACCCTAAATTGGTCAGAAATGTGAAAGTGGTGAAAGTAGGAAACGTAAACTGAATTTTTCCTGTGCGTTATTATACGAGGTTTTGCGGTAAACTATTGGATTTGATCAATTGAAAAACATTGCAGAGCAAAATGGCTAAACATTGTATGCAACAGGCATCGAACTGAGGTCTTGGTGGTAGGCCGGCACTAGAGTTACAGATGACATACGAAAAGGCAATCTATTTTATCTCTACTCATGGTGCCAGACACTGCCGACAGTTAACCACTAGAGCACCAGTGTTACATACAAAAAGTAAGGGTGGGCACATTGATCCAAATATTGATCCATACTGATCAAGTACTAGGATTAGAACAATACAGTCTTGCCAGTTTAACAATAGCTGTTTGTTGTTAGTGGGTCCTAAAATTATACAAACATAATAACTTTCAAATTCAATCCAATTGTGTGTACACTTTATTTGCACTACTTATTTTTTTAGCTGTCTCATTGAAATAGTTATACAGTATTTGTATTTTGCATTGCTTCTTTTTGGGGTAGACCCTCTTTTTTTAAAACAGTCGTTGCAATCGAAGTATTTTATTTATGTATACTTTTAAAGATTAATACTTTACATTTTTTTCATTATTTGCACTTTTCAAAATATTTTGCATGGAACGCATCACCGCTCTCACTGCCGTGACCCAGGTTCAATTCCTATTGCATACAACGTATTGCCCTTTGTTATTTGAACAGTCAATCATTGCACTTTTATATACTGTACGTGTTATGAATACGGTAGCTCTTAGTGTAGGTTTAATTCAATGCGCCTTATAGTCGAGTGCGCCTTATGTATTAAAAATAGACTAAAAAAGACTATATTTTGGGGGTGCGCCTTCTAATCCGGCGCGCCTTATAGTGCGGAAAATACGGCAATTGGAAACAGGTGATGGTAGATATTGTACACCCGACCGCCCCCGCACTAAGTACACGAGTGAGAATAGAAAAAAAGTAACACTGATGGTTTTTCCTTTTCCCTTTTTTGTACCTTTCGAAAAGTTCCTCCGGTCCGGTCGCTCTGGTCAGTCAGGTATTGGCACATTTAGTCCCTGCCTCGCTCCCATGTTCCCGACGTCAACTGCGAGAAAAGTCTGCGGCTTTATTCGGTGCAAAAATACATTGTTCCTCTTTCTGTCACCGTTTTGATTTTTGCGTTTTTTTCCCTCCGGGGGCTTTTGTTTTCAAACCTCGGTTTGGAAATCGCCCTCCTGGACGTCCAAGGGGAGGTTGACGCACTTTTCCCACTCGGCCGCCGTCATTTCCAGCGATTCTTTAGCGTTAGAGTCTAGTACATTCATAGTGGCGTAATTCTGGTACTCGCACGCCGGGTTGTAACTCTCCCAGGGGTTCTTGTTTGGCAAAGTCTTGTCCTGTGAAGACCGGGAAAGTAGGCGGTCAGCATAGGGTAGGGCAGGGGTGTCAAACTCAATTATACAGAAGGCCAGAACTCAAATCACACCTTTGGTTGCGGGCCAAACAGGATCAATATTTATTGAATACACTAAAACTTGCTTTAATTCTAAAAACGTAAATAAATATGAATTTAACACAGTCAGGAACAATGTTCCCTGTAATTTTCCGCGGGTCTGAGCGTTCACACAAAGTCGGTGAGCAGCGCTTGAAACGACAGTGAGCAACAGCAATCCCGAGTGTGGCAACTAAGTCATTATCAAACATGTCCAAAACTTGCCATTTTGCTGAGTTTCCGGCAATGCAAAATTATTTTTCTCTTTCGAATAGGTTGACTCATGTACTATTGCAAAGGTTGTACGGCCTACAAATGACGTTTCTTAAAATTCTTTCACAAGATATCCATTTCTTTTTATTGATATATTTTGTTGCATAATATTAACATTTTTGGGGGCTTATTTAGTCGGTTGTAAGATACAGAACTGTACTTAATCACATTTTTTAGTGGAAGTACAATGTTGGCAACAAGATTCACTTGATATAATTGGAAATTATTTGAATGCAACACAAACTTTCTCTTCTTTTTTCCGTGTTTTTTTCTACTTTTTTTGAAATTCCTTTAAAAAAAAAAATCTCATTGTGTTTATTCTTTCCGAGCTGTTACTTTTTTCTTTTTGTTCTCTATTTACTTTTTTCCTAAATGTCTTTCTTTTATTTTTTTTCTGGCTTTTTTCTAAATTTTTCCTTTTTTTCTCTTCCTTTTTTCTCAGCCTTTCACTACTTTTTCATGTTGGTATTTTTTTCTTTTTTGTTCTATTTCCCCCTTCCTTTAAGTCATGTTGTGCATAATTTTACATAATATTTGGTCATGTTGGGATTAAAGAAGCAAAAACAACCTGAAGAGCCGTTTAGGACCCGAAAGAGCTGGTTCCTTTTAGCGAGCCGAGCCGAAGAAGCCGGTTCTCAATAAACTCTACTAACTTTACTCAACTTTGTTCTACTTTGACTCGACTTCTAAATACCGCATTTAGGACACAACATCAGGGGAACCCGTGTATTTTTACCTACATGCACTGTAACTTTGACTTAAGTCACTTCTTAATTAGTAATTTTGAGCCCTGATTTTTGTGCGCTGGCTAGATTTTCTTGTGCGCTGAGAATGTGCGAGCAGTGCGCAATTGCGCACATGCGCGCCCTAGTGGGAACACTGGTCAGGAATAGTATTCTAGAGTAAACAAACTTAAACATGAAATGAACTAAAAATCGTTGCTCTCCATAAAAATATCTCCTAACTTTCTTTATCTTTTCTCTGGATTCAAGTTTTTCAGCTTACTCTGAAGTTTTGTCTTGTAGTGCCATTTTACATTAAATTCCTTGATTACGGCCACAAAAGCTCCACAAATAAGACACACGGGTT
Source organism: Urocampus carinirostris (assembly GCF_059441175.1). Taxonomy (NCBI): domain Eukaryota; kingdom Metazoa; phylum Chordata; class Actinopteri; order Syngnathiformes; family Syngnathidae; genus Urocampus; species Urocampus carinirostris. The sequence continues at coordinate 25,125,286 of NC_142361.1, forward strand.
TACCGGCAATGTCAGTTAACCTTATTTTCTCGGCCATTGTGGTTTTTAGCATCCGAGTATAGTTTGAAAGTTATTAGCGTTTCATAGACCCGGGCCATTATAGTAGATGCATATAAAATGATTTCACGGGCCGGATATAATTGTACGCCGGGCTGGATGTGGCCCGCGGGCCGTGAGTTTGTCTCACCCTCTGAATCCACATATCAGTAAAATGGGGGGGAGGTTGTTCTCACTAAAACGTTGTTCAACTTTAGAGTTTTGTCAGATCACGGCTAGTACTGATGACCGTCCACCGTGTGGTGCACTGTAATAACTCGTAGTGTATAATTACATTAATACAGTAGACCCTTGGGTTACGGCGTCGGTAGCTTACAGGATTTTCATGTTATCATGTGGTATACATACCTGTCAACCTGTACGTTTTTTCCATACAAAGTATGTTTATTAAGCATTTTAAGACGTGTACGAAGTACAAGGAAATCTGTACGGAAAAACGCAAATTTGTCAAAACTGCAAATCAATCACGTCAAACGAGTTTGCCGCGGTAGCCTCTATCTCGGTATCGTTTTTTTCGTTGCAAACGAATCGATACAATCATCAAGTCGCAAAGGCCGAACCTGAATTAAAACGCCGTAAGTCATTCTGATCTGAAAACAACAGGCAGGGTTGATTGAGTAAATTTGAAATACATGTGGTCTTAAAAAACATCGGATTTCATGTGGTAGTTGTGTAGTGAAAGGAAGTCCGTCCCTTTTTAGAGAACCGTTTTTTTTTCGGCTCTACTCATTAAAGAGAGCCTCTCAAACGGCTCACTTGCTTTGATTTTATTACGAATCATTATTGTTGTATAAAGAAGTTAAGAAAAAGGACGTATAAAAGGAGAAAATGAAAAAAGACAGGTTTGTGGGTATCCCTTTAATCAGTATAATAATTTAATGCAGAAAATAAATTAATAATTTGAATAAGAAAATTTATAATTTTTTTTAATTATATTTGCATGTATATTTTCCTTCTACAGTTAACATCCAAGCGACTTCATTTTTAAAACTTTTTTATATAATAAACCTCATTCAGTATCTCACAACAACATGTTAATTAACAATATATATGATATAACGAAACACATGTACAATATAACGTGTTAAACTACATAAATAAACACGTTTGGAAAAAAAATAATGTGTAAGATGATTTTGTAAGGGAAACTACGACAGTTTGTAAGGGCTTGGAGCCCTGGAGCGCGACAGGTATGGCACAATCGATGTTTTTGTGGCCCCTCGTTGTGGCGTTTTCCCAACCCAAGGTTTCTACAGCTCAAGGCAAGTTAAATTCAAGACTTTTTAATGCCTTTTGAAATCAAGTTTTAAGACCTAGTCGACAAAACACACACCATTGAAACACACGAAATAAACACAAATGTTACTTGCGCAATACACATGCTTTCTCGTACATATTACCTGGCACAACTTTTAGCTTCTTCTTATGAAAAGTACAAATTTTCATAGTTCAAGGTCATCGTCTTTGTCCAATGTGTCTATGTGTATTGTGACTAGACCGAAGACATGCGTCCGCTCTAAAAGCCCCGACTGAAACAACATCGCCGTTTTGATAGTTCCGCTATTGTGCTCACGTGCTATTGCAACAAAAGTAAACCGAAGAATTATTTGAAGAAATAAGATTAATAAATCGTACTAAACCTCTTTATTTTAAACAAATCCTATTAATGTGTTGACATTTGTAAGACTTTTGAAATTTGGATTTTAGATATTTTAATGTTTTTAAGGCCTTATTTTTAGATAAAATAATTCAATGTCTTTTAAGACTTTTCAAGGATCCATGGGAACCCTGATATGATATGTTCATGTTACAATTTGGAATATGTTTTTACGAATGTTTTTTTACAGCATTTTCCCCACCATACAACATCAACAAAACAGCGTGCCCATTAGAAGTGGGAAATTTTTTATTTTTGTGTATGTAGTGATTTTATTTTTGCCGATTTTCAAAATCCAACTTTCTCACCGGAATCGATTTTTGTGACGCCATATCCTGTACTTAAATGCAGGAAAGCAAACGGAAGTGGAAAATGGAGGAAGAAAGCGAGCAACCGGAACTAAGGCTGGCGCCCTTTGATTCTAAATCCAAAGTATGGATAGCAATTATTTGAACATCATTCGTGGTTTATTGTCCCAGAAGTGAATGATTTAAGCTGCTTGTTTTTGAATCATTTTAAATCGCCATGATCAATTTCTTTAAAATTTTGACTTTAAGCAATATTTTTTTCCCCTAGCTTTCAACCCTGCGGCTTATGCAACGATGCAGCTAATGCATGCATTTTTTTGCCAGGAGTAAAATTAAGAGTGAGACAGGTGGAATACATGTGTCGAGGAAGTTTAATGTAACTGTGCTCTCTGTGCATGAATCAAACTAGCAAGAACAGACCCTCATCACAGAAAAGGTGTCAATCGAAAGGGGAGCGCTAACTACCATATTGGGAATTATTTTACGAGGTTTTATTTGTAAACTGAAATAATGTGGTGAAACGAACCGATAACAAGAAGCAAAATCCAAATGAAGCAGAGACGCTTTTAGGCGGATTTCTATTTGTCTGTCTGCATTATCGTGTGTTTTGGAATAAATATTTGACACTGTTGGATTCATTGGACGGTCCTTGATGTAACAAAGCCATTTTCGCAGACATTCAAAGAAGTTGAAGACTGCCAGGGGTCATAATGGTGAGTCACCTCGCTTTATAGTTTTGGGGTATCATGTTTCAGACTGATCGTCATGGGTCTGTAATGATTTGATTTTGAAATACAGTATCTTGAATCCCAAGAGTTTAAGCCAGGTGTGTCAAGGTAATTTTAACTCTGGGGCCACACGATAGAACAAACATTCTCTTGGGGGCTGGACTTGTACATTAGAGAGAAAGAAAAAGAAAGAAATAAGATATAAAAAGAGAAATAGTGAGAGAAGGGGTAAGTGAGAGAGAGAGAGAGAGATAAGGGGAAAGCGAGAGAGAGAGAGAGAGAGAGAGAGAGAAGGGGAAAGCGAGAGAGAGGGAGAGAAAGGGAAAGCGAGAGAGAGAGAGAAGGGAAAAGTGAGAGAGAAAAAGCGCGAGAGAGAGAGAAAGTGAGAGAAAGAGAGAGAGAGAGAGAGAGAGAGAGAGAAAAGGAATAAAGGGAGAGCAAAATAAAGACAGATCGTTGGAGACAAAAAGGAACGAAGAAAGAGAAAGAGAGACAGAAAGAGATTGAAAGTGAGAGAGAGAGAGAAAGAAAGAAATACAATTACAGCATTTGTGAGAGGCACCTGACTTTGGCAACATCAAGCGGACACATATCAACCCCTAGCTCAATTTTCTCTTGCGCTTCCCTCAGCGTCGTCTCGCAGGTCGGATTCAATCCCTTAGCGGGCCTAATTCGGCCCGCGGGCTGCCCGTTCGACACCCCTGCTTTATAGCATTACTCAATCATACATTGCGTTTAAATAGTACTTACTATATAGCATTTTGTCAATAATGTTTGAATGGGTAAAGGTGACGGCGTATTGAAGATCCCAACAAACGTCTCTCCGTTTTACTGAGCGTTGTATAATAGAAGTCATAACGGCGCAAAGTCTATTTAGAAGCCCACACAATCTTCTATTTAATGGCCCGTGCGCCCGCATGCTGGATTTGTGATTTAGCGCCGCGTCTTTGTCGTCGGGCGCTGATTTAGACGTCCGCCTCGCAGCCCTCGCGTGGAATATCGGATGCGTAACCATGTGAATCGCCCCATGTCTGATTCCATTTTTCTTTTTTCTATATCTGAAGGTTTATTCAGATCCGAAGGTTTATGATTGCGGTACAAGAGCCTGTAAAAGCTTGGCGCATTTTTCCAAGGTGGACTTTTTGAAGGAGTTTACCTTGACAGAAGCACGAACGCTGTTTTAAAATTAACGAGCTGACCTAAGATCCATTCGGCTGTTTATTTCTTGTGCTAAATTCAGAACTTTTATAACCAAATTTAAGACTTCTTCTAGTAAAGGGGACACCGCAATGGTTGAAAGGGGTTTATTTTTTTGAACGTTTATTTTATGTTCCAACGAGTGATGCGCGATTGTATATCATTTTATTCATTATCGATACAAATATATCTGGCTCTTAAAATGCCACTTGATAAGAATGAGTGACGAATTTTTCTTAAGGTATGTGTGACATGAAGTATTGCATATGACGTATTTTCAGATCATGGACACAACAATCTATCTTCTTTGTTCCTTTGTACAGTGGAACCTCGGTTTTCGAACGCCTTAGTTCGAACGAATCAAAGTCCGACCAAAAATTTCGAGAAATTCTTGCTTCGCTGTTCGGTCAAAAAATCGGAGTTCGAACGCCGGTAATGCGTGAGTGCGTACGCTAGGGTGCGATGCAGAGCGGCGTACGGGTGTAGATCGCTCTTTTCGTGACCGACTGTTATGCGGACATGGTTCGTTTTGCTTTCGCTTTTAATCTAGGTGTACCAAGTGTTTTAGCCCCTAATTATGCCTCTGAAGAAAGTCAGTGCAAGGAGCAAAGTTGCTACAGGTGAAAAAAGAAAAGTAGTGCGTACAACTATTGCTGATCTTGCCTGCGCCTTCTGCTGACCACCACAAAGGTAAGAAATCCTATTCATATTTATTTTCTTTATCCTTTTTTTCATTTTTACACGTTCATGTTAGCATAATCTTTCGTACGGAAGATTACGATAACGCGAACGTACGATTAGCCTGGGTTAGCTTTATGTTTACGTTGAACATTCAAGGTAAACATTCAGGGTGTTGGAACGGAGCCCCCTATCCAATGAAGCGCTCACCACTTGTGGTGCTAAATGACGTGTAAACGACCTGATTTTATTTATTTTTACACGTTCATGTTAGCGTAATCTTTCGTACGGAAGATTACGATAACGCGAACGTACGATTAGCCTGGGTTAGCTTTATGTTTACGTTAAAAATTCAAGGTAAACATTTAGGGTGTTGGAACGGATTAAAACGATTTACATTATTTTTAATGGGAAAAATGATTTCGGTGATCGAACAAATCGGTTTTTGAACAGGGTTCTGGAACGGATTATTGTCGAGAACCGAAGTTCAACTGTATTGTTCAAATTATAACCTTATCTTCTTTGTTCCCTTATCTTCTTTATTTTATTTTATCCTCACTGTTAAATGTGAACCCGGAGTGCCACGTCCAATTTCGTTGTTACAATTTGTTCAACCCATTTTGTAACAATGACAAAAAAGGAATATTCTATTTTATTCTACAATAATAATATCTACTTTCTGCAATATTTATACATCAGTAATATAGTGCACATAGCAATATCTAAACTGGTGAGGAAGGCGAGCTCTGTTGTGGGCACAGAGCTGGACAGCCTGACAACTGTAGCTGAGAGACAGGCACTGAAAAAGCTGCGGTCAATCATGGACAATTCATCATTCATCATCTCCAAACAGAAGAGCAGCTTCAGCGACAGACTGCTGTCACAGTCTTGTTCCACGGACAGACTGAGGAGATCATTTCTTCCTCATGCCATGAGGGTCTTTAACTCCACCCGGGAGAGTAAAAGCCCACATTAAACCCCACATTTGCATATTACCCTATTTTTATTACAGTGTGTATTTTTCGTAGCACTATTGAAATACGCTGTAGCAGGGGTGGCAAACACGCGGCTCTTGGCCAATCAAAATGCGGCTCGTTGCCTCATCATATTTTCTATATACTGTGGCTCTTTGCCTCATTTCATGTTTAGTTTTTGTCCCCCTCTTAAAACACACTTGAATCCATCAGAGTTAATAATAAATAATAATTTGTAAATTAATTTGGCAGATTTGTTGTTTTTATGCTGACTGCCAATCATCTGCGTAGGTTACGTCTAATGCGGGGAAATTAAGTAAGCATTTCATGAGCGTGCAGACTGTTCCCAACGTGGTCAAAATGGCAAAATGCTAAGCGAAACGGAAATAGTGTTATGGGATATAATGTTTTTAATTGTGCGTGTGTCTGTCTGTCATGGCAGGTCAGTGCGTGGTGTGGCTCTTTGACTCTCACAGTTAAAAAATTCGGCTCTTTGTGTCAAACGTGTTCGCCACCCCTGCAAAACGTTATATTGGGCATTTTTGTATTCTACATGTTTATTTTATTATTTTATTTTTCAACACAAGGATACTGCTGGAAGTGTGAATTTCCCTACGGGGATGAATAAAGTATCTATCTATCTATCTATCTATCTATCTATCTCTATCTATCTTATTGTAGTCATTTTAGTTATAATGGACAAAAGATGTACTGAAGCTGTATCATGTTATAAGAAATGTTAAAAAATGCATAGAATAGAGTCAAGTTACCGGTCTCCAGAAGAAGGATTTTTATCAGTTACTGGTATCGGTAAGAAAAAAACGTGCATGATCGTGCATCCTTAGTTCTCCTGATACAACGTAAGACAAAATATATTTAGGTTTGTGTTATTTTAGGGTTCCTTTGTACAGCATGAAATACTGCAAACATCATTTCTTACCGCATTAGCTAAAACTAACTCATTTCAAATTTTACGACATATTTGATTTTTTTTTACTAAAATCCCTCTACAACGAACAAATTAAGCTGCTATGGCAGAAGATCTTAATTGTTTTGATGATTAAGATCCGCAAAATAATTAAAATGACAATATGTATCCCTTTGAAGAAAGACTGTGCAAAATACCTGTTTTTAATTGTTATTTTTTTATGAGTTATTCATTTCAGTTTTGCTCTTTCATATTTTAACCAAACGTTACTTATTAACAGTTTCGGCCCACGCTTTTTATTTGGGTGTATCAAGTGTTTCAATTTTTTTTCCCGAAACAAATAATAATGGTAAATATACATTCAATTTAGAGGTAAGGTCTTAGGCTTAAATGAACAATCATTATGTTGGGTTCGGGCCAGGCTTCTCTTTGGCAGATTCTTTTTTGGCTTTTTTAAATTATCCGCCCGTCATTTTTCTATGTTTTTTTTTCTTAGTTGAAGATCAGCGCAGCGTAGCATGCACCCGAATTCGCGAGTGTGCTCGGCGGCGTTGTCGGACACAGGGAAGTAGGCATGCGGAGTCGGAGTCAGCCAAACTCACCCTTGCCTCTTCCTCCCTAATACTCACAAATGAAACATAAACATTCCGGTTTACATCAGGCTCCGCCCGTCAAATCGTACCTCTAAATCAATGTACAATTAAAATTCAATCAAAATGTATTTCTATAGCACTTAACACACACCGAAATGCAACTAATCATAGTTTGTATAGATAAAACCTTTACACAAACTTTCAAGATTTGAAACGTTTTAAATTGCAGACAACCTGGGTTAAGAGACATAATACTCGATAGTAGACAGGAAATTTCAGCTCTTATTTTGTAGGAACTCGGCCTTAGAGGCAAACTGACATGATGGGGGAGGGGTCAAGTGTGGAATTATGTCATCAACCTTAGAAAAAGGGCAGGTCAGGTAGGGATGCTGATAGATTAAATAATCAGCCATGCATTTATGGTTAAAGGAAAGGATAAAAAAACATAAAAGATGGTGTTGCTAGGTAGATAAATGTAAATCAAATTGAATTCATGGCCTTGCATTGCAATGGACGCACTCTCGACTGACTGGCCTGGTGGAGAAAATGCATCTTTTTTTTTTATATAACTTCACACTAAGACAATCACACACAGTGCACATCTAATCTGGATTTCCAGTTAGCCAATCACCGTTTACTCACCATGCTGCCCATATTTGGTATGTCTCGAAATCGGTCCAGGGTTTGAAATTTCTGATTCAGTTCCTGGAACAGCTCCATGTGTCTTTTCCTGGTGTGCATGACTTTCTGCAATGGTATGGACAGCCCGTGATGCAAAAAATGCCTATTCTCTCCACCCTGCTCGCGCTCTGGGGTGGGCAAACTAGGGCCGCGGGCCACGTACGGCGCCGTCGGTTTCTTTGATATATCCCGCCAAGACGAATATGGTAAAAAACGTCGTGAGAATATTTAAATTGGTATAAACACTAGTAAAAGTGTTGTTTGGATGACAGACTTGTCTCCAGTATCCCCTTAGTGTTTAATGTTTACTGCTAATGGGACACTTAGGGCCTTATCGGGTCTCAGGCTTTTTGATCCGGCCAGCCAAACAAAACAAATTATGTGTGTGTGTGTGTATATATATATATTTTTTTTTTAATTTATATAATCTCAACTGCTACTAATAAATATGTGTTGTTTTGTCCCTGGTTTCCCTTTCCCATAAGCATATTTGTCATGAAGCATTAATGGCTACATTTTTCTGTACTTACTTTTTTCTTAATCATGTACATGCTTCATTTATATTTATTTATAATCATGCAAAAACTAG